>NC_092146.1:5627037-5958466 GCF_043159975.1 Macaca nemestrina | reverse complement strand
AACATATATGAAAATATATAGTAGCAGAAACTCACATGCATGTCCACAGTAAACTTATATAGATATAGTAGCATAGATTTATGTGAATGGGCAATGTAGTAAAAGAAAAAAGAAGAAGAAAATGTCAAGAACCTTTGATACTCATGTGAATTCAGCAACAAGTTATAGGTCCTAGGTTTTAATATCTAAGAAAATATATAGCCTTAGCACTAATTCAGAAATGCAGGCACATCACTCATTCTTGATTTTCTTTGTGTTAGACGAGATCCTCTCTAAGGTATTCTCTGTCTTCTTGTAAATTTCCATGTAAAAGGAAAACCACAGATTAACCATAAACTTCTGGAGAAACGGGGGTGAAGTCCCCTTAACTGTCTGTGGGCTCTAGGAGGGCAGGAACCTCACCCCTCTGAGACTGTTCAGCATCATGGACTTAAGACAGAGGCCAGCACAGTGTAGGTGTCATGGAAGCAGTGATTGTTAGGGATTCTCACGGACATAGCTCTCCAGACAGCTGGATGCTCAGCTCTTTTTCAGGGCTGCCTATGTGGCAACTGTACCTTCTACTCTCAAACAAGAATGTGGCCCGGCTGAGGTTACATTTGGATCCCACATTGTCCAATTACTTCCTTACATAAACCTCAGTGTTGTTAGTGTGAATCCTTCTGGATTGGTGGCCCAAGCTTATTATTATGGAAAGGAAGGTGTTACTGGTGGAGAGTGTCCAGGTTCTTGGCATCTTGAACAAAGAATTAGAAAAAAATGCACAAACAAAGCAAGGAAAGAAAAAAGGAATTTATTAAAAATGAAAGGACACTCTACGGTGTGGCAGTGGGCCTGAGCATAGGGGCTCAAGGGCCCCATTACAGAATTTTGGATGCTTAAATACCCTTTGGTGGATCGCATTGGTTACTTGGCGTATGTTGTATGTAAATGGAGAGGATGAGGTATAGTTACAAAATCATTTACTCAACATATGCCCTATGGAGAGGATATTTCCTGTCATAGCTGAAGTATGAATCAGCTTTATGTTCCCTGCCTCCAGACCCTATTTTCCTGCTTCAAAAGTACATGGCAAAACTTCTATCCCTGTCTTAACTGGTGCAAATCCTTACCTGTGCAGAATTTAACCGACAAATGTGCTTTGCCAAGCGAGGAATGGAAGCAAAGTTCTATTGAGAGGCACTGCCATCCACTCTACACTCTGAAGCCACCCTTTCTGTCAACTTCTGCATCCTTGTTGAGTAACTTAAACACAGTAGAGCCTGTATATTGTCACTTGCAGGCTATTGCAATCTGATGCACAGCTCAAAGGAAGATACACAGCTCGAAGATACACACTTCGAGTAGTTTATCTACAATTCATACTGGATTTTTGCAGGACTAAATTAAGTTCTCTTTCATTATTACCGTGAGTAACACATGCATTTGATACTGTGTCAGCATGGGGATCAGGCACCATTTGAAGCAAGGGAGGAGAATGTTTCAACTGTCAGCTCTGTGCTGTGCTTTAAAAAATGTATACTGTAACAGGGTTTTCTATTATCAATAGACATATACACATGCATTAGTTTCCTGCTGCTGCCACAGGAAAGATGCTATGGGTATTTTGGGGGCACTAGTACGTTACAGCTCATAAATACATGTTCATGTATATCTGTGATGAGACACATGATCCATTTTGTAATATTTGTTCATGGTCAACACGTAGTTTACAATATATACTGGAAAAAAAGATGCCAGCTAAAATGAGTGAGATCCATGCACATTGGACACTTGCTTGTCTACGGGTTCAGGATTCACATGGAACAGAAAATGGATAACTTAACATCTCCCTACACACACTAAGTTATGACATGGTTGTTTTTAATATATATTTGTGTGTGTACAAATATTTTAGAAAACTTTTAAATTCACAGTAAAATTCAGATGAAAGTACGGAGAATTCTCACCTACATCCACCACCCACACATGCACAGCCTCCTCCACTATCAACATTCTCCACCACAGTGGTGCATTTGTTGTAATCAGTTACCTTCCATGGACACATCATTACTACCCAGACTCTGTAATTTACATGAGGGTTCATTTTTGATGACATACCTTCTGAGTTTGGGTAAATGTATCATGACATGGATCCACCATTGGAGTATCATATAGAGTAGATTCACTGCCCTAAACATCCTCTGTACTCTGCATATTCATCTCTCCTCCTAACTACAGCTCTTTTCACTCTCTCCATAGGTTTGCCCTGTCCAAAGTGTCATACGGCTGGGCTCATACGCTATGTAAGCTTTTCCAATTGGCTCATTCACTTAGTCATATGTACTTAAGTTTGCTCCATGTTTTTTCATGGCTTGATAGCTTTTTTTTTTTTTTTTTTTAGTGTTAAACAATATTCATTTTTGGTTGTATCACAGTTTATTTACATATTCACCTACAGATATGGACTGAATGTTTGTGTCCCTCTAAAAATTGCTGTGTCAAAATCTAATCCCCAAAGGATGATGTTAGGAGGTTAGAGTTTTGGGGAGGTGATGAGGTCATGAGGGTGGAACCTCATGAAAGAGATTAGTGCACTTAGACACAGCAAGAAGTTGCCATCTATGAACCGGAGAACGCCCTCAACAGATGCAGAATCTCCCATGCCTTGATCTTGGACTTCCAGTCTCCAAGACTGTGAGCAATAAATTTATGTTGTTTAAATGCTACCAAATCTATAGGTTTTGTCATTGGTATAGCAGCTTGAATGGATTAAAACACTTACTGAAAGACATCTTGGTTGCTTCTACTTTTTTGTTTTTGTTGTTGTTTTTTTTTTTTTTTTTTTTTTTTGTTTTGTTTTTTGGTTGCTTCTACTTTTGGAGAATTATAAATAAATCTGCCACACACATCTATGTGTAGATTTTTGTGTGGATTTTGTATTATTAATTTTTTCTTTGTGTTTCACCTCTTGATGAAATGTGATAGATTTTTATTTTTGAAAAGTGTACAACTCTCCCACAACAGAGAGAGGAGCTAAGAGAAAGTCACATAACCTATCTCTTGACACACATCAAGAGTGCAGATATAAGTTTGAACTCATTTGGATAAATACCATGGAAATTCTGATTAGATCACAGGATAAGAGTATATTAATTTTTTAAGAGTATGTTTAGTTTTATATGAAACTGTGTTCCAAACTGGCTGTTCCATTTTGCATTTCCACCATCAATGAATGAAAGTTCCTGTTGCTCCATATTCTCACTAGCATTTGGTACATTTGGTGTTATGCATTTTGCTCATTCTAGCAAATGTGTTATGTAGTGGTCTACTGTTGTTTTAATTTGCATTTTTCTGACAACTTGTTTTATAGAGTATCTTTTCATAGGCTTATTTGCTATCTACATTTCTTCTTTAATGGGGTGTCTGTTAGGGTCTTGAGCCCATTTAAAGTCATGATATTGTTACTTTTTAAGATAGAGTATTGATCCTTTCCATCCCCAACCCCTAGCTCCTCTGCCCACAGAGATGGCAACTCTAAGGTAAGCCACTGAGTAAAAGGTACCAGGAGGCTTTCAGTAGCTCAGAACAATGTGGGAAGTGAGTTCAGGATCTCAGCTGCTGGCAGGGTTGAGGGAGGCAGTACTCCACTGTTTGTGCAACTGGGGAGCTGAGGGATTCACCACATTAATCCAGAATATTAAATGAAAAATAATCTACTAATGGAATAAAAAGAACTTTCACATCAAACTGCAGCCATGCATGATGGAGCATCTGTCAGTGTGAATCCACAACCTCTCCTGTAACAAGCAGAGAGAAGCTAAGACAAAGCCACATAACCTGTCTCTTGATACACATTAGGCTTTGATAAATCTCCCTTTATTCAAATGTTAAAAGAAGTGATAGGCCGGGCGCGGTGGCTCAAGCCTGTAATCCCAGCACTTTGGGAGGCCGAGGTGGGTGGATCACGAGGTCAGGAGATCGAGACTATCCTGGCTAACATGGTGAAACCCCGTCTCTACGAAAAATACAAAAAACTAGCAGGGCGTGGTGGCGGGCGCCTGTAATCCCAGCTACTTGGGAGGCTGAGGCGGGAGAATGGCGTGAACCCGCGAGGCGGAGCTTGCAGTGAGCCGAGATCCGGCCACTGCACTCCAGCCTGGGAGACACAGCGAGACTCCGTCTCAAAAAAAAAAAAAAAAAAAAAAAAAAAAAAAAAAAAAGAAGTGAAAGCCAATGTGGATCTAGGAAAAAAAGAAAGTAATAACTAGGGAATACAAAATCAACCTGGAGGCTAAGAAGGACTCACTTGTACTAAGATGTAACTAGAATTTTTCATTTTCTAAACTAAATGGTAAAGAGAAAAAAAATCCTTCAAGCACTGAGAAAGGAAACAAAAATGAGAAGAAGTAAAACAGGTTACCTGCAAGAAGTCAGAATCATGTGGTACTCAAATATCTCATGAAGAGGCCTGAATTTAAAACGTCTTTTATCTTTTAAAGTAGAAACTTTAGTGACTAATGCATTTTATTTCCAATCAAGAAGTCTATCATAAGTAAAAAAAAGAGGAAAGTCATTCTTAAATGTCCAATGATTCATTTTTTATAACCAAATACACTTTTCAAAAATAAAAATCTTTCACATTTCACCATGAGGTGAAACACAAAAACTTAATACAAAAGTTATGAGACACAAAGGCTAGCGGTTACTACTGTAACCAAATTGGCACAGTGTTTTCCACAAGAGTTTTAAGTATGGTTCTCAAAATAGATGCCAAAAATTGTTGAAAGAGGTTATAAATATTATAACAAAAATTAAAAAAAAACATAATTTAAGTTTAAAATCACATATTGCAACTACCCAACATGTACTCCTTACCCACTGCCTAGACAAGAGCCAATTTTTCAAGACAAGGGAATTACAATAGAGACAATGTTTAATTCAAGTTTAATTCATGCAGAGCTGGCTGTACAGAAGACTTGAATTTTATTATCACTCAAATCAGTCTCCCTGAAAAATTAGGGTTCAAGATTTTTAGGATAATTTGGTGGGTAGGGGGTTGGATTTTTCGACGCTGATTGGTTGGGTCTGAGATGAAATCATAGGGAGCTGAAGCTATTCTTGAGCTGAGTCAGTCCCTTAGTGAGGGCCACTGTTCAGATGAGCCAGTTTATTGATCTGGGTGGTTCCAGCTGATCCATCAAGCACAGGGTTTGCAAAATATCTCAACCAATGATCTTAGGTTTGATGACAGTGATGTTATCGCCAGAAGCAATTTAGGTAGGTTCAGAACCTTGTAGCCTCCAGCTGTCTGAATCCTAAACCATAATTTCTAATCTTGTGGCTAATTTATTAGCATTGAAAATGAAGTCTGGTCTCCAAACAAACAAACAAACAAAAAAAAAAAAAAAAAGGGGGGGGTTGTTTAATGAAATAGCTGTTACTGACTTTGTTTCAAAGATAAACTATGAACTAAGTTCCTTCTAAGTTATTTTGGCTTGTGCCCAAGAAAGGACAGCTTAGAGGTTAGAAGCAAGATGGAGTTAGTTAGGTGAGATCCTTTTCACTGTCTTAATTTTCTCAGTTATAATTTTTGCAAACATAGTTTCAATATTCTAATTGAAAAGACCTGGAAAGATACAAGTTAATAAAAGACAAATTCTGCTCACTCAATCTAATGAGAATTCAAAGATACCATGTCATTTATCATGCTGAACAATTTAGATATTAATAATAATGAAAATAACCAATATATATTGAACAGTTACTAGGTGCCAGTCATTTTCAGCATTTTACCTATAGATTTGCAATATGGGTTCAATGTTCAATAACCTTTTGAAATAGTAAAAGAAAACAACCAGTACATTTTACAAAGCAGAATCTGCCTTCTAATCTTTGGAAAAGACACAAATAAGCAAGACTTATCATATACAAAAGACAGAAAACAAAGGAAACAGAAAGGCAGCCTTAAAGTCACTCATTAGGCAAGGAGACAGAAGTGAAGCCAATCATATATGTTATTATGTTAGAAGAGGAAAAGTTTAAACTACCACCTAAACAGACAAAGACATTCAAAATATACTAAAAATAAAATGAACAAAAACAAATAAAAACATTTGCAGGAAAACAATAGGCTAAGAACAGTTATCTACACCCTCTGCTCCTACTTAACAAAATCTATAGAAACTGAAAAAAAAAATAACCAGAGAAAACAGAAAGGAGGGAAGAAAAACAACTGCCATGCTCAGACTGGTAAATGGTGTGAAGAAATGCAACCAACACCAAGGAAATTCTGCCATGTTTAGAGCAAATTGGCCTAAATTAAAGACATCACCCAAAAGCAGCTCAACAACTCTTCCTTTTGAAAGACAGGTGTAATTTTGAGAAAGCAAATGGAAGATAATCAAGTAACATCCTCTACTGTGAACCTACAAAGGACAAGGTTGTGGACAATTCACAAGTAGTAGGAAAGTCTCCTATCAGTGGGATGCCAATGAGATGTGGTAAATAAGAAACAAAAACATTGGCCACTACTTGCAATTTTTCTCTAAACTGGCATGTTAACAGCAATCTCAGTTTGCCATGTGGGGTGAAGGAGAAGGATAGGATGGCTTGGAATCCCTGGATCTTGAAGCACAAGAGCTTACTGTGAAAGAGATGAGAACAGATATATTTGAAGCTATTTTCAGAACTATAGGATTATAGCAAAATGACAACTCAGTGGAAAAGCTAAGCCCTTTCAGGGAGTATCTGCTCCAGAAGCCAGGATATACTCCTTACTTAGCTAGGCATGGAATCCATAAGGTTCTGCCTTGGGGCAAAATGCTTGTCCTTCTGCCCCCTCAATTACCTGGAACTGTACTACTCAGCTGCTGCCCAAATTCTGAATATGCTGTGGAGGCCCTTCTTCATATTCCTAATGGTTAATTCTAGCACAAACCAGAGCTGAATCAAGATCTGCCCTAGAATAAATAATGTACCATCATCTCAGACTGCCTCCTCTTGTCTCTCCCTGTCTCTCTCTCTGACACACACACACACAAACACACACACACACACACACTACAACGAGTTAACCAAACATGATCAAGTTTGAGCTCAGTATTTACATAAGCTATGAAAAATGGCCACCTACAAGAATGTTGAAAAAAGTTATAAATAGTAAGTTAGGGTAAAAAGTAATGCAATACTACATTTTCACAGTACCAATTTTATTTTAAAAGTTTATTTCTAATGAGCACATATACTTCTAAAGTTTATCTCTAAAATTTAATATTATTATTAATACTATCATTATATTATTTTAATTATATCACATCCAAAATAATAAATTATATGTTCTAATAATACTATTTTGAAATTTTCATTTTATGCATACAATCTTTTGCATTTTTAATATTTAATATGCACATTCATATTTATGGCTGAAAACCTAAATATTATTGCAGGTTCATAATTTCCTTTTTAAGTTCCCCTCCATCTCACCCCACTTCACTAACTGTATTAATTTTCTATCCCTGTTTAATAAATTACCAAAAACTTAGTTTCTTAAAATAATACCTATTTTTCATGTTATAGTTCTATAAGTCCAAATCCTGACATGGGTATCACTGGTTTAAAATCAAGGCATTGTCAGGGTTGTGTTTCTTCTGGAGGCTGGAGGAAGGCATTTGTTTTCTGAATTTTCCACCTTCTAGAGGTTCCTTGCGTTCATTGCCTCATGGTTTGGTAAGATGCTGAGCAGAGAACACAACAATGTTATGTTAGATTTCTGACTTATAAAACTGCAACGACTAAATTCTCCCAGTTGTCAAAGTCAGCAGTATTGTACCTTTCAGAACATTTTTCTATAGTCATATCTGCCTCTCACCACAGCTAGGAAAGGTTCTCCAATTTTAAAAACTCATGTGATTAGTTTGGAGCACTTAGCTAATCCCGTAGAGCCTCCACACACCAAGACTCTTAATTTAATCACAGCTACAGAGTTGCTTTTGTTGTGTAAGCAAACACTCACAAGTTCTGGGGAGTAAGATATAAACAGCTTCCCTACAGTCTACACTGGGCAGAATGCAGGCACTTAGTGGCTTGCTTATAAATTCAACTGTGCTTGTCTCTACTGGAAGCTCAGAGAAGACATGAAAGCCCAAATTCCTATTTTCTTTCCATTCCATCTGTGAAAAAAACTGAGGGAAAGTAAGAAATGGAGATGGTGGGGCCATATGCATTGGTCAATTCAATATTCAAACACAACAACTACATATGCATTTGGACACCAATGAGCTCATCTAAATTATACAATCCATGTCACAAATGCAGTTTCAGTATTGTTGTTTCAACATGAACATGCATAAAGGAATACAGAATTGAGTCAAGTAAGTAGCCTATGAAACATCGAAAGTGAATTTAAGGCTTCCTAAAAGGTTGCCAGGAATCTGTTACTGACATGATGATCCTCCCCATCTTTGAGTACATCATTCATCTCCAGGCGAGAATAAATAATACATCTTGTGGACTGAGGAGGAGAAAATATTTCCTTGGTACCCTGAAAGGATCTGTCATCACGTCAGACTGAGTGTGCACAATGAGAAGGCAGATTTTTCCACATAATTGCCAGGACAAAGCTGCAATGGAAGGGGCAGAATGGCTCTGCAATAATGGCATGATGGAGCTTTCTCTCCTGATGTCAGTTGAGTTTTTTCACACTTGGGAAATCTCAGAGAATGACCTACTGTTAGCAAACTGTGCTCATGGGCATGTGCACAGGTACACACACAAACACAAGCACACACATCATGGAAGAGAGTTAGAATTCCAGCAACCTCACCCTGGCTTCAACATCTACCTTCTGGTCTTGGTATTTCTACCCCCTGGCCCCATACCTGACATGTTTAGGTGGGAAGTTACTGTCATGGTCAGAAGGCCCTTTTCATTTCCAGCTCTGGAATCTGGAATTCTAGAAATAAACACATGTTGAACAACTATGTACAATGATGGTCAACCCATCTGTGGTTCTCATTGAAAAATGCCCCAGCCCTTTCTGTGGCTAGAAATTAGCTTTCATGAACCTATGATGACTCTTTGGTTAATCTCTCCCCATCAAGAGAATCAGTCATTCCAGGAAACATAAAACAACAGATGGGATATAATATCTAATTCTACCAAAAATATAAATAAAATAACTCAAACAGTGCCATAATTTGTAATTATCTCAACAGAATAGAAATACAAATGTATAATTAAAATATAAATGATGTGCTCAACTTCTCATTAAACCATGCTTTTCTGGAAAAATAAAGACAACATCATTTTCATCCACCACACTGTTGCCAGAGATCCATGTGAATCAGAAAATGTAAGAATGGATACAACCTGTTCAGTCTGCTCTCTTACTCCCCTCGGCAGTAAGGACGTGTTAGCTACATACAATATTCTTTCCAGAACCTTTTAATTATTTGGAAAGAAAACATAGTTAAATGTGATCAAGGAGAAAATCCTCAGATAATTTTTATTGTTTTTCTTTACAACATGATTTTAAAATCAAGGCAAATTAACCCATTTTCCTCTGAAAATTGAATTTGAAAGGAATGCTTAAAATAAAGCAGGTGGAAAGAGGTATCCAGTAATTGCCATCTGTCTCTTAGAATTAATATTGTCACATATATAACCCAGGGCAAAAAAATCTGAGAAACCTAGACTAGAGTCCAGTAGCAAGAACTTTGCAGTGATGGCATTTCAGGTTGCCCATGACAGATGAGTGCTGGTATGATACATATTTTTGAATACTTTTCTACATGCTTCTAAAACCTTCAACTCCCCATCCAAACGTTTTGGGCTGAATGACAGAACCACAGCATTCAAAATACTCAACAACTTATTGCCAGCGATTGGCAATTAACTGAGATGATCACAAAATTGATATGGGAAGTCCAGCTGGATGAATAACATGAGCTGGCTAGAGAAAGGGGGGAGTTTTGTCATGATTAGAGAATTAAAATGGGAAATTAGCTATTTGGGGATTGTCTGTCTTTTGTTGTTTGTTATTTTGTCTGCACAATGTCCTTATCAAACCTTCTATCTTCTTCGAACTTCAGTATCTCTTTTCCTGTAGAATAAAAACATTGAACTTGAAGGTGACCATGCTCTGTCAAGTCATGCATATCTAAAAGGCTTCAGCTGGGCTCTTGTGGTCTACAAGAGAAAGTTTCTTCCTTAAACATTCTTGAAATAGTGCAGATTTCCTTTCTTTCAGCCATAGCCATGTTATTTATGTCAAGTCTTTCTGACAAATTATTCAGAGAATAAACACAACCATGTTTTTAATCCTCTGCCTTATAGGTGAGTACACACAGGTAACATCCTACTAAGGAACGGTAACTTGATGAA
This sequence comes from Macaca nemestrina, assembly GCF_043159975.1. Classification (NCBI taxonomy): domain Eukaryota; kingdom Metazoa; phylum Chordata; class Mammalia; order Primates; family Cercopithecidae; genus Macaca; species Macaca nemestrina. The sequence continues at coordinate 5,948,104 of NC_092146.1, read as the reverse complement.
CTTAATCATCCAGTCCGATTAAACCGTAAATAAATGCAGCTTTCAGTGTTTACTGCACATCTTTTTCATTGCCTTCTTTTGAGGCAAAGCAGGGAGTGTGGTAAACTGGTTGACAGAGTTATTCCCTCTGGCACTGGGACTCTGTGTGTCTCTTATTTCTGTTTCTTTGGGAATCACAAATTTGATCTGGTTTCTAGGATTAGGTCCCTCATGTCTGATTATCTATTTTCCTATATTTTTGGACCTTCTAAATCAGCTGTAGGTGCTGCCCGAAAGCTGTTTTTGCTAAAAGAGGGGCAGTCATTAGATGTTTGGGGAGTGGAAGGGAATAATTGTACCAACACTGTCCCTAAGTGTCACCATTCTCCACAGTAATGGCCTCCACCTTGAACCATTCTTTCTGAGTCAGTGAAAGATGTCTTACTCACATACCCTAAACCAATGGGTTTTCAACATTAGGGCTAAAATTATTTACCATTCAAATAAAAAATTATGTGATGCTTCACATATGTCCTGAGAGGAATGCAACTTAAAACAACAATGAGAGACCACTACACACCTATTAGAATGGCCAAAATCCAGAAAACTGACAACATCAAGTGCTGCTGAGGATATGGAACAGTAGGAACGTTCATTCATTGGTGGAGGGAATGCAAAATTGTACAGCCACTTTGGAAGACAGTTTGACAGTTTCTTACAGAACTATCTGCATTCTTACTACACTATCCGGAAATTGCACTCTTTGGTACTCACCCAAAGAAGTTAAAAATGTATGCCCACCAAAAAAAACCAAACAAACAAATAAACAACAACAACAAAAAACAAAAACTGCACCTAGATTTTTTAGAAGATTTATTCATAATTGACAAATCTTGGAAGCAACCAAGATATTCTTTAGTAGGTGGCATGGTTTGGCTGTGTCCCCATGAAAATCTCATCTTTAATTGTAACTCCCATAATTCCCATGTGTTGTGAAAGGGACCTGGTGGGAGATAACTGAATCATGTGGGCAGTTTCCCCCATACTGACCTCACAGTGGTAAGTCTCATGAGATCTGATGGTTTTACATGAGGACTCCCCTTTTGCTTGGCTCTCATTTTCTCTTGCCTGCCACCATGAAGACATGTTTTTCACCTTCCACGATGATTGTGAGACCTCCTTAAACACATGGAACTGTGACTCCATTACACCTCTTTCTCTTTATAAATGACCCAGTCTCTGGTATGTCTTTATAAGCAGCATGAGAATGGACTAATACAGTAGGTAAAGGGATAAATAATCAGTGGTTTATAGACAGTAGAATAATATTCAGCACTAAAAAGAAATGATCTATGAAGCCATCAAAAGATATGAAGGAGATTTAAATACACATTACTAAATGAAATAAACCAGTCTGAAATGGCTAGATACTATATGATTTCAACTACAGGACATTTTAGGAAAGGCAAAACTATAGCAACAGTAAAAATATATTGGTGTTTGCCCGGGGTTATTGAGGAGAAACGGATGCATACATGCAAGACAGAGGACCTTTAGGGCAGGGAAATTACTCTATGTGATCCTATAATGGTGGATCCATCTCATTATCTATTTCTAAACCCATAGAACATACAACACCAGGAGTGAACCCTGATGTAAACTGTGGACTCTGGGGGAAAATGTGTCCTCACAGGTTCATAAATTGTAACAAATGTACTGCTCATGTGGGGGATGTTTGTTGTGGGGGTTGTTCATGAGTGGGGGCCAGGGAGTATTTGGAAATTATCTGTACCTTCCTCCCAATTTTTCTTTGAACTTAAAATTTTTCTAAAACACAAAGTCTTTTTTAAAAAGGTAGCTGAAATCTGATTCTTGAAAAAAAATTAAATGCATCTTAGTAAAGTATTTTATCCAGGTGTGCTGGCTTATACCTATAGTCCCAGCATTTTGAGAGGCTGAGAGGGGTGGATGGGTTGAGCCCAGGAGTTTGAGGCCAGCCTGGGTATCATGGTGAAAACCCATCTCTACAAAAAACACAAAAATTACCTGGGTATGGTGGTGCATGCCTGGAGTCCCAACTACTGTAGAGGCTAAGGTGGGAGAATTGGTTAAACCTGGGAGGTCAAGGCTACAATGAGCCATGTTCATGCCACTGCACTTCAGGTTTGGTGAGAGTGAGACCCTCTCTATGTCTACCAAAAAACGCATTTTCAAAAATAAAAACCAGGGGTGCATCCGAGATGGCAGAATAGGAACAGCTGCAGCCTCCAGCTCCCAGCATGAGTGACACAGACGACGGGTGATTTCTGCATTTTCAACTGACATACTGGGTTCATCTCACTGGGGTGTGCTGGACACTTGGCACTGGTCCGTGGGTGCAGCCTGACCAGCGAGAGCTGAAGCAGGGTGAGGTATCACCTCACCTGGGAATCACAAGGGGGAAGGGAATTCCTTTTCCTCCACAAAGAAAATTGACACACAACACCTGGAAAATCAGGTAACTCCCACCCTAATACTGCGCTTTACCAACGGTCTTAGCAAACAGCACAGCAGGAGATTATATCCCAAATCTGGTCTGGAGGGTCCCACGCCCACGGAACCTCCCTCATTGCTAGCACAGCAGTCTGAGATCCAACTGTAAGACAGCAGCGAGGCTGGGGGAGGGGCACCCACCATTGCTGAGGCTTAAGTAGGTGAACAAAGACATGGGGAAGCTCAAATTGGGTGGAGCCTAACACAACTCAAGGAGGCTGGCCTGCCTCTGTAGACTCCTCTTCTGGGGACAGGGCATAGCTAAACCAAAAAGCAGCCAAAACCTTTGAAGAGAGCAGTGGATCTCCCAGCATGGAGGTTGAGATCTGAGAATGGACAGACTGCCTGCTCAAGTGGGTCCCTGACTACTGAGTACCCTAACTGGGAGACATCCCCCACTAGGTGCAGAGTGACACCATACACCTCACATGGTGGGGTACTCCCCTGAGATGAAGCATCCAGAGCAAGAATCAGACAGCAACACTCGCTCTGCAGCAATATTCTATCTTCTGCAGCCTCTGCTTCTGATACCCAGTAAAACAGGGTCTGGAGTGGACCTCAAGTAATCTCCAACAGACCTACAGCTGAGGGTTCTGACTGTTAGAAGGAAAACTAACAAACAGAAAGGACACCCACACCAAAACCTCATCAATATATCACCATCATCAAAGACCAAAAGCAGATAAAACCACAAAGATGGGGAAAAAGCAGTGCAGAAAAGGTGGAAATTCAAAAAGTCAAAGCGAATCTCCCCATCCAAAGGAACGCAGTTCAGTGCCAGCAATGGAACAAAGCTGGACGGAGAATGACTTTGAGGAGTTGAGAGAAGAAGGCTGCAGTAGATCAAACTTCTCAGAGCTAAAGGAGGAACTACGTAACCAGTGCAAAGAAACCAAAATCCTTGAAAAAAAGAATGGAAGAATGGATAACTAGAATAATCAATGCAGAGAAGACCTTAAAGAACTGATAGAGATGAAAACAATACATGAGAACTATGTGACAAATGCACAAGCTTCAGTAACCGACTCGATCAACTGGAAGAAAGAGTATCAATGATTGAAGATCAAATGAATGAAACGAAGAGAGAAGACAAGTCTAGAGAAAAAAGAGTAAAAAGAAATGAACAAAGCCTCCAAGAAATATGGAATTATGTGAAAAGACCAAATCTACGTCTGATTGGGGTGCCTAAAAGTGACGGAGGAAATGGAACCAAGTTGGAAAACATACTGCAGGATATAATCCAGGAGAATTTCCCCAAACTAGTAGGGCAGGCCAACATTCAAATTCAGAAAATACAGAGAATGCCACAAAGATACTCCTCGAGAAGAACAACTCCAAGATACACAATTGTCAGATTCACCAAAGTCAAAATGAGGGAAAAAATGTTAAGGGCAGCCAGAGAGAAAGGTCGGGTTACCCACAAAGGGAAGCCCATCAGACTAATGACAGATCTCTCAGTAGAAACTCTCCAAGCCAGAAGAGAGTGGGGGCCAATATTCAACATTCTTAAAGAAAAGATTTTTCAACCCAGAATTTCCTATCCAGCAAACTAAGTTTCATAAGTGAAGAAGAAATAAAATCCTTTACAGACAAGTAAACACTTAGAGATTTTGTCACCAACAGGCCTGACCTACAAGAGACCCTGAAGGAAGCACTAAACATGGAAAGGAACAATAGGTACCAGCCATTGCAAAAACATGTCAAAATGTAAAGTCCACTAATGCTAGGAAGAAACTGCATCAACTAGCAAGCAAAATAATCAGCTAATATCATAATGACAGGATCAAGTTCACACATAAAAATATTAACTTTAAATGTAAATGCATTAAATGGTCCAAAAAAAGAAACAGACCGGCAAATTGGATAAAGAGTCAAGACCCATTAGTTTGCTGTATTCAGGAGAACCATCTCACATACAGAGACACAAAAAGGCTCAAAATAAACGGATGGAAGAAGATCTACCAAACAAATGGAAATGAAAAAGAATAAGGGGTTGCAATCCTAGTCTCTGATAAAATAGACTTTAAACCATCAAAAAACAAAAGAGACAAAGAAGGCCATTACATAATAGTAAAGGGATCAATTCAACAGGAAGAGCTAACTATCCTAAATATATATGCACCCAATACAGGAGCACCTAGATTCATAAAGCAAGTCCTTAGAGACTTACAAAGAGACTTAGACTCCCATACAATAATAATGGGAGACTTCAACACTCCACTGTCAACATTAGACAGATCAACGAGACAGAAAGTTAACAAGGATATCCAGGAATTGAACTCATCTCTGCAGCAAGCAGACCTAATAGACATCTACAGAACTCTCCACCCAAAATCAACAGAATATACATTCTTCTCAGCACCACATCACACTTATTCCAAAATTGACCACACAGTTGGAAGTGAAGCACTCCTCAGCAAATGTACAAGAACAGAAATTATAACAAACTGTCTCTCAGACCACAGTGCAATCAAACTAGAACTCAGGATTAAGAAACTCAATCAAAACTGCTCAAGTACATGGAAATTGAACAACCTGCTCCTGAATGACTACTGGGTGCATAACAAAATGAAAGCAGATATAAAGATGTTCTTTGAAATCAATGAGAACAAAGATACAACATACCAGAATCTCTGCGACATATTTAAAGCAGCGTGTAGAGGGAAATTTATAGCACTAAATTCCCACAGGAGAAAGTAGCAAAGTTCTAAAACTGACACCCTAACATCACAATTAAAAGAACTAGAGAAGCAAGAGCAAACACATTCAAAAGCTGGCAGAAGGCAAGAAATAACTAAGATCAGAATAGAACAGAAAGAGATAGAGACACAAAAAACCCTCCAAAAAATCAATGAATCCAGGAGCTGTTTTTTTTTTTTTTAAAGATCAACAAAATTAATAGACTGCTAGCAAGACTAATAAAGAAGAAAAGGGAGAAGAATCAAATAGACACAATAAAAAATGATAAAGGGTATATCACCACCAACTCTACAGAAATACAAACTACCATCAGAAAATGCTATAAACACCTCTACTCAAACAAACTAGAAAACCTAGAAAAAATGGATAATTTCCTGGACACTTACACTCTCCCAAGACGAAACCAGGAAGAAGTAGAATCCCTGAATAGACCAATAGTAGGCTCTGAAATTGAGGCAATAATTAATACCAACCAAAAAAAGTCCAGGACCAGATGGATTCACAGCCGAATTCTACCAGAGGTACAAGGAGGAGTTGGTACAACTCCTTCTGAACTATTCCAATCAGTAGAAAAAGAGGGAATCCTCCCTAACTCATTTGACGAGGCCAGCATCATCCTGATACCAAAGCCTGACAGAGATACAATAAAAAGAGAGAATTATAGACCAATATCCCTTATGAACATCGACACAGAAATCCTCAATAAAATACTGGCTAACTGAATCCAACAGCACATCAAAAAGCTTATCCACCATGATCAAGTGGGCTTCATCCCTAGGATGCAAGGCTGGTTCAATATATGCAAATCTATAAACGTAATCCAGCATATATACAGAACCAAAGACAAAAACCACATAACTATCGCAATAGATGCAGAAAAGGCCTTTGACAAAATTCAACAGCCCTTCATGCTAAAAACTCTCAATAAATTCGGTATTGATAGAAAATATATCTCAAAATAATAAGAGCTATTTATGACAAACCCACAGCCAATATCAAACTGAATGGGCAAAAACTGGAAGCATTCCACCCAAAAACTAGTACAAGAAAGGGATGCCCTCTCAAACCACTCCTATTCAACATACTGTTGGAAGTTCTGGCTAGGGTAATCAGGCAAGAGAAAGAAATCAAGGGTATTCAGTTAGGAAAAGAAGAAGTCAAATTGTCCCTGTTTGCAGATGACATGATTGTATATTTAGAAAACCCCATCATCTCAGTCCAAAATCTCCTTAAGTTGATAAGCAACTTCAGCAAAGTCTCAGGATGCAAAATTAATGTGCAAAAATCACAAGCATTCTTATACACCAGTAACAGACAGAGAGCTAAATCATGAATAAACTTCCATTCACAATTGCTTCAAAGAGAATAAAATACCTAGGAATCCAACTTACAAGGGATGTAAAGGACCTCTTCAAGGAGAACTACAAACCACCGCTCAGTGAAATAAAAGAGGACAAAAACAGATGGAAGAACATACCATGCTCATGGATAGGAAGAATCAATATCATGAGCATGGCCATACTCCCCAAGGTAATTTGTAGATTCAATGCCATCCCCATCAAGCTACCAATGACCTTCTTCACACAATTGGAAAAACTGCTTTAAGTTCATATGGAACCAAAAAAGAACTTTCATTGACAAGACAATCCTAAACCAAAAAACAAAGCTGGAGGCATCATGCTACCTGACTTCAAACTATACTACAAGGCTACAGTAACCAAAACAGCATGGTACTGGTACCAAAACAGAGACGTAGGCCAATAGAACAAACAGAGCCCTCAGAAAAAATACCACACATCTACAGCCATCTGATCTTTGACAAACCTTAGAAAAACAAGAAATGGGGAAAGGATTCCCTATTTAATAAATGGTGCTGGGAAAATTGGCTAGCCATAAGTAGAAAGCTGAAACTGGATCCTTTCCTTACTCCTTATACAAAAATTAATTCAAGATGGATTAGAGACTTAAATGTTAGACCTAACACCATAAAAACTCTAGAAGAAAACTTAGGTAATGCCATTTATGACATAGGCATGGGTAAGGACTACATGTCTAAAACACCAAAAGCAATGGCAACAAAAGCCAAAATTGACAAATGGGATCTAATTAAACTAAAGATTGTTTCTTCTGCACAGCAAAAGAAACTACCATCAGAGTGAACAGGCAACCTACAGAATGGGAGAAAACTTTTGTCATCTACTTATCTGACAAAGGGCTAATATCCAGAAACTATAAAGAACTCATTCAAATTTACAAGAAAAAGACAAACAACTGTATCAAAAAGTGAGCAAAGGATAAGAACAGACACTTCTCAAAAGAAGACATTCATACCACCAACAGACACATGAAAAAATGCTCATCATCACTCGCCATCAGAGAAATGCTAATCAAAACCACAATGAGATACCACCTCACACCAGTTAGAATGGCAATCATTAAAAAATCAGGAAACAACAGGTGCTGGAGAGGATGTGGAGAAATAGGAACACTTTTACACTGCTGGTGGGACTGTAAACTACTTCAACCATTGTGGAAAACAGTGTGTCCGATCCCTCAAGTATCTAGAACTAGAAATACCATTTGACCCAGCCATCCCATTACTGAGGATATACTTACAGGATTATAAGTCATGCTGCTTTAAAGGCACTTGCAAACATATTTATTACGGCACTATTCACAATAGCAAGACTTGGAATCAACCCAAATGTCCACCTGTGACAAACTGGATTAAGAAAATGTGGCACATATACACCATGGAACACTATGCAGCCATAAAAAAGGATAAGTTTGTGTCCTTTGTAGGGCAATGGATGCAGCTGGAAACCATCATTCTCAGCAAACTATCACAAGAACAGAAAACCAAATGCCGCATGTTCTCACTCATGGGTGGGAACTGAACAATGAGATCACTTGGACACAGGAAGGGGATCATCACACACCAGGTCCTATTGTGGCAGGGCAGGGAGGGATAGCATTAGGAGATATACCTGATGTAAACGACGAGTTAATGGGAGCAGCACACCAACATGGCACATGTATACATATGTAACAAACCTGCACGCTGTTCACATGTATCCTAGAACTTAAAGTATAATTTAAAAAATGAAAAAAATGCATTTTCTTTATAGAAATTAAGACATAATGTAAGTTCAATGAACCAGATCAAAAGAGTTATTGAGAAGTGTGTAAATGCTTGAAATCCAGTTAGAGAGGACTTGCAGTCTTATCAACTTCTGCAACCAATTAGTTCGTTTTTTTCTTTTTTAGAGATGAGATCTTGCTGTGTTGCCCAGACTCCACTTTCCTTCTTTACTGTGTTCGGCCTGCAGTGTTGAGTACTGATTAACTAAAGAAATCATCACATATGCCAGTTCTGTGGGGGTGGGGATTGTGTGTGTGTTTGTTACATGTATTATGTGTGTTGTGTGTGCCATGTGGGGAGTCCATGTGTGTGCTGTTTTGTGTGTGTGCTGTGTATGATGAACTGTGTATTTGTGTGTATGTTCAATTTGCAAGGTTCTTCAATGAAAGAATGTGAAGAATAACATGACATTTGTTTCAATGTGAATATTTCATAATATCTTTCAAAACTCATATTCCTCTTGCTGAGACCACTTTGGAGCTTAAAAGCTGATAAATGAGATTCACAGCCAGTTTAATTTTCATTTTTGAGCATACTTTCCAAATGTACGTTACTATTACGAAAAATGTTATGTAATTACATATGTATTTATATATATACTTAAATATAAAATGTCTCAGGCATTCATTCAATCTCTTCTAAAACCCTCACATTTATTTATATTGTGCAGGAAAAGTTCACTGTGGCTTTACTGCTGACACTCTATCTGCCATGGTAAACCTAATATTGACACTGGGTATTACCAAATTGTTCCTATTTAGATTGTTAAAAACAACACCCAACACACAAAGAGTGGTTCTGTGTCTTAGCAGTATTTAGCTAATAGAATTTTTATAACTGAAAAAGAAAACACTAAAATAATGCAAATGTTAAATGTATTGTACTAACAATTACATCGTCCTATCTGTGGCACTGTCTCCAAACAATGGACTTAGATAGGAAAAAAGTAAATTCAAAACTTGTATTTGGACTATTATATATAAAAATATATCCACTAACATATCTGTACATTAATACAACCAAAATAGAACAAAAGTACCAAACACTGACATTTCTTAATAGCTAGTGTTTAAGCAATCTAAAATGACTTTACTGCCTGCTGGTTAGAGCTTTTATAAGCACCCTTCTTCCAACAGTTTTTAGTCTCATTGGTTTTGGACCATCAATTGAAGGTCATGACATTTTTGTCAACTTATGCAGGGAGTGTTGCAATGGGTCTAAGCTCTTTAAAATGTACTCTACTTTTATTCCTGTGTCAAATGATTTAAAACCTCACGGGAGACCTTGAATTACAATCATCCAATTAAGCTACTCCAGAATTTTCTGACCCTACAGAAATGGAAAGACAAAAAGTATGTAGGATTTTGGGGGAGGTCATTCTAAACCACTGAATTTTGAGATAATGTATTATGCAGTGCAAGATAACTAATACAAGCATCTTCTTTCACCTGTGATGTCCAGAAAATCAAACAGACCAAAGGCAAAGATGAAAGTGACGAAGAACAGGCTAAACAGGGGGCACCCTGACTCTAATAAATATATTTTATTCACCTGGAGCCCTTGGGAATGTAGGACCTAATTCTGTGTCTCCCGAGCCCTTGAAATGGCAGTGTTTTCATGAATTAAACACCCCTTTAGACAGCTGAAAACTCAGCCTGAGAACAGTTAGCAAATCCTTCAGCTGGTTCAGTGGATCCCAATGGAGGGTGTTAATGAGAAACGAGACAAAAATATCTCATAAAAAAGAAAGGGAGTGTTGTGAATGCTACCCTAGGTCCTGTTGTTAAATTAATAGGGTACTAATAAGAGGAACTAACACACACACACTCACACACACAAATAAGCAGTGTTCTGTCTATATCAAAAAATGTCATGGGAGTGTTGAGAAAAAGGTTAATCAACAGCATGTCAATAAGCGATGGAAGGCTCAGTCCCAAAAGATCAGTATGCCATTCTGACTTGGAAATCTCCACCCTATGGGAATAATGCCCCTACAGATACAAGATGGCCCTGAACTCAAACTCCAATCCTGTCCATGAAGGAAATTCTGCAGCATAGTTTTGCTAACTAACCATTATTACAGTCTTCTTGCTCTCTCACCTCTGGGTGAAACTTGAATTTACTTGTCTAAATAAATATTTAGGAAGCATTGAATATTGATAACACTCTGTTTGTTGCCAATAGCAGCTGTAACAAATGACCACAAAAACTACATAAATTTTTAATTTTACAATTCCAAAGGTTTTTAAATCCAGAGAAGATCTTACTGGATTATAATTCAGCTATCAGTAGGACGGCATTCCTTTCAGGAAGTCCTAGGGGAGTATCCTTTGATGGTATTTTCCAGATGCTAAAGGCTGCCTGCTTTCCTTGGCTCAGGGATCCTTTCTATATCCTATGCCAGAAATGGCTTATTGAGTCTCTCTCACCTCAAACCTATTTGGTTCTGTCTTATGAATCTACTTTTCCCGTATGTAAGGACCCTTGTGATTACACTGGATCCATCTGGATAATCCAGAATCATCTCTGCATTTTAAGTTCAGCAATTGATTAACAACCTTAATTCCATCTGCAGCCTTAATTCCTCCTTGTCATGCAACATATAACATATTCACAGGTTTTGGCAATTTGGATGTGAACATATTTGGGCAACAATTATGCTGTCAGCTAAAGATAGCTTACTTGTTTTTCAGAGATACAACAGTAAATTGGGTCTCCAATTCTAAAGGTGAAAATGATGTGCAAGCAAATATTTCAACCATATGATCTGATAAGAACATAGAAGAGGACATGAGTCAGAGACATTGACTGGATAAGTCTCCTCAAGGAGGTAGCATTTGAGCTAAGACCTAAAGAACAACTATATTGATGTCAAATTGTATTAGGATTCTCTAGAGAAACAGAACCAATAGGATATATAGGTATAGATACAGATACAGTTACAGATATAGAGAGGTATATTAGATGAGGCTTATTATGGAAATTGGCTCATACGATTATGAAGACAAGGAGTCCCACAGTGATGCCGTATATAAGCTGGAGAACCAGGAAGGCCAGCAGTGTAATTCAGTCCAAGTTCAAAAGGCTAAGAACCGGGGGAATGGATGCAACTACCAGTATGAGGTATGTCACTCTGACTTGGAAATTTCCACTCTATGGGAAAAATATCCCTCTACCAGTATGAGGCCAGATATAACTACCAGTATGAGGCCAAATTCCTGAGATCAGGGAGGAACACTAGTCCCAGAGTCTGAAAGCCTGAGAACAAGAAGCTGGAATGTTCAAGGGCAGAGAAGATCAATGTCCCAGCTCAAGAGGAGAAAGCAAATTCATCCTCTGCCTTTTTGTTTATATGCGCTCTCAATTGATTTGAGGATGCCTGCCCACATTGGTGAGCGTGGATCTTCTTTATTTAGTCTGCTGATTCAAATGCTAATCTCGTCCAGAAACACTCTCACAGTTACACCCATAATCAATGTTTTACCAATTCTCTAGGCCTCCCTTGCCTAATGAAGCTGACATTTACAATGGATCCGTTACACAAATAAATGGGGATGGGAAGGTATCGAGTTCCAGGTAAAGGTATATGGAATACAAGACCTACGAGAGAGTTTACTTAGAGTCCTTGTATAAAAATAAATAAAAATAACATGAAGCTGGGCTGGGATATGATTAGATCTGCATGCAAAAACAATCTATCTGACAAAAAGAGGAAAAGCTGGGGGCAAGGAAACCAGTTACCCTGTGCATTAATTCCAGTAACAAACACTTTTTTTGTTGGTTTATTGTATGACAATTAGCCTTGCATCCCATTCCACAAACTACAACTTTTCTACCTCTAATTGGATGCTTTAATTTGCAGACCAATGTTTCAAGTCCTTACAAGGGCTGAAATAACATCTTTCAATCCCAGTTTTTTGGTTCCTGCTGAAACCATCCTAATCTAAGTCCTTGGATTTCCTGAATTTCCTTTTAGAGCATTCCCAGCATGAAGGATTGTGTTCTCTTAACTCAGCTATGGCTTCTTCTCTTTTCTTTTTCTTACTGATATCTTGAAAAGATAAATTGAAGCTTTTCAAAAGTAGAAGAAACCACCCTATGTAATATCAAGTACTCCTTTCCAAGAAATACTAACCTCCTTAATAATGATATGAAGACTATGAGAAATACTATAGAAAGGAAGGTTGCATTGTGAGGAAGTTTTGCTAGGGTGTCTTTTAGACAGACTTAACGAAGTAGGGACTGTGGATGGCTGCTATTCCCAAGTCATTACAAATCTACAACAAAATTAAGTACAGAAATGGAGAAAAAGCATTTGTAAGTGTGTATAGTACTTTAGTAGAGTAATTGTATAGCTCTCAAACCTAATAGTACACATATGAGTTTGTATTTGTAGGTCTTTTATTTCTTCCTTCTGAAGATATTTTTTTTTCTTTACTGTACTGTAAACATTGGAAACATTGGTTTTTGGAAACACAGGAATTTTTTTTTTTTTTTTTTTTTGAAAAGTATCAGTCTTGGATGTTTTTCCATCTCTCCTGTGCGGTGACTCAGGTAGACACAGGAACATAGCTATGAGACTCCCTTTCCTATCTGCTCTCATTTGGCCTCTCTGAGTTCTCTATTGCCCCACCCTTTGCATTTAATCCTGCACCAAATCCTACTGGACATTCCATTGCTCTTGTCATAAGTCTTTGACCTTAGTTTTGGTATCTCAAACTATGCACTTAAACTTCAGATCCACAGAAGTCAGGTCCTTAAAATTCTAACTCATATTATGAAAAAACAATTAGTACTTACTGATGGGCTACATTGTTCCAACAACTACCAACTACTTTTTATATTTATATATTGCCATTTATCCTTACAACAGCCATGAGAGAAGTGAATCACCTTATAGACAAGGAAAGAGATTCTATAGACAAGGAAAGGGATTCTACAGACAGTAACTGCCTGACTTGGTTCGGGAATTAGTGCATTCTCCTTTTGCTTTGCCACATATACCCAGGGATCACATACAGTTTCACATATAGTTCCATGAAATAATTAATAACTTCATCTTTTCCTAGTTCAGGGTCATAATCCATCTAAAGTCCAGACATGCTGACCTAAAACTTAAAAAAAAATGCTCTATAGGAAGCTCTATGGGCACTTTTCATAAAACCCTGTAAATATCTGAATTCTATGTAGTTGATTGCAGTTTCTTTTGCTAAACAGTAAAATGATTTTATGATTTAATGATTTTAAAGGATCATTTAAATAGGATATAAATTTTGATGAAAGCTCCATATCTCTTGCAGAATCATGAAAATGTCACTTATATACCTTCCTTTTCTAAAAGGCAGGTTGTCAGAAATTGACATTTGATTATGCAAATCTATTTTTTAAAACTAAAAAATTACAGTAGGAAGATCCAAAACAGAAATCACTGTAGAGCTATGTATTGCAACTACCCACCCAACAAAAAGCAATTTCAGAAAAATTCTGCCTAAACTCAAACTATTTTAGAATTAGTAGAACTCTAAAATTTCAGTGCAATGTGGATAAACATAAAATAAGAATTCTCCTCTTCCATTAAAAATCGGTTTAATCACAATCTTAATTTTTCTTCCTGGTCTGAGCCAACAAAATCTTACTTTTAAGTGACACACACACAAAAATCCCAACTTTCATATATTATCAACCTTATACTCATATCTGCCACTTGGATAGTTCATGTGTCCCAATGACAAAACTCTTTATGATCAGGATCTCACTGTCTTCTCACAATATCCCATATTTCACAAATGAATAAAATAAGTGTATCAGTTAGCTATTGCTGTACAACAAATGACTCTAAAACTTAGTGGCTTAAAACAACAGCCATTTATTGTTCCTAACATATTTGTAAATCAGCTGGTAACCATATCTGATCTAGAATGAGCTTATTGGTCATGCATGGGCTTGATCCCGCACTTAGGCTAGCCCGGGCTTGTTCGCATGGCAGTGAGTCAAAGACAAGAAATAGAAGGGAAAAAGTGCTTTGTGAAATCTCTGCCTATGTCATATTGGCCAAAGGAAGTTACAAGACTAAGTCCAGGGTCAGGAGTAAGAGAAATGAAACACAACAGAGTCTTGGGTTGGTTTAGACATCAGGTTTGAATCCAGTGCATGTGCTTTCTACTTTGTCACATGAAAGTTACACCAAGGGATCCTGTGTACATCTTCACTAAGTAATTTCAATTAATCTTACCTAGTTTAGAGTCAAGAAAGTAACTGTTGCATACTACAGGAAGTAGAACAGAGAAGAACTTTTCACAAAGCAGTTTAAAAGATCTGAACTCTAGGTAACCATTTGCAAAGCATGAGGATACAGGGAGGCCTTTCAACGGGGCAGTTTATGCAATCAGTCAATTACAGCAAGTCTGAAATAATTTAAAAAGTTGTCCACAGTCAGGCAACTAGTAATTTGAAAATAGGTCTGTGGGATTCCAAAGTCTGCATTTTTGTTTGCTGAGAGGCCATTTTACCTCTATTATGTGAGACTAATATTATGGATTTTATCTGGCTTAATTATTGTTGAAAATTTTGTAGTCATTACACATGAAGATAGCGTGAACACTGAAGTTGTGACTGTGGCAACACCAAAATGTAACAGATGCTGCATACAAAAATGAGTTGAGACAATGATGTGGTTTGGATGTTTGTACCCTCTAAATCTCATGGTGAAATGTGATTCCCATCGTAGGAGGTGGGGCTTGGTGACAGGTGACTGAATCATAGAGGTAGCCCTCTTGAATGACTTAGCCATCCCTTTGGTGATAAGGAAGTTCTCAATTAGTTCACTTGAGATCTGGTTGTTTAAGAGTCTGGGACTTCCCCCCGACTCTCTTACTCCCACTCTCACCTTTTGATATGCCAGCTCCCACTTTGCCATCCACCATGATTAGAAGCGTCCTGAGGCCTTATCAGAAGCAGATGCTGGATCCATGCTTGTAGAACCTACAGAATCATGGGTCAATTAAACCTGTTTTCTTTATAAATTACAGGATTTTTTTTTTTTTATCAGGTATTCCTTTGGAGTAATGCAAAAATGGCCTAACACAGATGGGAATGCAGAATTTAGAGAGGAAGTATTCCGTAACTATCAGATCCCTTCTCCAGATCAAGGACATGAAAATGGATCAAATCATGGAAGGCACATTCCTTTGGGGTAGTTACAAAGAGTGTGATTTCTATTTCCCTGGAGCTGGGAAGTATGTGGGTGGCAGCCCTGCACGTCAGTGTGAAGAATGTGAGTTCTATTGGAAGCCCTCTGAGACGTGATGCCACTCCCTGAAGGTGAGATGTAATGAAGACTACATCAGGTGCCTAGTTCAGACCTGAGAAGGGAAAATGGCTCATGGGAGCAAGTCTCTTAGAGTTCCCCCAATGTTCACAACCTAACAATCTGTACCTTGGCTTGAATGATCTCTAACAGATGAGCATCATTTAATTAATATAATTTTTTTCAATCCAGCTTAGTGCATCTTAGGAAAGCTTCAATTTGTGCAAATCTGGCATAAGTGTAGAAAGACCTCTACAGGGACACACTGAATTCTTCAAGCTTACGAGGTAGGATCTAGGCAAGAGACTCACGCTCTCTGTTTTCTCTTCAGTATCCTAGACCCTATTGACCTAGCCAAACTTACAAGTTTGTTGAAGGCTTAAATAGAGTAATGGATAAGTATATCTTAAAAAGAGTAAAATGTTATACAGATGTATTTAATCATCTCTTGCATAGATAGAAAGCCCTGCCCCCATGTGCCTAAAAAAGCCAATTATAATTTTCTTAGATTCTAAGCATTGTCTCCTAAGTGATCTAGGTAAAATCTACTATGAACCTACCATAGAAAGGAGGAAGTGAATGGATGTGCTGATTAGTAAATATAAAGAATTAGATTTCTGTAAGTTAATTGAATATAGAACAAACTCTAAAATGCTAAGTAGTTATGTCCATAGCACAGGAAAAAAACAATCCAGTTTACTGGCTCTGAGTTTACTTGATGCCCTACAGTACCACACATTCCCAAACTGCTTCCATTCTAAATGTAGCATTCTATTTCTAACATCGTAAATCAAAGCAGAAAATTGCTGGAGGTTTTAGAAGGCTTTTGCTTCACCTTTCTTAAAATATACATGAGTTTCTCTAAATTTCTGATCAAGACTGCATTTACCTTCTTCAGGCACACTCCTTGTGGCTCTAGGAGGGGCAAGATGTAAGTTAATAAAAAAATAAATGAAGGTTGGAATTCTAAAAGAATAAGCATTTGAAAGCCCCCAATTTTGTCAACATGTACATAACTGTGCAGGTTTCCACAAACACTTTCACTACACATTGTACTCTGAGTCTCTGGACAGCAAAATAAAACACATGCCAGTTTTTCAGAAACTTAATATCCAGTGGTTAAGGAAGCTTGCCGCAGCTACATATATTTTTAAAAATAGGATTGATAAGATGCAAGGTTGGAGACATGGGTGGTGGCTGTTACAGACAATGTTCTTGGGTAAGGGACTGAAATTACAATTCCAGCTAACATCAATTTGTTATAGATCCTAAAGAAATCCACAGAATCAGAGTATTTAATTAATCTAAATGATAAATTATCTGTAGAATCTCAACTGCACAGGCAGCACCTATGAGCATAAAGTTCACACAAGAAAGAGAAATAAATGAGAATACTGATGGTAGAAATTTACCTTATAAATAACATTAAATTTTGCAGCCTAATACTTTGCAGTCTAATAATATATTTGCTCATAATCCCTGAAGGATTGAAAAATTAGGAGTATTCTTTAAGACTTCACCAAAGATGTACAGCCATGCACATTTGCTGTTGCCAATATACAAATTGAAATGAAAATAGCTGACAAGTGGTAGAGACACCCTCTGGAGATGTATACAGAAACATTTATCTGAGGTTAACCCAACAACCTAATCTGTAGACATGATGTATTATATAGAAAAATAAACACACAGTCATATGATTATTCATCTGACACCAATAATGTGGCCTCCCTCTTTAGGGGAAAAATTAAGGGAAAAATTCATTGAATATTTTTTAAAATTCATTTTTATCACATAATCACATCTCCAAGATATCTAACTTACTTGTAGGCTCTGCAATCATGCAGATACACAAATTATATATTTGAAATTTTGTCCCCTGGAAAATTACTATTCTTTAAGGAAAGATACTTCCAAGAGTCTATAAAAGAAATCATATTTACATGAAAAGATCATCATTTCCTTTGTTGAATTCTGAAGCATCTTTGAAGAGGGAGGAGAATTTGCAAAATCAGGAAGGGGCTGCTCTCAGAAAATCCAGTCACACTTTTAGAGCAATGATACAATGCCAGAAGTTAAAATTTGAAGATCTCCAGATAAGTGAATGCAATTAGATGCTATTCTTCATTTCTTCTGTTCAGAATCTCATTACAAAGGTTGCAGATAGGTAGGTTATGATATACATCTTGCAAGTGGCACTTTGTCATTGTTAAAATAAAGTGGTGTAGAACAGAATCTTACTATAATTTTTCCTTGGTGGAGTGGGGAGAAAGAGAGGAAGAGGGACAGAAAGGGAGAGAGAGAGAAGAAGGGAGGGAGGAACTAGATGCTATGCATAAACAATAAATATAATTAATTGTATTATTTTGAAATGTTATTTCCAAGTTACTAAAATTACAGGGCATGTTAAGCCATTTTAGCATGTAACACACAATGATAAATTATCATACATACCTTCTGTGATGTGGCCACAAGAGAACGCTGCCATAAGAATGTCACATCACAGCTGTCCATTACACTGAAAACCAGAAAGCAATATAGGTATCACCTTAATCTGGCATCATCAAATATGGAGTCAGAGACACAGAGTCCAACTCTTGCTCCACTACCAACAGCAAAACACCTTGGCTGAATCACCAGTCCTTTTTTCCGTGCAATGATGGAGTGAGACCACGTCATCCCCAGAAACCTGCTCCAAGTCCACCATGCCCTAGAATTCTAAGCAATTTTGAGTATTTCCACCAGCTCTGACGATGTTCCGAAGAATAAATTTGAAGTATGTGGTAACGCACATGACAATATCTTCATTTCTATATGTCAAATAAAGCCTCCGGGCTTTTTCTACTGACAGCTGACGAATTCATGCTGAGGAGAGTAACAACCTGTACAGATGGATTTGACCAGAAGACTTAGAATAATTACACGAGCACCTACTCTGCGCATGGCTGCAGGAGAAAGAACAGAAATGAGAGACAGAGCACAGTCTCCATCCACAGGTCCAGCTGTCCTTGCAAGACATTGGAAGGGCATACTGGTGTTGGGCAGAATTCACTCAGCACACCCCCAAAATTAGAATGTAATACAACCCTATCAGGGTAAGATAAACTTTGCAGCGCCAATTGGGCTGATGCATACTCGGTGTCCCTTTGCTAGGTCCCAGCTGCCAGAGCTGCTGATGGTACTTGCAGGCTGGCAGAGGCGTTGTCTGCTCTGCAGCTAACCTACAGCAGTTGGGTGTAGGGCTCACCAGGAAAAGGACATAGCCATCGAGGTCCAAAAGCCTCATGCTCCTTAGAGTCTGTTCATAGCTAAACAAAAGTGCTTAAGTTTTGTAAAATATACAATTTCAATAAATGGTTTCAAATTCATTCTGGAACAATAATTGCAAAAGTCATTCATTAAGCTCACATCATTTTATTCAGAAAGAAAAGAGGTTTTTTTTTTTTTTTTTTTTAACAGACACCAGTATCTGTACCATTTGTAAAAACTATTGAGAGGTGACAACATGCTAGCAGCTCACGCTCTCGGTGACTCCTTGGCCTGGGTGTCCACTCTGGCAGCGCTTAGGGAGCCCTTCAGCCCCACACTAGGCTGTGGGAGCCTCTCTCTGGGCTGGCTGAGGCCAGAGCCGGCTCCCATTGCCTGTGGGGAAGTGTGAATGGAGGGTCACCGGAACAGGGGCTGCCCGCCACACTCACAGGCTAGGGCGAGTTCCAGCAGAGCGGCTGGCCCTAGTTGCTGGTCCAGGGCAGTCAGGGGCTTAGCACCCGGGCCAGAAGCTGCGGAGGTTATGCTGGATTCCCCAGCAGTGCCGGCCCACATGCACCAAACTGGAATTCTCCCTTGGCCTCAGCCGCCTTCCCGCCTCCCTGCGGGGCAGGGCTTGGGACCTGCAGCACACCATGTCCAAGCCCCCCGCTCTGTGGTGGGCTCCCGCACCACCCAAGCCTCCCCAATGGGCGCTGCGCCCTGCTCTGTGGCGCCCAGTCCCATCAACCGCCCAAGGACTGAAGAGTGCAGGCGCGCTAGGGACTAGCTGGCAGCTCTGCCGGCGGCCTGGTGTAGGATCTCCTAGGTGAAGCCAGCTGGGCTCCTGAGTCTACTGGGGACTTACAGAAACTTTATGTCTAGCTAAGGGATTGTAAAGATACCAACCCTGTGTCTAGCTCAAGGTTTGAAAATACACCAATCAGTACTCTGTATCCGGCTAACCTAGTAGGGACTTGGAGAACATTTCTGTCTAGCACTCTGTGTCTAACTCAAGGATTGTAAACACACCAATCAGCACTCTGTCTAGTTCAGGGATTGTAAACGGCATCAATCATCACTCTGTCAAAACAGACCAATGAGCTCTCTGTAAAATAGACTAATCACCTCTCTGTAAAATGGACCAATCAGCAGGATGTGGGTGGGGTCAGTTAAGGGAATAAAAGCAGGCTTCCTGAGCCAGTAGTAGCAACCTGACTCCCCTTCCATAGTGTGGAAAGTATATTCTTTCCGTCTTTGCAATAAATCTTGCTGCTGCTCACTCTTTGGGTCCACGTGGCCTTTATGAGCTGTAATACTCACTGTGAAGTTCTGCAGCTTTACTTCTGAAGCCAGGGAGACCACGAACCCACTGGGAAGAAGGAACAATTCTAGACGCGCCACCTTTATGAGCTGCAACGCTCACCGCCAAGGTCTGCAGCTTCACTCCTGTCAGCCAGACTACGAACCCACCAGAAGGAAGAAGCTCCAGACACATCTGACCATCTGAAGGAACAAACTCCAGACATACCATCTTTAAGGACTCTAACACTCACTGCAAGGGTCCGCAGCTTCATTTTTGAAGTCAGCGAGACCAAGAACCCACCAATTCTGGACACACTATTTTTAATATTTTAATAAAGATTTTTATTAAATAAAATTTAACAAAAATTTTTAATATTTAACTTATAATCCATATATCACAGTGTTGCCAATGTACCACAATGTAGCAGTCTCTCATTGTGAGGTATCATTTGGAGTTCTATGTCTCCCAACCAAGAGAATTGAGCAGCTTGGACGCGAAGGGTGAAGTTGCAGCAAAAGTTTTAAAAGTGAAAGAAGAAAGCTCTCTGCTATAGAAGAGAGACCCGGAAGAGGGTACTATTTTTGCAGTTGAATGCAAAGGCTTTTATAGGAAAGTGATGAGGGCCTGGATGTCTCATTTGCATAAGGCACAAATTTCTAATAGCTCCACCCATCCTCCTAATGCACATATGAGCCCTTAAGACTCCACAGTGCTTTGCTCCCTTTACTGCGCATGTGTCAGGGACAAAATTTTCCATTGCAGGCATATCTGGGCAAGTCACCTGTGTAACCTTTCTTATCTGTGTGACTATGGGCATATCTTAGGCAAGCCCCTCTGTGTCTGCAGGCTGTTCTTTTGTTTGAAAAATTCAACTGAGGACCCATCCTAACTCCATGCCTTACAGGGTTTTATTCTTTCTCCTCTCTAACATGTAACGTAGTCGTTATGGAATCTTGGTGGGAATTTCAGGCTCATGTTAAAATTTTCCTCCCATAGCTCGCATGTCCAAAGTCACTGGTATCCATGAACAGTAAGTGGTCTTGTCAATTCTCAACATATTCCATCCTTTTGTGTGTGTTTTTTTAAATTGGGGTTAAGCTCGCATAACAGGAAATTAACATTTTAAAGGGTGCAATTAATTCCATAGCATTTAGTGCATCCACTATGTTATGTAATCATCACCATATCTACTTCCAGACCATTTTTGTCACCTGAAAAGGAAAATCCATACCATTGAATGGTCATTCCCCACTATCCCAGTCCCTCACCCCTGAGGATCAGCAATATGACTTCTGTCTCTCTGGATTTATCAATTATAGATATAGATATTCACATAAATGAAGTAATACAGTATGTGGCCTTTTGTGTCTGGTTTCTTTTATAGAGCATGTTTTTTCAATTTTTGTTGTTAAAGAAAGAGTTTCTCTCTTGTTGTTCAGGCTCGAGTGCAATGGCACAATCTCGGCTGACTGTAACATCTCCTTCCTGGGTCCAAGCAATTCTTCTGCCTCAGCCTCCCTGAGTAACTGGGATTACAGGAGCGCACCACCATGCCTGGCTAATTTTTCTGTTTTTACTAGAGATGGGGTTTCACCATGTTGCCCAGGCTGGTCTCAAACTCCTGACCTCAGATGATCTGCCTGCCTTAGCCTCCCAAAGTGCCAGGATTACAGGTGTGAGGAACTGCACCCAGGCTTACAGAGCAAGTTTTTGAGGTCCATCCATGTTGTCTCACATAACAGTGCTCCCTTTTTATGACTGAACAACATTGCATCTCCTTTAGTTTTTAATCTTCTATAATGTGTATATCAAATAAAGACCACTCTACTTTTACAAACAGGTTTTCTTTTGTAACACTTTGGCTCATAGACTACTTTTTATCCTAGAGCAATTGTGATGCATACATACTTCAAAGAAATTAGGACCCCAAGTTTCTAAACATTCAGAATAAGACAAAAAGCAAAAAAAAAAAAAAAGAAAGAAAGAAAAAAAATTGCTAGAAATGTGGAACTACTTATGACCAATCATCTCAGATTACAAAGACTGGGGTCTGTGTAATTTTTTACAATTTGAAAATGTAAATGTAGTTTTTAAATCCAGTGATAAGTCTTTTATAAATAGAGTTGACCCCTGAACATTGTAGAGGTTAGGGGTACCAACTCACTGTTTAGCCAAAATTTTAAGTATAACTTTTATCTCCCCAAAAGCTTAACCACTAACAGCCTACTGTTGACGAGAAGCCTTACTGATAATATAAATGGTCAATTAACATATATTTTTGTATTATATGTATTATATACTGTATTATTGGAAAGAAATCTAAGGAAAACAAAATGTTATTAAGAAAGTCATAAGAAAGAGAAACTATATTCACTATTTATTTGGCGGAAGTGGATCATCATAAAGGTCTTCATCCTCCTTGTTCTTACTTTGAGGAGGCTGAAGAGGAGGAGGAAGAGGAAGGGTTAGTCTTGCTGTTGCAGGGGTGCAGAGGTGGAAGGAAGTCCACTGATAAGTGGATCCTCAAACTCCTTGTTCAGTAAGGTTAAAGGTTAAAGAAAGCTAAAGAACATAAACAAATATGCAGTATCTATTTCAAGTTCAACTCTCTAGTTTGCGAAAGTAAAATTGATACCTTGGTATAATTTCATGAGGCTTAGTTTTTTAAATGAATTACAGTAGACTCTTGAACAATGAGTTTAAGCTATGAGGATCCACATAGCAGTGGACTTCCTTCCAACTCTGCACCCCTGAGACAGCAAGACTAACCCCTCCTGTTCCTTCTCCTCTTCAGCCTCCTCCAAGTGAGAACAAGGAGGATGAACACATTTATGATGATCCACTTCCACGTAATGAACAGTAAATGTATTTTCTCTTACTTATGACTTTCTTAATAACATTTTCTTTTTCTCTAGCTTACTTCATTGCAATAATGCTGTATATAATACATGTAATTTATAAATCTCATATTTTAGTTGACCATTTATCTTATCAGTAAGGTTTCTGGTCAGCAGTGGGCTGTTACTGGTTTAGATTTTTAAGGAGCAAAAAGTTATACTTGAATTTTTGACTACACAGGGATTGATGTCCCTAACCTCTGCAATTTGCTGGATTTCACTCAATGCTCTCATAGAGCTAGTAGCCTTCCCTTCCCTGTCTTAGATGTTTATCCATGCTATGTCTTACAAGCCCCCAATACCCATTAGATACTCATCCTTCAGTTTGACTTATCTGTCTATATTCAATGGAAACATCACTCTGAGAGGCCACAACACTTTTGACCAGCATTTTTAAAAATGTAGTAAGGAGAACAATTGTTTTGAAAGACACTAACACATGCTAGGATTGGGGATAGGGGAGGAGGTATTGTGATGGAATGAGTCTAAAAAAATTCTAAATTAAACAAGCTTCAACTTTAATCTTTACTGCCAAGATTTCCTGATTTGCACATCTTCAGTACACTAATGCTCTATGATAGGGGTGGATATCAGAACATTTCTTGGTTTTATTTAGCCTCAGAAACCTCGCTTCAACAACCTTCTCTGAGGGCTAAGTTTCCTCAATGCAAATGATCTCAGCCCTTGCCAGATGTTTATAACCTAGAATGAAAAATATATCTAGCAGCAAATGTGGTTAACATTTGGGGTGCGAGCTAAAGATAACTGAGCTCAGAAAGGGATATGCAGACATTAACAAGGCTTCTGGGAAGCCTGGGACTTTGAGATCAGAGGAAGTGAAGATAAACTTGTCTACTTTCTAATATTGCAACATATTTTCTTCTACATGCATGTGGACTCTGCAGGAATTACCAGTGTTGCAGACGTGCAATAGGAAAAAGAAAGCTGCTCTGTTGAAAGAAGGGATGCAGGTAACCTGGACAGTAAGGAAAGCAAAGATCACCTGGTGACCACCAAGCCAGTGACCATCCAGAGACAAAAACTCCTTATCAGAGGGATTTAGAAATAATTAGATGCACTATTATCTACAATCAGCACCTGATTCCAGGCTTCTTTTCCACTTACAATTTATAAATAACTAGAATTTCTCTACATTTCTGGAATGCATCCACGCCAGAATTTCTTGCACAACCTTGCTGACATATTGACACCAAAATGTCTATAAATGCCATCATTTATTAGGCAAAATACCAGTTCCAGGTTTAAGGTCCATAACGGCTCCTAAGGAAAATGCACTGCAGCTCCGTCACTCCTTTCTTACTGAGGCACCCAGTTGAACTCTTTTCATTTTTTAAACCGACACTGTCATGGACCACTTTCCAATGCAGCAGCTCCAACATCTTATGTGTCACACACCTCTCCACCTGTGATGACTCATTTTATGTGTCAACTCGACAGGCCCACAGGGTGCCCCAATAATTGATTAAATGTTATTTTGGGTGTAAACATGTGAGTGTGTTTCAGGATGAGATTAACATTTGAATTGGAGGCTGAAGAAAGCAGATAGCCCTCCCTGCTCTGGGTGGCCATCATCTAGTCCATTTATTTCCTACCTGATTTCTGCCACTTTGACTTAAGTAAGCCAATTAAGAAGACAGATGTTCTAGCATCATATGTAAATTCAAATTAAACCGAAATGTGTTTATACCTTGTATTAAACAATTTTAAAGTAACCATTGCTAGTTAGGTAGTTTTGATCTGGCTGCTATTATGAATTACAGGTATACTAAACAAAAGAATGTGCATATTCCCTACTGATGTGTTTAGAACAAAAGCAAGAGGTTAAAATCTGAGAAAATTTAGCAAAAATTGATTTGTTAAAAAAGCAAACAAAACAACACCACTATACTACCAAGAATGTTTATCCTGGAGCATGGGAAATACTTTTAAGCAGAGAGAATGAAGAATAAAAGTGTTCTCCCAAAGGAACATGAACCATAGAATAATCAGAATATAATGTGACAAACTGGGGGAACCCAATGGAAGCCAATATTTGGAGGAGCACACAAGGGGTTGATAAAAAGCTGCACTCATAGAATTTCTTCTGAGAAATGGGAGAGAACCATGGAAATTGAGACATTTAAATACATCTGTTGAACATAGTTTAAAGTATGGGGATTTATTTATTATCATTAAGATTTGGAGATAGAGTTTTACTGTCACCCAGGTTGGAGTGCAGTGACATCATCAGAGCTCATGCAGCCTCAACCTCCTAGACTCAAGCAATCCTCCCACCTCAGACTACTGAGTAGCTCAAACTACAGGCGTATGCCACTATACCTGAATAATAATTTAACGTTTTGTAGAGACAGGTTCTTGCTACATTGTCCAAGCTGGTCTTGAACTCCTGGCCTCAAGCAATCCTCCTACCTAGGCTTCCCAGAACGTAGGATTACAACTGTGAGCAACTCATTGTGCCAGCAAACGATCAGGATTTAGAAATGAGATGTAAATATGTCTCTTGGCCCTCTACTCCCTCCTACATAACTTTGGCTACCATATATTGAACACTTACCCTGCACCAGCCTTTATTACAGGTTATGAACTCATTTAGATAGTAAATAATTTGTCCAATCTTTGTCCTGGGTTTCCAGCACAGAACTTCTAAAACCTTTGGGATTTCGTAAGAGGAGGGTGTCTTTCTTATGCTAATTCATGTAGGGTGCAGTGAAGTTAATAGCATCAGGATGGGGCCTGGTCAAAAGAAAGACCGACTGGCTGGGCATGGTGTCTCACGCCTGTAATCCCAACACTTTGGGAGGCTGAGGCGGGCGGATCATGAAGTCAGGAGATCAAGACCATCCTGGCCAATGCAGTGAAACCTCGTCTTCACTAAAAATACAAAAAAATTAGCCAGCCATGGTGGCGGGTGCCTGTAGTCCCAGCCACTCAGGAGGCTGAGGCAGGAGAATGCTGTGAACCCAGGAGGTGGAACTTGCAGTGAGCTGAGATTGAGCCACTGCACTCTGGCCTGGGCAACAGAGCGAGACTCCGTCACAAAAAAAAGAAAGAAAGAAAAAAAAATAAAAAAAGAAAGACCAACCATGTGATTGGAGGCTTGCAGGGATTTTCATCTGCCTGATCTCTGGGGATGGGAGACAGCAAGAGATAAAAGTCAACAACATGACTAATACTTAATTGATTATGCTTACCAAACCAAACATGGATAAGAACTCTGGACACTGAGGCTCAGTAGAACTTCCTGACTGGTGAATACCCTGACATGCTGGGAGAAGGAAGTATGCTGATTCCATGGAGAAAGGGCACTAAAGCTCTAAATTCCCTCCTGGATCTTGCCCTATGCACACTTTTCTTTCTTTCTTTCTTTCTTTCTTTCTTTCTTTCTTTCTTTCTTTCTTTCTTTCTTTCTTTCTTTCTTTCTTTCTTTCTTTCTTTCTTTCTTTCTTTCTTTTCTTTCTTTCTTTCTTTCTTTCTTTCTTTCTTTTTTTTTGGTTTCTTTTATTATTTTTTTTTTATATAAGGCCTCTCTCCATCATCCAGGCTGGAGTGCAGTGGCACAATGATAGCTCACTGCAGTCTTGAACCCCTGGGCTCAAGCCATCCTCCCACCTCAGCCACTTGTATAACTGGGACCACAGGTACACACACCATCATGCCCCACTTATTTTTTTGTTTGTTTCGTGTGTGTGTGTGTGTGTGTGATGGGGTCCCCCTATGTTGCCAAGGCAGGCCTCAAACTTCTGGCCTCAGTTCTCTCGCATTAACTTTCCAAAGTGCCGAGATTACAGATGTGAGCACCCAGCCTATGTGTATCTTTTATAATAAAACTGTAATGGTTAAGTATAGTGATTCCTAAATTTAGTGGATTCTAGTGAATTACAAAACTTGAGGGGTTCTCAGGAACCCCCGAATTTATAGTAAGCTGGTACAAAGTGCAAGTGCCCTGGAGACCAACAGAGTGTGGCTGGTGTCCATGGTATGAGAAGTCTTCTTGAGGATTAAATCCTTTAACTTGTGGGGTCTGAACTAACTCTGGATGGTTAGCATCAAAGCTGAATGGCAATATACCCAGTTGTGGTTGCAGCAGAATTACATCTCATAGGGTTTCACTCGTTTTGAATTTTAGCTCCCATAATTCCCACATGCCAGTGGGAGGTAACTGAATCATGGTGGCAGGTCTTTCCTATGCTATTCTCATGATAGTGAGTAAGTCTCACAAGATCTGATGGTTTTTCAAAGGGCAGTTCCCCATTACATGCTCTCCTGCTTGCCGCCATGCAACATGTGACTTTGCTCCTCCTTCACCTTCTACCATGATTGTGAGGACTTCCCAGTGATGCGGAACTGTGAGTCCATTAAACTGTTTCTTTATAACTTACTTTCCTTTATAAATTACCCAAACCTGCATATGTCTTTGTTAGCAGTGTGAAACAGACTAATACAACACCCCAGTTACATATACTCCTATTACTACTGGAGGTGAAACTGCCTTTGCAAAATTATGACAGTATGAGAAACCTGACATAGTTGACTCCATCTTGCTTCTAAACTCCAGGTTAGCTTGGTCATTCCTGGACATAGGTCAAGCTAACTTCAGGGGAAATTTAGTTTGTAGTCTGACATTAAAGTAGGAATGATTATAGCTCTTCCTCAAAACTAGCCTGCCTTCCCCAAAACTAAACCACCTTTGAAAGGCCACAAGAATAGGATTATGGCAAAAACTTGAACTCTGCTAAGATGTAAGCATAGATTCTATAATTTGTTACTGCTCAGGGATCATGTGGCCAGAGGTCACAAGACATGTGACCTTTGCAATTGCTCGCATAGAAAACATCATTTTGTAGAAGCTAAGATTCTTTTTTTCAGAGTTGTTTTTCAGACTGACCTCAGCAGGACTCATGATTGATGACTTAGCTGGTCCTGTGGCCCCACCCACAGGTGGACTCAATGCATGAGAACCGTTTTCCACATGCCTCTGATTTCACCCCTAGCCTATCACCAGCACCCATTTCCTAATCCCCTGCCTGCCAAAGTGTCCATAAAAGTATTATCCTCCAAGGGACACTGAATTAAGTGATAACTGTTTCTCCCCCATAGGTCTGCCTCACATCAATTAAACTCTCTACTGCCACACTGTATTTCAGTGAATTGATTTTGTCTGTGTGCTGGGCAGGAAGAACTCATGATGCAATTACAGGAAGATGTTATAAATCCCATTTTGCAGATGCAGAAACTGAGGCACAGAATAAATAATAACCTCAATGTCAGAGAGTAGTTGAGCCAAGCTTCAGACCCATGCAGCTCCATTTCAAGCCATATCCTATCATTATTATTATTGATACAGAGTCTTTCATGTTCCTCAGGCAAACTCCTGAGCTCACATGATCCTCCCTCCTCAGCCTCCAAAAAACCTGGGATAACAAGTGTGAGCCATCGTGCCTGACTCTTACTTTTTCTCTTTATTAAACTTTTTTTTTTCAAGGACAGGGTCTCACTGTGTTCACCAGCATCATCTGAAACTCCTGGTCTCATGTCATCCTGCTGTCTTGGCCTCTGAAAGTGCTAGGATTAAAAGTTTGGGCCAGGCACAGTGGCTCATGCCTGTGGTTCCAGCACTTCAGGAGGCCAAGGTGGGTGGATCATGAGGTCAGGAGATCGAGACCATCCTAGCTAACACGGTAAAATCCCATGTCTACTAAAAATATAAAATATTAGCTGGACATGGTGGCAGGAACCTATAGTCCCAGCTACTCAAGAAGATGAGCCAGAAGAATGTCAGGAACCTGGGAGGTGGGACTTGCAGTGAGCTGAGATTGCACCACTCTACTTGAGCCTGGGCGACAGATTGAGACTTTGTCTCAAAAAAAGAAAAAAAAAAAGGTTGAGCCACTGTTCCCAAGCCCATATTCTTAACACTCTCATGTTCTGCCTCCTAATGAAATGCTTGTGTATTATCCATATTCAAGGAAGACATATTAATGACATATCATGATTTTAACTATAATTGAAGGGTTGAAAATGTTCAAGGGTTGAACATTTTCAACTCTTGGAAGAGAGATAAGTAAACAAAAACATACATGACACTATAATAAAAGAAACAGTCACAACCACAGGATTTTCCTTATTGCTGTAAATCTAAGTAATTTTCCTGATATTTTACAGAGGAAGACATATAGCTGCGATGATCCCAGGAGCCATATTTGCATATGCAGACATTTTCCAACATGACAAAAGCTTTGGAAATCCCATCTATATTGACTTTAGAAGGATCTGTTGAAAGTTTGTTCAAGTAATACCCTCTAATTCTCTTCCAGCTCCTACATAATTTATATCTCTGTGGAGGAGCCAGTCTTTTGATCTGCCTCCAGGAAGTTTAGGGATTAAAGTCCTGAAGGCTATCCGTGGGCTCAATTACTACAGTCTCTGATATACTCCCATTCCATACAAAGCAAGATGCATGCCCCAAAGTTTAAACACTGCCAGATGAGGAGACTTTCTAATGCATATATTAAAGGGAGGTTTTTAACTGTGTATGGGACTCACGATTTCTCCCATAACCTTTCCCCTAATGATTTCTAAAGGAATTCCATCACATGACACTGCAATGCTTAATATGTCATAATTCCATTAATATTATGCAATATTAAAAATGAAATTGTGATATCTGAAGTGCACACATAGCACAACTTGAGAAAATATGCCAGTTTTAAAATTTTGCCATCAGCTTGAAAATCTTGCCATAGATTGTTCTTATAGATATATTAATCTAAGTTCCCACATGCGTCAACCCCAAGACAAGGAGTTGGGTGTAGTGGGCTTACTTATGCAGTAGCTTATTCAAGAGGTTATCCAATAAGCCTATTGGGGAAGTGGTGAGTGAGAGAGAAGAAGTAAAGGGAATGTGTTAATAATTGGAAGCTTAGTCACTCTCATCCCTGGAAAGGAAGATGTGGTTTTGGATGCACACCTCCACCCCAGGGAAGGAGGCATTTTACCTCCGACTCCCTTCTCCAATGTGTTAGGACTATCTCAGGGGTTTTGACCCATGTTCAGCTGAGTAAGATCCCTAAAGACAGGAGAGCCTTGAGCTGTGAAGAAGGAAGCCAGCCATGCTTGAGTGAGAGGTTGTCAACTTGCTGTGGACCCTCTAGTACACCCATTGGCAAACTGAAAATGGCCAAAGGAATGGGGATGGAACATCCAGTCATCTCCCACAGATGGAGCTTAGGTGACTGTGCTGAAAGAGGCCCCCTTTATTTATTTATTTATTTATTTATTTATTTATTTATTTATTTATTTTAGACACAGTTCCGCTCTGTTGCCCTGACTGGAGTATGCAATGGTGAAATCTCGGCTCACTGCAGCCTGCGACCCCCAAATTTAAGCAATTCTCCTGCCTCAGCCTCCTGAGTAGCTGGGATTACAGGTGCATGCCACTACTCCTAGCTAATGTTTGTATTTTTAGTAGAGATGGGGTTTCACCATGTTTGTTAGACTGGTCTCGAATTCGACCTCATGATTCACCCAGCTTGGCCTCCCAAAGTGCTGGGATTACAGGCGTGAGGCACCATGTCAGGTCTAGAGGCCTCCTTTTTAAGAACTCAGGATGCCAAACAAAATTCTGTCCTTTTAAAGGGCACTTCTGAAGCACCATCCAGACTGGAAAGACCACAGATCTATGGCTCCAAGCATTCTCTACTAAAAATAAGAAGCCTGTAAAGGACAGGCATCAGGTCTTCTGTGCTGGTGATATGTCTCATTCTGAGAAAGAATTCAATCCTTTTGTTAAATGAAGGCATGAGTCAATGAGTACCACTGTCTCCTACACATTCAGTTCAGATGAGTAGCATAATAGATCATTTGTCAATTCCCAGGATGTTCATTTTACATTCAGAAGTCTGAAAGAATCAACAAAAGCTTTTTTTCCAATTTTTTAAAATGTCATTTTATAGTACGCAAAATGAGTCATTAAAGTGAAAATTTCAAAAAGAACCACTGAAAGGGATGGAGTTTTTCCCACGGTGTCTTTATATTTTCTTAATTCCATTTGAATAACTCATTCTAAGTTCTCTATAGGAAAAGAATCATGTATCAGAATTTCCCAAAGGTTAACTTGGAGAGTGTACAGACATGAAGCATAGCCAATTCTATATTTTAGACTATGATTTCCCGACAGTCCTTTCCATGATTACATCTACAGTTCAAAATGTCAAAACTATGGACTACATTGCCCACATTACTGATAATTAATTTGCAAAGGGTGGTGGATGGGACATGATCACCTACAATATTAATCAAGACTAGCATCATCCAACAGAAACATAACACAAGTCACCAACAGGAGCCATGCACATAATTTTAAATTTTCCCATAACCTCATTTTAAAAAGTAAAAAGAATAAGTGAAGCTAAATTCAATAACACATTTTATATAAGCCAGTATATCCAGAATATGATCATTTCAGTATGTAAATAATTTTTTATGATTATTATTTTAAAGAAGGAATCTGCTATGTTGCCCTGGTTGGAGTACAGTGGCATTCACAGTCATGACTATGACACACTACAGTCTGTAACACCTGGCCTCAAATTATTATTTTGCCTCAACTTGCCACATAAATAGGAATACAGGCACGTGCCACAGTGCCTGGCTATGTCAATAATGTTCTAGAAATTATTGAGATATTTTACACTCTCTTTCTTGTACTAAATTATTGAAATCTGGTGTATGTTTTGCATACAGAGTACATCTCAATTTGGACTGTTGTCCGAAAGATGACCAGGATGGTTAAATAGAAGGACAGCTTTACTGGTGATATCAGTTTGGAAATTGGGGAGGATACTCTCAGGTGGACAAAATGTGCTCTGTCTTCAAAGACAGAAGAGGCAGGTTAGGTTTTATGCCTCACAGGTTCTGTATTAAACAGTGCAGTTATATATATTTAGCAGATTTGGAAGAAAGCTATATATATTTATGATGGGGGTGAGCACATGTGCAATAAGTAAATATATACATGACATATATCTCACATTCTCTTTGGGGCATGGTTTTCACATTAAAATGAGCTAGAATTTGGTTCTTCACATGAAGAGGTGAACTATAGGACCCAAATCTAATTTGCTAACAGCTTCTACAAACTAGCTGAAACTGGCATAAGGTCTATGGTTGCTTATCAGAAAAGAACATTTCTGAGGGTGGTCTTCCACCCAATCAGTTATACTGGTCTGGGTTATAAACTAGAATTGGGAAAGGTCTGATAGCTTCGTTAGCCAAGAATTTCTCAAATCACATCATTTGATTCTTATATTTCTCTCTTCCCTATTTAAAGAATCTCTGCAATTCCATTGGGCCTACCCAGATAATCCAGTTAATCTCCCTAATTTAAGGTCAACTGATTCAAAACCTTAACTTCATCTCAACCTGAATTACCGTTGCCACATAAGGTAACATATTCAAAGGTCCTAGGAATTAAGATGCAGATTTTTGGGAAGAGAGGTCTTTTCTTTGTTGTTGTTTTTGTGTGTGTATATGTGTTTTTGTTTGTTTGTTTGTTTTACCAATCTCAGGCTTATTCCATTGTAATATTTTTTCGTTGTCAATGCTGTTGTGTTTGCTGAAATCATATATTTTGAAACCAAATGCACAACTAAAGTAGTAAATATCTGCCTCCAGAGTATAGGCATATTTTAATTTATTGTCAACTATTCTTAATATTTCTATTTCACTCATTATAGTTTACAGCTATTGCCTAAAGTGATTATTGCATGTCTTAAATAATTTTAGTTTTAAAATAAGTAGTTGATTTTCTCTATAAGACAACTATCTATATAAAATCACCTCAATGTTCCCATCAAAAATACCTTCTAAAATATCTTTCTAAATTCTCCTTCATTCAGACTTGTAACTGTTGTATCAGAGCACAGAATGATTTTTCCCATAAGAGGTATAGAAGAAGTGATGCCAAGAAACATTATAACACTTTTAGTCACTTGGTAAATGTGTCAGTTTTGGGAACTGAACCACATACTTAACAGTAGATGTTCTTACTCTTAGCAACATCTCTGGAGCTTCTACATTTAGAAGAGCACATTGCTTCTTAAAATTATGTGCACAACTCATTGAATTTTAAATGAGTGGTCTTTTTTAGACAAAAGAAAATAACTAACTGCCATTTGATTGAGCATTCCCTCAGATGCTTATATTAGGGCAGATATGCAAAAAAAGTGGAATAAATTTACACAAACCTCGCAAGTCAAAATGTAGACACATCTAAGCATACTCAGTGGATTAAGCTAAAACAAAAACACTTTTTTTTTTCTTGAGGGTTTAGAGGTAAATTTATAGCTCACTGTAAAATAGGACATCAGATCTTCTATCAAAACAAGTACTCACAGCAATGGAAATGTAAGTTTGTTTTTCTATTTTTAAATTAAATATATATATTTAAGAGACAGTTTCTCTCTGTTGCCCAGGCTGGAGTACAGTGGCACCACCATAGTTCACTGCAGCCTCAAACCCATGATCTCAAGCAATCCTCTCACTTTAGCTTCCTGAGTAGCTGGGGCTCAGGCATGTGCCACCATGCAGGACTAATTTTTATTTTTGCAGACACAAGGTCTTGCTGTGTTGCTCAAGCTGGTTTTGAACTCCTGTCTCAAATGATTCTCTTGTCTCAGCCTCCCAAAGTCCTGGGATTACAGCATGAACTACCATGCCCAGGTGAAAGTTTTGTGTGTGTGTGTGTGTTTTACTTATGTTCTTATTATTAACATTATACCGCAGAATAAAAGATAGTATACGGTTGTTAATTTTTTAAAAAAATTAATACGTAGGAAAGTAAATTTAAATATTCCTTTTTTGTTTTGTTTTGTTTTGTTGTATTCGAGATGAAGTCTCGTTCTGTCACCCAAACTGGAGTGCAGTGGCATGATGGGTTTGGCTCACTGTAACATCGGCCTCCCAGATTCAAGCAATTCTCTTGCCTCAGCCTCCTGAGTAGCTGGTACTACAGGCGCGTGCTATCATGCCTGGTTAATTTTTTGTCTTTTTAGTACAGACAGGGTTTCACCATGTTAGCCTGAATGGTCTCAATCTCCTGATCTGGTGATCTGCCTGTCTTAGCCTCCCAAAGTGCTGTGATTACAGACATAAGCCACTGCCTGTGGCCCAAAACATGTTTTTCAATTCAATGTTTGCTACAAGGAGTGCACCCTTGACACAGGAGCAAAAGTGTGTTTTTAAATATCAAATAAAGAGAATTTATTCTACTCATTGGTATCTACTTAGCTCCAGGGCCTCCTCACAGAACTGGGAAGTTATGCCCTGTAACAAGTGAATGCGTGCTGACCTGCCAGTGTAAGAGAAAGGGGGATCAATGTATGATTTGCCTTAAGATTGTGCCTCCTTGTGACTCCTAAGGATTGCCTTTTTATCACTGCTTCCACCTGCATATAAAATTTACTGGTGCAAACATGAAGAAGAGAGAAGATCTACTCCCAGGGGAAGGGCACATCAGATTTAGTAAACTCTTTTGACAACTGTGTGTGAGAACTAAAACAAAGTAGCTCACTTTGAGATCTGGGGCACTGCAATGAACAAGATAGATCAGATTCCCAGCTCAATGGGACTCACGTTATAGTAGAGAAAAATAAAATGTCACAGCAACTCACACAGAGCAGGATATCACCCAACCTGCTCTGGGAATGAAAACTTCAGCTGGAACTGGGGTGAGGAAAAGAAGTCCGTCAGGCCACAGAAGGTGGGTGTAGGGTCAGGTTGAGAGGATGGACATGGATTTCAATCATGGTTTCAGTCAGAGCACCTCATACTCATAATGTGCTCAGAGTCTTTTCATTGCTCCCCAGAAAACACCAGTAGTACTCCACGATACCGACCTATACTGAACGTTCCCACCAAGTTTTCCATTTTCCAGTTGCTGACAGCCCTAGAAATCTTCTGTAAATAAGATCTAGGTCATCAAGTCACTCTACCAGATCTTCCTCTGAGAATACATTGCCCCCTGCCTTTCAAAGTTATTGTCAAAGCTGCTGTACCCTGGTTTTATGTTCAACAACAAATGCCTGTTTATTAAATGTCTTCTTTGGGCTGGGTAATGCTCCAGGCATGGCAAATTCAACACTAAGCAAGGAATGTAACACTGTCACCTTCGTGGGGGTTACAGTGAAGCCAGGGTGATGGTGGTTGTAGTGACAGTAATGATAATAGTGATGCTTGCAGTGATAACGTTGGTGATGGTGGTTATAGTGATGATGGTGGTGATGTTGGTGATGGTTTGATTGTGGTGATGGTGATGGTAATGACACTGATGATGGTGATAATTGTGGATGGCAATAATGATAGTGGTAGTGGTGCTGGTGTTTATGATGATGGTGGCAATCGTGCTGTTGATGGATGCATCAAGATGATGACAGTGATAATCATGGCTGGTCATGGTGATGGTGGTGAGGTGGTGGTGTTTATGGTAGTGACAATGATGGTTGTCTTAGTCCATTTTGTGTTGCTATTACTGCATACCACAGACTGGGTAATTTAAAATAAACAGAAATGCATTTGGCTCATGGTTCTGGAGACTAGAAATTCTAACAGCATGACACCAGTATGTGGTGAGGAACTTTGGGCAGTATAATTCCATGATGGAGGGCAGAAGGGCAAGAGGGTGGAGCTTGCTTTTATAACAAAGTCACTCTCAGTATAACCAATTCTCATTATAATGACATTATTCCATTCATAAGGACAACATGACCTAATCACCTCTTCTTAGGCCCTACCTTGCAGCACTGATTGTACTGCGATTTCTGTTTTCAGCAAATGACCTTGGGGGACACATTCAAACCATAGCACTAGTGATGTCAGTGAGGTTGGTAGTGTTGGTGGTAGGTGGTGAAAGTGGAGGTGGCAGTGGGGTTTTGGAGTTGGGCAACAACATTGCACAATAGTGTATAAGAAAAATAACAGCAGTATACACTAAACAGAAAGTGGAAAATAGAAAATATAATGCAGTGGACCTTGGCTGCTACTTCAAATGAATGGCCAAGAAAGAGCTCTTAGACCCCATGACCTTTAAGCCAAGATCTAAGAGAAGTGGCCTCACCAAGGGCACCCTGTGCTCCATATCCATGATTAAGATTGTATTGTACAGGTCTAAACATTCAAGAATATTAGTAGTAGAGTATAAGGTCCTATAAAGTTTATAGTCAAAATATGAATGAGCTGGTTCTCCTATAACCTCATTTTCTCTGTAAGCATTTGAGAATTTTTCATGACAACTTTTTCCGTCACACCACTATAGTCTACACAGGATAAAGGATTCAAATTAGCAGTTAACACTTATTCTAAATTCCACTTTGTGTCTCTTTACTCAAACATCTTTTCTTAGTCTTCTAGAAAGTTTTTGTGTTCCTATGAGCTTGGTGTAAGTAGAAAGCCTACTTCATTCATTCTGGCATCTTTAAATTCTTGAGAATATCTCCGCAAAATTGTATATCATCTGCATAAGATAGCCTTTTTCTGGCAATTTCCTATTGATTTGGCTGCCTTTGTGTGTTTTTAAATGAGGAACCAGCAGCCTAGTCTTCACCTGTGAAACGGAAAAATTATGGGGTAAGCAGTTCAGTCACTCTTACCTTTCAGCCTTTGTCTTAATCGTCATTTACCTTTGCAATCTACTTTTAACTTGACACTGCTAATTTCCTGGCAAAGTATTAATTCCAAACTTAGAGAAGAAGAATTACTAAAGGTTCACTGCAGTAGTGACTGTTGGTGCCCCGTCCAGGTTCATTCTGCCATTTTATCCTCGAGGACACCCATTGACCACCTGAGAAAAATACTGCCTGTAATCAGCTCAGAGCTGCACTACCTGCTCTCAGCCAAATGAAAATACCTGGGAGCTGACATTCTTCCCCAAGGGGTTCCTAAAGCCCATGACTGACATGATTGTTTCACTGATCTCTTGATACATAGCAAACCAACCCATACGTAGTGGAATAAAGCAACTACTATTTTCTTTGCTTATAAATTGAGTGGGTTGGTGATTTGGACTGGGCACATTGGGCAGAGTTTGTCCTGCTCCCTGATGTATACAGCCTCAATGGGGAAGACTCCGATGAGTGGAAGTGACCTGAAGAACTGGAAACTGGAATTATCTAGAGATTTATTTCCTCGCTTTCTTGTGCTTGGGCTGGCAGGACTCAAAATCTGGGCTCAGGTGGGGCTGTTGAGAGCACCTGCACCTTGCTTGTCCCAGTAGCTTGAGCTTCCTTACAGCATGGCAGCCTCTAGTTACTTGGATTTATACTTTGGTGAATTGAAATTCCAGCAGTGAGTGTGTCAGCAAACAAGGGAAAGCCCTTCTGGCCTTTTATAATCCAGCCTCAAAAGTCACATGGTATCCAGTTAGCACATGCAAAGATCCTCAACATCACTAATCGGTAGGGAAATGCACATCAAAACCACAAAAGGATTTCCTTTGCACCAATTAGCATGACTAGTATTAAAAAAGATAATCCAGAAAGTAACAAGTGCTGCTGAAAAAGTGGAAAAATTGAAACTCCTGTAATATTTGGAGAGTGTAAAATGGTGCAGTCATTATGGAAAACAATATTGAAATTCCTCTAAAAATTAAAAATAAGGTTATGATATGATCTAGCAATTCTACTTTTGGATATGTACTCCAAAGTACTGAAATCAGGGTATCAAAAACATATTTGTCCATTCACATTCACAGCAGTACTATATACAATGGCCAAAAGGGGGAAGAAACCCAGGTGTCCATCAATGGATAAATGAATAAACAAAATTTGGTCTGCCCATACAGTAATTATTCAGCCTTAAAAGAGGCTGAATACTGAATGTACCAGGGGGACATTATGCTTAGTGAAATAAGCTAGTCACAAAAGACAAGTTATTATTTAATGAATAGTGTCTAGTTTTGCAAGGCGTACAGAAATCTGGAGACGGGAAGTGATGGTCATTGTATAACAAAATAAATTTAACACTACTGACCTGTTGATATGGTTTCCCTGTGTCCCCACCTAAATCTCATCTTGAATTTCCACATGTTGTTCAAGGAACCCAGTGGGAGGTATCTGAATTATGGGGGCAGGTCTTTCCCATGCTGTTCTCATGATAGTGAATAAGTCTCACAATATCTGATGGTTTTATAAGGGGAGTTCACCGGCACAAGCTTTTTTCTCTTTGCCTGCCATAATCCATGTAAGATGTGACCTGCCCCTCCTTGCTTTTCACCATGATTATGAGGTCTCCCCAGCCACACTGAACTGTGAGTCAATTAAACCTTTCTTTTCTAAATTGACCAGTCTCACTATATGTCTTTATCAGCAGCATGAAAACAAACTAATAAAACTGTACATTTAAAAACGGTGAAGATGGTAAATT
Organism: Macaca nemestrina; assembly: GCF_043159975.1. Classification (NCBI taxonomy): domain Eukaryota; kingdom Metazoa; phylum Chordata; class Mammalia; order Primates; family Cercopithecidae; genus Macaca; species Macaca nemestrina. Next base: position 5,909,561 of record NC_092146.1, on the reverse strand, counting down.
TTACATCACGTGTGTTTTACAACAATTAAAAATTATTTTAAAGTGTCACATCATGTCCCTGTCACCATATACTATCGCTGGAAGCAATCACTCTTTTGCCAATATTCAAGGGCAGGGGGTGCAAACCCTGTCTCTTGATGAGAAGAGTGTCATAAATTTGCTGGGGTAGATGGTTTTTTAGAGACAGAATCTTTCTCTGTTGCTGAGAATGGAGTGCCCTGGTGCAGTCATAGCTGTCTGCAGACTCAAATTCCTGGGCTCAAGTGACTCTCGCATCAGCCTCCCAGGTAGATGGGTTTATAGGCAGGCACTACCATGTCTGGCTATTTTTTTTTTTTTTTTTAGTTTTTATAGTATCTAAGCACTTGGTAGGTATGTGAGGTGGAATATTCCATATGCATGCATTTATCCATCCTTACTCTATTAAACGAACTGAGTGGATATTTCCTTGTTTTTCAGCTAGCTCTTAGGAATCAGATTATAAAGGAGCTTTCTTGCCCTTTCTATCATGTGAAGATACACCAAGAAGTCGCCATTTATGAACCAGAAAGTGGGGCCTCAGCAGTCACTGTATTTGCCACACCTAAATCTTGAACTTTCCAGTCTCCAGAATTTTGAGCAGTAAGTTTATACATAGAAATGGTGGGTCCTCAAACCCCATACTCTGTGATTTTTGCAGGTGTGTACCACAAACCATGCCTGTTAAACCACTGTGCCTTTTCTTTTAAAACTTTTTTACTTCAATTGATTTTTTTTGGATAATATGTGGTGTTTGGTTACATGAACAAGTTCTTTAGTGGTGATTTCTGAGATTTTGGTGCATCATCACTGAAGCAGTATATATCGTACCCAATATGTAGTCTTTTGTCCCTCACCCTCCTCCACACTTCCCTTGAGTTCCTGAAGTCTCCAAAAGTTTATTGTGTCATTCTTATGTCTTTGCATCCTCAGAGCTTAGCTCCCACTTATGAATGAGAACATATGATGTTTTCTTTTTCATTCTAAGTGAAGTGAGTTGCTTTACTTAGAGTAATAGTCTCTAATTTCACCCAGGCTCCAGCCAATGCCATTATTTCATTTCTTTTTATGTCCAAGTAGTATTCCATGGCAACAAAAGCCAAAATTGATAAAAGGGATCTAATCAAACTAAAGAACTTCTGCACAACAAAAGACAGTTTCATCAGAGTGAACAGGTAACCTAGAGAATGGGAGAAAAATTTTGCAGTGTACCCAACTGACAAAGGTCTAGTATCCAGAATCTACAAGGAAATTAAAGAACCCCATCAAAAAGTAGGCAAAGTATATGAATAGACACTTCTCAAAAGAAGTCATTTATGAAGAGAAGCTCATCATAATTAGAGAAATACAAATCAAAACCACTATGAGATACCACCTCATGCCAGTTACAATAGCAACCATTAAAAAGTCAAGAAACAACAGATGCTGGAGAGGATGTGGAGAAATAGGAACGCTTTTACATCATTGATGGGAGTGTAAATTAGTTCAAGCATTGTGGAAGACACTCTGGGCATTCCTCAAGGATCTAGAAACAGAGTATCATTTGACTCAGCAATTCCATTACTGAGTATACACCCAAAGCATTATAAATCACTCTAATAAAAAGAAAGAAGCACATTTATGTTTCTTTCAGCACTATTTACATAGCAAAGACTTGGAACCAATCCAAATGCCCATCTATGATAGGCTAGATAAACAAAATGTGGCACATGTACACGATAGAATACTATGGTATCTACCCCTGGAAGCTTGATTTGGCAGGTTATGAGTGAGAACCAGGAATCTCTCTAGACGAACCTGAAGAAATGATGGATTTGGAAAATCAAAGGCCTTTATTAGTCTTTTTAGGCTGCAATAACAAAATACTATCAACCAAATGGCTTATAAATAACAGAAAATACATTACAGTTCTGTAATCAGTCATGTTAAACCTCTCTCCAACTGTTATAGATGTCCAACCAAATTTATATGATAGAACTCTGAAAAAGAATCAACACCAAGATTCAGGGGTGCTTCTCTGGTTGTCATATTCCATGAATATTTCTATTTTATTTCATTTTTTTAATTATACTTTAAGTTCTAGGGTACATGTGCACAATGTGCAGGTTTGTTACATATGTATACATGTGCCATGATGGTGTGCTGCACCCATCAACTCGTCAGCACCCAAAAACTCGTCATTTACATTAGTTATAACACCCAATGACATCTCTCCCCCTCCCACCTCCCCACAATAGGCCCCAGTGTGTGATGTTCCCCTTCCCATGTCCAAGGGATCTCATTGTTCAATTCCCACCTATGAGTGAGGACATGTGATATTTGGTTTTCTGTTCTTGTGAAAGTTTGCAGAGAATGATGGTTTCCAGCTGCAGCCATGTCCCTACAAAGGACATGAACTCATCCTTTTTCATAGATGCATAGTATTCCATGGTGTATATGTGCCACAATTTCTTAATTCAGTCTGTCACTGATGGACATTTGGGTTGATTCCAAGTCTTTGCTATTGTGAATAGTGCTGCAATAAACATACGTTTGCATGTGTCTTTATAGCAGCATGATTTATAACCCTTGGGTATATACGCAGTAATGCAATGGCTGGGTCATATGGTATTTCTAGCTCTAAATTCTTGAGGAATTGTCATACTGTTTTCCACAATGATTGAACTAGTTTACAATCCCACCAACAGTGTAAAACTGTTCTTATTTCTCCATATCCTCTCCAGCTTGTGTTGTTTCCTCACTTTTTAATGATTGCCATTCTAACTGTTGTGAGATGGTATCTCATTCTGGCTGTGATTTGCATTTCTCTGATGGCCAGTGATGACAAGCATTTTTTTCATGTGTCTGTTGGCTGAATGAATGTCTTCTTGAGAGGAATGTCTTCTTGAAGAAATGTCTGTTCATATCCTTTGCCCACTATTTGATGGAGCTGTTAGTTTTTTTCTTGTAAATTTGTTTGAGTTCTTTGTAGGTTCTGGATACTAGTCCTTTGTCAGATGAGCAGATTGCAAAATTTTTTCCCATTTTGTAGGTTGCCTGTTCACTCTGATAGTAGTTTCTTTTGCTGTGCAGAAGAAACAATCTTTAGTTTAATTAGATCCCATTTGTCAATTTTGGCTTTTGTTGCTGTTGCTTTTGGTGTTTTAGACATGAAGTCCTTACCCATGCCTATGTCCTGAATGGTATTACCTAGGTTTTCTTCTAGGGTTTTTATGGTATTAGGTCTAACCTTTAAGTCTCTAATCCATCTTGAATTAATTTTCGTATAAGGAGTAAGGAAAGGATCCAGTTTCAGCTTTCTACTTATGGCTAGCCAATTTTCCCAGCACCATTTATTAAATAGGGAATCCTTTCCCCATTTCTTGTTTCTCTCAGGTTTGTCAAAGATCAGATGGCTGTAGATGTGTGGTACTATTTCTGAGGGCTCTGTTTTGTTCCATTGGTCTACATCTCTGTTTTGGTACCAGTACCATGCTGTTTTTGTTACTGTAGCCTTGTAGTATAGTTTGAAGTCAGGTAGCGTGATGCCTCCAGTTTTGTTTTTTGGTTTATTAGGATTGTCTTGGCAATGAGGGCTCTTTTTTGTTTCCATATGAACTTTAAAGCAGTTTTTCCAATTCTGTGAAGAAAGTCATTGGTAGCTTGATGGGGATGGCATCGGATCTATACATTACCTTGGGCAGTATGGCCATTTTCATATTGATTCTTTCTATCCATGAGCATGGTATTTTCTTCCATTTGTTTGTGTCCTCTTTTATTTCACTGAGCAGTGGTTTGTAGTTCTCCTTGAAGAGGTCCTTTACATCCCTTGTAAATTGGATCCCTAGGTATTTTATTCTCTTTGAAGCAATTGTGAATGGAAGTTCATTCATGATTTGGCTCTCTGTTTGTCTGTTACTTGTGTATAACAATGCTTGTGATTTTTGCACATTAATTTTGTACCCTGATATTTTGCTGAAGTTGCTTATCAACTTAAGGAGATTTTGGACTGAGATGATGGGGTTTTCTAAATATACAATCATGTCATCTGCAAACAGGGACAATTTGACTTCTTCTTTTCCTAACTGAATACCCTTGATTTCTTTCTCTTGCCTGATTACCCTAGCCAGAACTTCCAACAGTATGTTGAATAGGAGTGGAGCAAGAGGGCACCCCTATCTTGTGCCAGTTTTCAAAGGGAAGGCTTCCAGTTTTTGCCCATTCAGTATGATATTGGCTGTGGGTTTGTCATAAATAGCTCTTATTATTGTGAGATACGTTCCATCAATACCGAATTTATTGAGAGTTTTTAGCATGAAGGACTGTTGAATTTTGTCAAGGGTCTTTTCTGCATCTCTTGTGATAATCATGTGGTTTTTGTCTTTGGTTCTGTTTATATGCTGGATTACATTTATTGATTTGCGTATGTTGAACCAGCCTTGCATCCCAGGGATGAATCCTACTTGATTATGGTGGATAAGCTTTTTGATGCACTGCTGGATTCATTTAGCCAGTATTTTATTGAGGATTTTTGCATCGATGTTCATCAGGGATATTGGTCTAAAATTCTTTTTTTGTTGTGTCTCTGCCAGGCTTTGATATCAGGATGATGTTGGCCTCATAAAATGAGTTAGGGAGGATTCCCTCTTTTTCTGTTGATTGGAATAGTTTCAGAAGGAATGGTACCAGCTCCTACTTGTAACTCTAGTAGAATTCGGCTGTGAATCTGTCTTGTCCTGGACTTTTTTTGGTTGGTAGGCTATTAATTGTTGCCTCAATTTCAGAGCCTGCTATTGGTCTATTCAGGGATTCAACTTCTTCCTGGTTTAGTCTTGGGAGAGTGTAAGTGTGTAGGAAATCATCCATTTCTTCTAGGTTCTCTAGTTTATTTGCGTAGAGGTGTATATAGTATTCTCTGATGGTAGTTTCTATTTCTGTGGGGTCAGTGGTGATATCCCCTTTATCGCATCTATTTGATTCTTCTCTCTTTTCTTCTTTATTAGTCTTGTTAGCTGTCTATAAATTTTGTTGATCTTTCCAAAAACCAGCTCCTGGATTCATCATTTTTTTAGAGGGTTTTTTGTGTCTCTATCTCCTTCAGTTCTGCTCTTAGTTATTTCTTGCCTTCTGTTAGCTTTTGAATGTGTTCTTGCTTCTCTAGTTCTTTTAATTGTGATGTTAGGAAGTCAATTTTAGATCTTTCCTGTTATCTCTTGTGGGCATTTTGTGCTATAAATTTCCCTCTACACACTGCTTTAAATGTGTCTCTGAGATTCTGGTGTATTGTATCTTTGTTCTCTTTGGTTTCAAAGAATATCTCTATTTCGTCTTCATTTCGTTATGTACCTAGTAGTCATTCAGGAGCAGGTTGTTCAGTTTCCAGGTAGTTGAGCGGTTTCGATGAGTTTCTTAGTCCTGAGTTCTAGTTTGATTGCGCTGTGGTCTAAGAGACAGTTTGTTATAATTTCTGTTCTTGTACATTTGCTGAGGAGTGCTTTACTTCCAACTATGTGGTAATTTTGGAATAAGTGCGATGTGGTTCTGAGAAGAATGTATATTCTGTTGATTTGGGGTGGACAGTTCTGTAGATGTCTATTAGGTCCACTAGGTGCAGAGTTGAGTTCCATTCCTGGATATCTTTGATAAATTTCTGTCTCATTGATCTGTCTAATGTTGACCGTGGGGTGTTGAAGTTTCCCATTATAATTGTATGGGAGTATAAGTCTCTTTGGAAGTATACAAGGACTTGCTTTATGAATCTGTGTGCTCCTATATTGGGTGCATATATATTTAGGATAGTTAGCTCTTCCTGTTGAATTGATCCCTTTACAATTATATAATGGCCTTTTTTGTCTCTTTTGATTTTTGATGGTTTAAAGTCTGGTTTATCAGAGACTAGGACTGCCACCCCTGCTTTTTTTTTTTCTCCATTTGCTTGGTAGATCTTCCTCCATCCCTTTATTTTGAGCCGATGTAGGTCTCTGCATGTGAGATGGGTCTCCTGAATACGACAAACTGATGGTTATTGACTCTTTATCCAATTTGCCTATCTGTGTCTTTTAATTGGACCATTTAGTCCATTTACGTTTAAGGTTAATATGGTTATGTGTGAACTTGATCCTGTCATTATGATGTTAGCTGGTTATTTCGCTCGTTAGTTGCAGTTTTTTCCTAGCATTGATGGTCCTTTTCCTTTACATTTTGGCATGTTTTTGCAATGGCTGGTACTGGTTATTCCTTTCCATGTTTACTGCTTTCTTCTGGGTCTCTTTTAGGGCAGGCCTTGTGATGACAAAATCTCTAAGCATTTGCTTGTCTGTAAAGGATTTTATTTCTCCTTCACTTATGAAACTTATTTTGGCTGGATATGAAATTCTGGGCTGAAAATTCTTTTCTTTAAGAATGTTGAATATTGGCCCCCACTCTTTTCTGGCTTGGAGAGTTTCTGCCAAGAGATTTGCTGTTAGTCTATGGGCTTCCCTTTGTGTGTAACCCGACCTTTCTCTCTGGTTGCCTTTAACATCTTTTCCTTCATTTCAACTTTGGTGAATCTGACAATTATGTGTCTTGGAGTTACTCATCTTGAGGAATATCTCTGTGGCATTCTCTGTATTTCCTGAATTTGAATGTTGGCCTGCCTTACTAGTTTGGGTAAGTTCTCCTGGATGATATCCTGAAGAGTGTTTTCCAACTTGGTTCCATTTTCCCCATCACTTTCAGGCACACCAATCAGACGTAGATTTGGTCTTTTCACATAATCCCATATTTTTTGGAGGCTTTGTTCATTTCTTTTTCCTCTTTTTTCTCTAGTCTTTTCTCGCTTCGTTTCACTAATTTGATCTTCATTCATTGATACTCTTTCTTCCAGTTGATTGAGTCAGTTACTGAAGTTTGTGCATTTGTCATGTATTTCTGGTGTCATGGTTTTTATCTCTGTCAGTTTGTTTATGGCCTTCTCTGCCTTGATTATTCTAGTTATCCATTCTTTCATTTTTTCCCCAAGATTTTTAGTTTCTTTGCGCTGCTTACGTAGTTCCTCCTTTAACTCTGAAAAGTTTGATCGACTGATGCCTTCTTCTCTCAATTCATCAAAGTCGTTCTTCATCCAGCTTTGTTCTGTTTCTGGCGATTAGCTGTCTTCCTTCGGAGGGGGAGATGCGCTCTGATTTTTTGAATTTCCAGCTTTTCTGTCCTGCTTTTTCCCCATCTTTGTGGTTTTATCTGCCTTTAGTCTTTGATGATGGTGATTAACTGATGGAGTTTTGGTGGGGTGTCCTTTCTGTTTGTTAATTTTCCTTCTAACAGTCAGGACCCTCAGCTGTAGGTCCATTGGAGATTGCTTGAGGTCCACTCTAGACCCTGTTTTCCTGGGTATCAGCAGTGGAGGCTGCAGAAGATAGAATATTGCTGAACAGTAAATGTTGCTGTCTAGTTCTTGCTCTGGAAGCTTCGTCTCAGGGGTGTACCCCGCCATGTGAGCTGTGAGGTGTCAGTCTGCACCTGAGTTGGAAATGCGGAATCACCCGTCCTCTGTGTCACTTGCGCTGGGAGCTGGAAGTTGGAGCTGCTCCTATTCAGCCATCTTGCTCCGAATCCATGAATATTTTTATACGTTAATGCCAGAAAAGTAATGCTGTCCAAGATTTCACAAGTTCAGGACCACTGAAAGTTCCACATTTGGAAATATCCTGAAAGCCACTCTATGTTCTTTTTCCAGTGACTGCTTTTCAATCCTCATTCCATCCCTGTAATAAACCAAAATCATGAGTATAACATCTTTCAGTGAATTTTGTGCATCTTTCTAGCAAACTATCAAAAGTTAAGGGTGCTTTTCGGGATCTTTGAGCTTGAAATTGGCAGCAGAAAAGAAGGCAACCTGTGGACTGTTCCCTCCAATGCTTCATTAAAAAACAAACAAACAAAAAACCAAAAACAAACAAACAAAAACTTTAGTAAAGACTGAAACAGAGTAATATGTGACATACAGGAATGCTCAGGTTTTATCGATCCCTGCCTCCTAGCAATGCTAGTCTAGCTGTTTGCAGAGGTAACCAATCAGAACGCCTCAATGTAAGCTCATATTTCTTACTTTACACACTAGTGTGTCAGCTCTCCTTCAGTTTCAGAATTTCACCTTCTCTGAAATGCCAAAAGAAGTCCATGTGGGCATGCTTTGGTTTTATCATCCTGGGTGGCCCTGATTTTGTGGCTGTTTGCCCCAAAGCTAGCCCTAGCAGGTCACTCGGGTCTGCAACAACATCCATTCATTCATCCTGTATCTTATCCAGCATCTGACGAAGGTGAAGACCAAGCAGGCATTTGGGACATGACAATGAACAAATGAGTCAGGGTTCCTGCTCCCATGGAGTTTGGAAGTGAGACATTTGATGGCAGCTCATGAAACATTCCATCCTTTTCTCGCTTTTCTGTTTACTTTTCCCCCTTTGCCTTTTTCTCTTAGGAAGCAGGTACCCTCCACCCTCTTGCCCATCCTGGTCTCTCTAGTGAAGAGGGAAAGAGGTGTTGCTGCCTGACATCCACCAGCTCGGTGTGACAGATGTTAAAGACATGGCTGGAAATGTTACAGCAGGAACTTTTCAGCTTCCTCTGAGGCACTAGGATTTTCTTCACACTCTCTGGAATGCACAAAGAATTTTCCAGATAGTCACACTATAATGAAAAGTCAGTGCGTGTAACACATCACTCTCTCTATCTAAATATAAGAGGGAACAATATTGTCACAAAGACCCTGCTTCAGGCATGGAGAGATGTGCAATATACAAATACTTGATTTTATAATTTTTTAAATTCCAGGAAAGTGTAACTGATTTCTTGTTCTCACTACTTTTCAGATGAGTGGAGAATTATTATTGGCTGCATTATTCAACAGATTCAGCCAGCAGACACCTCATTTAGCGCCCCATGGAGCAAGCATGTAACTAAGTGTAAAGCCTGGGTTTGTCCTTCAGGTTTTAAATAACCACACAAACAAGACAGCAAGGTAAGGAGTGTCCTGGCATCAGTGTTCATTGACTCAACTGCAGATGTCCTGCCCGCAAGAAACCTATCTTTGATCGTTGGCTATAGATGTTTCATTGCTCTTTTGTCAGGCTTTCCAGTATAGGAGACTTCTACTTCAGTGTTTTTACAATTATGTTAAATGTTGTTGGCTGGACACAGTGGCTCATGCCTGTAATCCCAACACTTTGGGAGGCCGAGGCAGGTGGATCACGAGGTCAGGAGTTTGAGACCAGCCTGACCAAAATGCTAAATCTTGTCTGTACTAAAAATTCCAAAAAAAAAAAAAAAAAAAAAAAAAAAAAAAAAAAAAAGCTGGGCATGGTGGTGTAACCTGTAATTCCAGTTACTCAGGATGCTGAGGCAGTAGAATCAGTTGAACCTGGGAGATGGAGGTTGCAGTGAGCAGAGATCAATCCACTGCACTCCAGCCTGGGCACCAGAGGGAGGCAAGCTCTCAAACAAACAAAGAAACCAAAAAAAAAAAAAAAAAAAAAAAGAGAGAGAAAGCTTGTTAGAGTTTCCTAGGCCCAATCATATCTAGGATGGGATTTATATCTGATCTGATCTTATGTCATCTTGGCAGCCATGCAGCCATTTGTTAAGTGTTATGAGACACAGACTGTTCCAACTCCAGGGAAATGTTCAGCTGGTGGGAAAGCTTATCTTTTCATTTTGGGTCAACTCCTGTATTAGGCTCCATGCAGCAACTTTAAAATAATTGGTCATTCGATATGCCCTTGTGCCCTCAGTTGTTGACTCCCTCACCTAAAATAAAATGTAGAGTCCCTTTTAGGCCAGAGATTAAAAGCAGAAAGTGGTTTCATTTCCTGAAAAAAAAAATTACTTTAAAGGAAGGAAATGCCTGTCAGTGTTCTCTCTCTCCCCCTCTCTCTGTCTCTCCTTCCCTCTTTCTTTTACTACCTCACTTTCTTCCTTTATTTGAAAACAGATTTTTCAACCTTGGTAGTACACTGCCATTTGGAGAAAGATGATTTTGTTCAGTTCGTGGGGAGAGGAGCATCCTATGCATTGTAAGATGTTCAACAGCATTTCTAGCCTCCATCCACCAGATACAAGTAAAGTGTTAAAGAGTTACGGAGAAGACCTTCAGTCATCAATTTTAGGTTTTAATTTTATGCTGACTTTTAAAGAAATAGAGTACACTGTTCTTTCTTTACTACTTTTATCTCTCTCTCATTCTCACTTCCTTCTCTCTTTGACTTTGTCTGTCTCTCTCTCTCTCTCTCATACTCCCTCTTTGTCTGTCTCTTCCTCTCTCTCTTCCCTTCTTTGACTTTCTGTCTTTTCACTCTCTCTCTCTCTCTGCTGGTCTTCCCCTGCCTCTTCTTCCCCTTTTTGATGGCTTTGGAAGTGTAAGACTGCCACGTCTGGGTTTTTGCACTGAGTGCAATAACTCCATGATTTCCCTGTGGTATTTAATGGGAGTCCCCCTAGAAGTTAGAAACTGCCTTTCTTTCCATATTGCAGCATGGACATGTAGGGTTAGATAAGCATACTTGCTATCTGTATAGATGTTTAGTCTTTTTCCCTTTCCCAGTTCTAAGGTTCAGTTAAGTACCACTAGTTCTGCTCACTGAGCTCTGGTCCCTGGGGGAAGCGACTTAATTTCAAGTACAGTTACATCACTAACTATGGCATAACCTAACTTTTGTATTCCATTCTCCACAAATGAACTTCCATCAGTATATAGGTTAAGGTCAGGATTAGCTAAAGGGACTTCTAAGAAATCCTCTCAGGCAGCATAAGTCTGGACTATAATTTGGTGGCAGTCATGCTTGACTGGTTCTCCATCCTCTGGGAGAAAAGTGGCAGGGCTGAAGGCTGCATACATGTGTATTTGAAGCACTGGTCCCTCAAGGAGTATCACCTGGTATCTGAGCTGGTGGTTGTCTGATAGTCATAAACTTCCTTTGGCACATAGTATGCCATTTACATCATGAGTAGTCCAGACAGTGAGATTTCTTCCTTGTATTATTTTGATAGCCTGACACTAAGATGGCCAATGCTGCAACCACTCATAAAGAGTAATGCCAGCCTTTTGTTGCTCTATAAATTTCCTTACTTAAGTGTGCCACTGTTTGTGGGGTTGTTCCTCAAGACTGAGTAAGGACTCCAAGAACTATTCCTGCTCTATTGGTGATGTATAGAGAGAACTTTTGTCCTGTGGGAAGTCTTAAGGCTAGGGCTTGTACTAGGGTCTGCTTTATGGTTTTGAAGGCTCTTTCTGCCTCTGGTTGCCCTTCTACTAGATGAGTGTTTGCCCTCTGGGTCTCTTTTATTATAGAGGGGCCTGGCTATCTTGCTATATCCAGGAATCCATAGTTGGCAAAAGCCGGTGATTCCAAAGAACCCCCTCAACTGTTTTAATGTCTTAGGGTGAGGATAAGCCAGTATAGGCTGTATTCATTCCTTGCTGAGTGCCCTTGATTCTCTGGCTAAGATTAGGCCTAGATATTTGACTTGTTGTAGGCAGAGCTGGCCTTTGATTTAGATGACCTGTGCCCTTGATTAGCTAGAAAGTTCAAGAGATCTAAGAGTAGTCTGCTGGCATGAGGCTTCCAAACTGGTAGCCAAAAGTAAATCATCCACATACTGAAGGATCAGAGTGCCTGGACTTGAGAACTGGCCTAGATCTTGGGCCAGTGCCTGACCAAACAGATGAGGACTATCCCTAAATCCTTGGGGCAAGACTCTCCACGTAAGTTGGGACGTGTGGTCTGCGGAATCCTCAAAAGCAAAGAGAAACTGGGAGTCAGAGTGCAGGGGAATAAAGAAGAAGGCATCCTTGAAGTCCGGAAACATGAACCATTCTGCTTCCTCTGGTATTTGAGAGAGCAGGTTACAGGGGTTGGATAAAACTGGATATAGAGGAATTACTGCCTCACTGATGAGTTTAAGACCTTGCACTGGTCTCCAATGACCATTTGGTTTTTGTACTCCTAGAATTGGGGTGGTGCAGGGACTGCTGCATTTTCTTACTAAGCCTTGAGCTTTTAGGTATCTAACAATATCCTGCAATCCTTTGCAAGCTTCAGGCCTTAAGGGATATTGCCTTTGATAAGGAAAAGTGGTCGGGTCTTTTACCCTGATTTGGACTGGGCAGGCATTTTTTGCCCTTCTGAATTGTCCTTCCTAAGCCCAGACTTCAGGGCTGATTCCCTCGTCAAGCAGGGGACTAAAAATGAGTACCTTGTTCCCCATACTTATGTAGATAATGGCTCCAGTTTTGACTAATATTTCACTCCCTAATAATATGCCTTTCTTTCAGGCATAACAAGAAAGGCATGTGAAAAGAGCAAAGTCTCCCAATTACAACTGAGGAGGTGGGAGAATTATCTGGTTACAGGCCATTCCAGGATTCCTTGGATGGCAATGAACCTTGAGAACAGCTGTCCAGGATAGGAGATTAACACTGAGAAAGCTGTGCCAGTGTCCATACAGGAAGTCAATTCCCTGGTCCTTAATGGTTAAATGTACCTGAGACTCAATGAGAGTGATGACATGAGCTGGCACTTGCCCAGGCACTTTCAGTCCTATTGGTGCATCATCTGATTAGCGGTTTCTGGCCCATATAACCTTTGTCCTCTGGGGTACTGCACCTTCCAGTGATTGCCTCAGCATAGTGGACATGGGTGAGGGGGCAGCTTTTTCTCATTGGACAAACTTTTTGAAGGTGTCCTTGCAAACCACACTGGTAACAACCCCTACCTGATTACTGGCCTGCTCCATTTTCTGTCCTCTCTGAATCATCAAAGTTTGTTTGTCTGAGGGCCATGACTAAGGCTGAAGCCTTTCTCTGTTCTCACTTTTACTTTTCACCCTGTTCCTCTTGGTCGCTATCACAGAAAACTAAAATTTCTAAGTTTAACAATGTCTCTAGATTTTGTCCAGGGCCCAGGGCTCGCTTTTGAAGGTTTCTCCTGATATCTGTGGCTGATTGGGTAATAAACTTATCTTGCAGGATGAATTGACCCTCAAGTGAGTTGAGTGACAGGGGAGTATACTTTCTTAAGGCCTCCCTTAGCTGCTCAAGGAGGGCAGAGGACTTTCTTCCTTTCCCTGAGTTATGGTGGACATCGTTGAATAATTCATGGGCTTTTCCTAATTCTCCTTAGTCCTTTTAGAAGACAGGTCAACAGATGTTTATGAGTCTAGTCCACCATATCTGAGTCAAGGTCTCAGCAGGGATCCATACTGGGAACAGGTTGCTGACCAGTAGGGAATTTGTCCCTTTCTTCAGCTGTCATTATATCACATAGTTAACTAAGATACCCGGTGTATCCAAATTGTCAGGCTGCAGCTAAAGCCACATTCTTCTCATTAAAGGACAGGGTTTGATCTAATAATAGCATGATATCTCTCCAAGTGAGATTGAAGGTTTGCTCTAGACCCGCTAGGACATCTATATACCTATCAGCATCATCTGAAAACTTCCCCAGGTCTGCCTTGATCTGTTTGAATCAGAAAGGGAAAAGGGGATGGGTTGGGTCAAATTCCTCCCCCACTACAGCTTGAAGGGGACATAACTGATAGCCCGGGGGTTTTTGTGGTTTTGTGGTCCCTTGGAGAATTCTTTGCATGTTTCCTTCTGGGCAGGGGAGATTAGAGGAGGCTTATCGTTAATAGCAAGGGGAGCTATAGGGAGGCTAGGATATGGGGGTAAGCTGAGAAGTCCTCTTGTGGAATGGAAACTGCAAGCTCTGAAGAGTTGTAGATTCTCCCTTAATGAAAAGAAAGCTTGTACATAAGGTATTTCACTCCGTTTGCCTGCCCTCTTACAGAAAAGGTCAAGGTGCAGGATAGTATTGTAATTTATACTTCCCTCAGGTGGCCACTTTTCCCCATCAGAGAGAATATTGGGGCCAGGACATAGTGCAGAAAAAAAAATGAGCCACTTCTTCTTCAGGGTTTGGTGGGTCAAATTGGTCCCAATGGCTGAGGATGTATTTTGAGAGTGAGCCTATTGATGCCTGTTTCCCATTTGGTGGGGGGGGGAGGGAAAACACCCATGGTTTTGGTTTGTTTACCCCTCTTGCCTAATAACCCACAATGGTTGCTGTTGCTGTACCCTACTGATCAGAATGTTGCACTCACCAACTCAGCAGCAGAAATCCCTCTTGCCCAAGAACCCATAATGGTGGTCCCTGGACCCTGCTGATTGGAATAGTTGTGCTCACAGCAGCTGAAATCCTAATTTTCCTCTTAGACCACAAAGAGGACTGAGGAAGGTCGGATATAGCGGCCCTTACCAACGCATTCTTGAAAACCTGTTAGAGTCCTAAGTGTTCTACTCTTAGTACTGGGAACTTACCCCTGTCCAGTAGAGATGTTACTCCCCAAAAATGAGTGGAGGGCCACACCCTGAGTGGGGGAAGGGATCTGCAGCATTGGAAGAATGTCTTTTGCCGTCACTTATCATATGAATAGGAAGGATATCATTTCTGAGGCTCTCTATATCCTAACTTCAGGAATAGCTTCTGAAGGCCTGCTAGTCTGATGAGGGATCTTAAAATTCCAGATAGGCCCCCATCAATGGGGCTTTGGGCCAAAATTATGTCTTTCTGATTGGTGAGCCCAGATGCCTAAAGAAGGGACCAGAGTCCTGAAGTTTATACTAGAAATCACTATTAGAGGAGAAACTAGAAAAGCACGAGAGACAAGAAGTGGTTTTTAGAAACAAGACTACCCTCAGAGAAGACAGGCAAGAGGAAGTTTGTCTAACAGTCATTAGGACCCAGGAGGCAAGGGTCAGGATAAATAGGACAGATGGGCGAGTCTCAGTTGGGCAATGTGACTTTGAGAATTCTGCTCATGGCTGCAGAGTCAATCAACATTTTTTGGACCCCAAAGCTGAATGGCTTTCCTCTGTCGACCCTCAGCTCATCCCGAAAGTACAGGAAAAGCAGAAGCTGGTTCTAGGCAAACCAACATTCCCAACTCCAGTGGGTCGGAGGTCGTTAAAGAGCCCTTTCCCAGAAAGCATGACACCCACCAGGTCTTAGGCCAGCTGCTGTGCTAGTCACTTTTAACTGGTTGACAGGTGCCCGATATTTAGCCCCCAAACTCTAAGGAAAAATAGGACAGAATAGCAAGTGAAAAGGGTCTGATGGTACTCACTGCTTGGCAATAGTCCCTTCGTGGTTATGAAGATATGTCCAGAATTACTTCCTTCCAATGTGTTCTTGGTCTCGCTGACATCAAGAACGAAGCTGCAGATCTTCGCAGTGAGTGTTACAGCTTGTAAAGGTGGCACAGACACAAAGAGTGAACAACAGCAAGATTTATTGTGAAGAGCAAAAGAACAAAGCTTCCACAGTGTGCAAGGGGATTCAAGCAGGTTGCCATTGCTAGCTGGGGTGGCGATTTTATTCCTTTATTTGTCCTGGCTCACATACTGCTGATTGGTCCATTTTAGAGAGCACTGATTGGTCCATTTTACAGAGCGCTGATTGGTCCATTTTACAGAGTGCTGATTGTTGCATTTACAATCCTTTACCTAGACACAGAGGGCTGATTGGTGCGTTTTTATGGAGTGCTGATTGGTGCATTTACAATCCTTTAGCTAGACACAGAGTGGTGATTGGTGCATTTTCAGAGTTCTGATTGTATTTACAATCCTTTAGCTAGAAACAGAGGCTGATTGGCACATTTACAATTCTCTAGCTAGACAGAAACATTCTCCAAGTCCCCACTTGACCCAGGAAGTCCAGCTGGCTTCACCTCTCACAAACACAGCCCCCAGGGCTGATCTGTGTATGATGAAAGTAGCCATTCTTTTATTCCTCTACTTTTGTAATAAACTCACTTTCAACTTATGCTGTGGATTTGTCCTGAATTCTTTCTTGCTTGAGATCCAAGAACCCTCTTTTAGGGTCTAGATTTGGACCCCTTTTCTCTAACAGCCCTACAAATCAACCTTAGCAGGACCTTTCACATTCACTAAGAACTGCATGTGGAGTGCACCACCTCCAACCCCACAGAGTCCAGGGGCTCAGCTCAGGCTCTTCCCAGTTATGCTTTCATTACAGTGAAAAACTACAGCAGATGACAATCGCCCCCTCCAGCCACAGAAGTCTGAAAGAGGCGGCCCTGTATTTTAATAGAAATCGTACCCTGAAGAAAGAACACCCTTGAAAGCATTCTAAAGGCTTAACTTCACCCAAGATAGAACACTCAGGAAGTTGCCCAGGGCTTAGGTATGACATGAACCTCTTTTTTTTTTTTTTTGCTATTTCTGTCACTGTGTTTGGCTCGGCATTTAATGTCTGCTCTCTCTCGAGGGTCCAGCGAAATTCACATTCTGGAGGGCCACCAGCCCCAGGCATCCACTCAGACCATCACTTAGAGAAGGTGATAAAAATGTGCAAGTATGAAATATAGTTTTAGAGGTGTCAGAAAAAAAATAGAGTTCACATTGTGTTTTCTTCTGCATCCAAATGTCTCCAAAGCAGAACTTCATTGCGAATCTCGGCTGCTTCGTGAAAATAAAAAAACTTTGCACATGACCCTGCCTCCAGCTGCCAAGACCCTGTTTCATTCACCATTAAGCCAAAATAAAATTAAAGACTGAGAAGCCTGCTCCAGGGAAGTCACATTTGATGTGAGAAACTTGAAAAACTACAAATCACCAGCTAAGAGGAATTATATGTGTGAGCTTCACACAGATGGGATGTGATGGATGTGGACACACAGCAGCAGAGAGCGATGCCAGGGAGCATGCACTAAAAAAACTTGGAAAGAAAAATGCAAAATTCAGCAGTCTTAGAGGTGGCCTGAGGAAAGTTTCAGTTAGAAGTGTCTGTGCTATAAGAATAACGGGCATCTATGTTCCTCCAAGAACATCAGTATAACCAAAGAGCATTAAATACCAAGTTAAGAGGGAAACACAATAGGAAAGCCAGCTTAGGCTCAGGGAAATTAGAGACTCCGGGCTTCATTTTGCAGTAACTGCTGACTGTGTGGATGGAAATGAATTTCTTAACATCACTGAGCTTTAGTTGTAAAGGAGAGGCAGTAATACCTACCTTGCAGGACCACTGGATTATTATATATGACAGCAAGTAAGACAGACTGCTTAATAGCATCACTGGATATCCTGACCCACAGAAGATATTCTAAACGGATTGGCAAACTATGCTCATGGGCCCAATGTGGCTCACTGCTCATGTTTATAAATAAAGTTTTATTAAAACAGAGTCCGGCCCATTCATGACATTTGTCCATGACAGTTTTCCTGCTTCAGCTGCAGAACTGAGCTATTAAGACAGATACCATATGGTTCAAACAGTGGAATATATTTACTACCCGGCCTTTTACAGAAAATGTTTGCTGATTGCTGGTCTAGAACATCAGTTAATCCCCAATCACTTGGGAATAGCAATAAGCTTCCATCTGGTAACTACTTGTTAAATCTGGTCATACGTGATTTCATTTAATCTTATAAGATAGTTATTACAATCTCCATTCTAATTTTGAGAAAACTGAGTTTCGCAGATATTATTTTCCCAAAGTAATGCCACTGAAAACACCAACATTCTGATTTCAAACTCAATTCTACACTGATTCTTAGTGGCATTTTTATTGAAAAGTAAGGATACAATGCAAGAAGAAGGGGGAAAAAGTCCTAGGGCAACCTCGTGGGTCTGCATAGTGTTATTCCTTTCACATCGCCCATCTGCAGTGGAACTATCATGAAAAGGCAGATTTTCAAAGACAAAACTGTGTATCTGATTTCTCAAAACCCAGCAAGGTCAGTCTCCTCCAGTTTCATCTCTTTTGGTGCTCCCACTCTTCCTTCAGCTGGCTGGCTTTCCTGAAGGTGCTCTAAGAAGCCGGGCTCTCTCCTATATCCCCAGCCCCTAAACACGCATGCTCCCAGACCAAACCAATGGTCAGGCTGCTTATTTTTGTGGCCCAATAATGAGATGGAGATGAACTGGGAGAAAAGAGAGTTTTTATTTCTCTAACCAGGTACGGGGAGAAGTCCTGGAAATTACCACCAGACCAACTCAAAATGACAAATTTTCCAGAGCTTATATGCCTTCTAAGCTACATGTCTATGTGTAAGTGTGCATTCATCTAAACATATAAGTGATTAACTTCGTTTAATCTGTAACTAAGGTCATAGTTTTGAAGAACTTCAATTGAAGCCATAATAAATTTACTTAAATTTACTTAATCTAATCTAAATGGGTCCAGGGACTAGGGTGATTACCCTTTTCTTGTCTCCTGCTAAATCATGGACATTTGGGGATTTCCTTTAGTCCTCCCAATAAGCTTCTTTGTGGAGGCCTGGGAAGTTTCTTCAGAACTCAATAAAACTTGTTTGTGGAGGTCTGAGGAGTTTCTTCAGACCCCCAATACAACTTTTTAAATCTTAAATGGGTCCTGTAAAGAATACCTTCATTATCTTGTCATGCTTCAAAGTCTAAGAAACTAATGGGCAAAATTCTTGGTAGATTTCTTACCTGTTAGCCTTTGTATAAGGGCGTTGGCTCTTCCAGCTTTCAATATTTAACTTTACCACTCAGTCAGTGTTGAAACAGTTGTGAAAGAGGCCTGCCAGTTCAGCCATTAGGGAGAACAGGCCTGCCACATGCATCATGCATACCAAGCATTCCCTAGTTAACACTTCCTTTTTTTTTTTTTTTTTTTGAGACGGAGTCTCGCACTGTCCACGAGGCTGGAATGCAGTGATGCCATCTTGGCTCACTGAAAGCTGTGCTTCCCAGGTTCATGCCATTTTCCTGCCTCAGCCTCCTGAGTAACTGGGACTATGGAAGCCCACCACCATGCCCAGCTAATTTTTTGTATTTTTAGTAGAGACAGGGTTTCACCATGTTAGCCAGGATGATCTCGATCTCCTGACCTTGTTATCTGCCCGCCTTGGCCTCCCAAAGTGCTGGGATTACAGGCGTGAGCCACTATGCCCAGCCAACACTTTCAAAACATCAACTGGGATGTCGCTTTCTTCGAATGAACCATCTCTCCCCCAAAGACTGGGTCAAATCCCCTTATAAATATACATGCATATATATTTCTATGCATAAGTGCATACATATACATGTATCTGTATCCTTCACTGCACTTTGAAGAGTTGCAAATTCACATTTATTTGTGAAATTATTGAATTAATCACTAACATAGGGACCCAACTAGTTTTAATGTTCCGTATATTCCTAGCAAATATTACAGTGCCTGCCTCAGAGTGGGAGTGTAATAAATATTTGTTAGATTTTTTAAAATGCAGATTTTTGTAAAAATGGAGAAGACCATCATTTTCAACATTGAACTTTTGGGTACAATAGAAAATGTAGAGACCAAGACCCAGAATAAAGAAGAAATTCCTCCTGACCAGCAAAGACTGATCTTTGCTATCAAGTAACTGAAAAATGGACATACTATGTCTGACTAAAACTTTCAAGAGAAAGAAGGTTAAGCTGGCTGTCCTGAAATACTCTAAGTTGCATGACAATGGCCAAAATTGGTTGCCTTCATGGGAAGTGCCTTTTAGGTGAATGTGATGCAGGATTTTTATGGTCAACCACTCTGACAGGCATTATTTTGGTAAATGATGTCTTATTGCTTCAACAAACCAAATGAGTAATTGTGTATGAGTTAATAAAATACATAAGTTAAGAAAATAAAAGTCATAGGTTGAAAAGAGATTGTTCAGCCAATTGACATAAGGGAGAGCACTGACAAAGAGAAGCTGCTCACCATTACTGGTAGTTGTGTTTGGAACTAGTAGAAAAGCCTCCCCATTTCCTCCAGGACTCAGGGAAGGTGATGGAAGGACTTTGGTGTCTAAGTCCCTTCTCACTTCTTTGGCATCACTTGCTTCCCTCCCAACCTTGCACCTTATAATTTGCTAACTCCAAACCAACAGGAGTTCTCCTTCCACACCCTACATTCACACACATTATGTTCACATGTGCAGGTACACACACACACACACACACACATGCACACACACGCTGATATCTCCCAACTTTCTGATAAATGCTGAGGCAGGAATCTAAATTCTGATCCCTTTCCAGGGGTCACCTTGAGCAGCTGCTTCTTCAAGAGCCCCACCCAAACCAAAATGCCTCAGATGCGGGGCTCTGGGCAGTCTGTGTGTACTGTTGTTTGTTATGTAAAATCCTTTCACTGAACACATTTGTCTACTTGCCCCTCTATCCCAAAGGTCTAGTGGTACATCAAAATCAAGGGCTATGTCTTTTCTTAGGATTCCCAAGGTGGCCTCTAATGTAAAAAAATCACTTATTTGAATCAAATTTCCCAAAGAATAGAAAGTTTCAAGAAAAGAGCAATCCACAGAAATTAAGTTCCAGTTTCTCATTCACTTCTCCTGTCCAAAAAGTACTGTTTTTCAATGGACTTTTCTTTGCCTTTCGTCTTCGAACTGCCTCCAATGACTCCAGCAGAATGAGAGAAGAACTGTCCAGGCTGCAGAGAGTAGTGGTAGCAACTGGATCTTGCCTCATAAAGTGGGGACAGCGTAGGCAGAGGGGGAATACATCTCGCTGGAAATGCCAATGCTGCATGGGCAAGGAACTGCAGAGAGAGTTTCCTCTGTTGAAAGCATGAAGTCAGAAAACTGGGAACTGGTACCCTCCAGAAAAGGGAGAGCTGACAGGTAGGAGAGAGGGTGTGTGAGGCGGTGCCAGGCTAGTGGACACTGCATATAAAGAGTGTCAGAACATATATTTTTTGTTGTTAATGAGTCCTGGTTTTGGGTGACTCCAGATGGAAAGTGTCTATTGGCAGGTGTTTTGCCTCTATGCATGGGGCACAAGGGTGCTGACAGTTGCTTCTTTCACTTGTTTCATTCCCATGGGGTGTGCTTATACTTCCCAGATTAGGCTGTTGGTGAGGTTTGGGTTTGTGGAATTGCCTCAACTTTTTGACATGGTTTTATAATGCCTGCAAAGATAAGGCTGTGTGCATTCTTACTGTTACTCTCCAGTGGACCACTAAAATACAAACATGTATTTGTATGTCAATCACTTGCTCTTGAGTCTGCTTCTAAGATTTTTTTCTTGCCCACTCTGGAAGTAAATGCCTTGTTTGTGATCACCAAAGTAAAGTGCTTAGATAACGTGCTAAGGGCCATTATTTTCTCCATTTATTTAAGGGCCATTATTTTCTCCATTTATTTAATGTTTCTCTAAAAATTAAAAAAAAAAAATTATTCAGGACAGTGACTCATTCTGTAATCCAGAATTTTGGGAGGCTGAGACAAGAGGATTGTCTGAGCCCAGGAGTTCAAAACCAAACTGGGCAACAGAATGAAACCCTGTTGCTATAAGACATTTAAATATTAGCTGCACATGGTGGCACATGCCTGTAGCTCAAGCTACTTGGGAGGCTGAGGCAGGAGAATCACTTGAGTCCAGGAGGTCAAGGCTAATGTGAGCCTCGATCACACCACTGAACTCAAGCGTAAAATATAAGATCTTGCCTCAAAAACAAAAATAAAATAAAACCCAATCACTTATATAACTTGCTAAGGCCATCTTCCCCATTTATTTGATGTATTAAAAAAATTTTAAAAAACATATTGAGTATATTGGCTCACGTCTGTAATCCGCACTTCAAGAGATTAAGGCAAGATGACCCCTTGTGCCCAGGAGTTCAAAACCAACCTGGACAACAGAATAAGACACTTTCTGCATAAAAAAATTAAAAATTAGCTGGGCACAGTGGCACATGCCTATAGTTCCAGCTACTTGAAAGGCTGAGGCAGAAGGAACGCTTGAGTTCAGGAGGTAGAGGAGTTCAGGAGTTCGAGGTTATTGTGATCTATGACTATAACACTGCACTCCAGCATGAGTGACAGAGTGACTTGTCTCATAAAACAAAACAAAACCACGTAAACTGCTAATGGCATTTATTTCCCCCATTTATTTGATAAAGAGAACCACTTAAAATAAAATAGTAATAAAAAATGAAAAAAAAAGAAAATTATTACAGAGCCCTCCATTTCCAGACCAAAGAGATGGAAAAGAATGAAGAAACAGAAAAAATTAGGCCAGACACAGTGGCCCATGCCAACAAATTCAGTGTTTTGGGAGGTTCGGGTGGGAGTACCAATTGAGGCCAGATGTTTTACTTTTATTTTAATTTCGCATACCAGCCTGGGTGATAAATCAAGATTCTATTCCAAAATTAAAATAAAATAAATAAAATAAAAATAGTCTGTCTTTGATGAGGTGAAGAACCATAGAAATACTAAAGTACAATCTACTGAAATACAATCTATGAAGAAACACTGGCATGCTAAATAAAATTTGAACAATGTGAAGAGGAAGAACTAAGGGAGTGAGAACATCTTTCATAATGTTTTTCAGAGTTGCTGGTAAAACCCTTAACGCAAAACTTTGCTTGGAAAGATGAAGTGAGGTTGCACAGGAAGAAGGTGGGAATGATCATGGAAACTTTCTGACATGGTAAGATACAGAGCACGAACATGGCATGACAGAAGAGAAATGACAAACGGCAGATTCCTGGAAAAGATGATTTACTGAGCAGAAAAGAGTAAAATTTTTGCCATACCAAAAAAAAAAAAATAGAATTTCTTTTGAGGTGAGAAATTCCTTCCTAACTGTGAGCAATGTCATGTCATAAAATAGAGAACTGATGGGGAGGAAAGTGCTAGATAACAAAATAATTCATAAGAAAACCTCAGTCTGGACCCAGTCTGGACTTCACTTTGGGTGATGGTTTTCATTAGAATAATCGAGAGCACATGCTAATTACTAAAAAGGATTCTTTGATATTTATGCAAATTAATAATTAATAAAATTTGATTATGTCACTTGGGAGTTGGAAAAATGAATTGATTCGGTATGATGAACATTTCACCTACAGAGTTGAGGAGTTGTGTCCTGAATGCCGAAGAAGATGTTTTCAGAGAAAGGCGACTACTATGACAAAGAACCAAAAACCAAACACATGAATAAGTGGAGGAAAGGGAGAGGAGGCAAAAGAGGCTGGGATAGTGTGGGGAATGAGGATCAAAGACTAAGCATGCTGGAGGGACAAGCTCTGTATTTGAACTTTTTTTTGTGATCCATATACCTGGGTGACCTTTCCCTATTCTGTGTTCACACTTCTGGGTATACTAAGTGATAACCACAATGCAATTGCCATAGTACTTGATCTTAGGCAACCTCCCTCTTCATACACTGTGCTTTGTAACATTTAATACAACAATAAATAAACAACCACATGAGTACTTCTCTATCTCTCTCTAAACACTGAGGTAAGTCCATGGGAGTAGGGCGACTGTTGGTCACATTCATCACTATGTCCTTACCACCACCTATATAGCCATATTATAAACCTATATGATAAAAAAAGTTTGAATTTTTGGACATTGCTCAGCAATTTAATAATTTCTCTACATGACGAAAACTTAAAAATAGAATATGTAAGAAAAAGAAACATCTCAACTTCATATGACAACATTACAGCCTGCAAAGTAAAAATACATTCTTCCAATATAATGTAGTACATAAAATAGTAACGAAAATTGACCACTTACTAGTTCATAAAGCAGGTTTTCAATAAATTTCATCACGTTAGTGTATATAGACACATTTTTCCCATACGCATTGTTAGAAATCAAGAATGCAGAGATCACTAGCAAAATCCCATACAGAAATTTTAAAACACACGTTTTAGATCTCAAGGGTTTCCACTACAAATAGGGTGCAGTGTACACCGCTCAGGTGATGGGCACTCCAAAATCTCATAAATCACCACTAAAGAACATGTAACCAAACACCATCTGTTCTCCAATAACCTAAGAATGTAAAAAATAAATAAATAAATAAACAAATAAAATAAAAAACCCAGGGTCAAAAAATAAATTGTAATGGAAACTGAACATACATGAAAACAATAGTTAAAAAACAAGAGGATACCAATAGGGCAGTACCTAGTGGAAAACTTAAAGCCTTAAATATAGAGATTAGAAGTGAAAATAGGATAGAAATCAATATACTGCATATTCACCACAGGAAGCTAGGGTGTCTTTAAGCCTCCATAAAGTAGAGAATTAAACCCTCCATAAATTACTTCATACTTTATTCTTAGTACTGTAATTACTAATGTACTAAGACTGAAAAACCTCTTGCAAGTCTGTTTGAAGAAAAAGAACAAACACACACTACTGGAAGTTGTAAAACCCATAAATATAAGTACTAAAGAGATAAAAATGATAGCCTTGACAGCTCTACACCAACAAACTGGAAAACTTAAACGTTCAAAATCCTAGAAAAATATAACTGACTCAAGAAGACACTGACAAACTAAAAAATAAAGAAAAAAAAAAAAACACAAAACTGAATCAGTAGTTTAAAAATCTTTCCACCAAAGAAAAATCTAGACCCAATTGGTTTCATATGTTAATTCTCACAGACAGCACATAATGCCAAACCAATGCAACTCCTCCAAGGAGCAAAAAATAAGAAACTTACCCCAGTTAATTTTCTGAGACTAGTTGACTTGCATAAGCAAATCATACAAGGAAAGACATTTTTATTAAATATAGGAGCATATATCTTAAACAAAATATGAATAAAACAATGCATAAAGAATAATTAAATAACAATTCAATCACATAATGAACAGATTGGACATACAAAAATACAAATTAGAAATACAAAACTGGATTAACATTAAAAAACACCAACTCATTAATCACAGAAAAACCTATACTGATCATTTTAGCAGATGAAGAAAAAGCATTTGATAAAATCACTATTATATTCCTGAATTTTTTTTACAAATTCTGAGCAAATTAGGAATAGAAAGTAACTCCCTTCTCCTGATAAATATCTACTTTAAGAAACTTAATTGAAACATCTTATATAATTGTGAAAAGGAAAAAGTTTTCCTGTTTAACAATAAGTAAGTAGGATTGTATTATGTGATTAATACATGAGAAATGCTTGTTCCCCAGTGCCATAAAGAAATAGTACCTGAACACTAATTTAATTTCCTCTGTAAGGCCATTTTTACTCCTGCAGAAGGGGTACACGCATCAGCCGTTTTGCCACTGGAGGAAACCAAACAAAGGAGACAGGGTCATTTATAACCCAAAGCGTTCACCCTACTGCCGTGTCTGGTTTCCACTGGTTGGAATAGGACCTCACATTCTGTATTTGTCTGGATTGGCTAGTAACTTAGAACTTTTTAAAAGAGGCAAAAGGCAGAGGACAACAAAGGAAGGAGGAATTAACTTGTGGAATGTTGAGAAAGGTAAAAACACCTCCAAATAAGGAAAAGGAACAGGCTATACTCTAATGCCCATTTGGACCAGCATAAACATGACAGGTCAAATATTTAGACTAAATTGTGGAAGTGAAGAACATAAAGTACATTGTTCTTTATTACGGTTAGTAGATATTTAAGAATGTTAGCCCAGGTCTTTGAATAAATTTTGCCTCTAAGAGAAGTTATGATTAATTCATAATTAGATGGAGAGGGAACTCTCATTGAGGAGGAACATCTAGTTTATTTTTACAATTAATATAATATTAAATAATAACATTGAGCTTCATATTGGGGAGAAGTCAATAAAATAAGCAAACAATAAAGTGTATAAATATTACAAAGAAAAAAGCTGTTATCTTTGGCTGCTTATTCATTGCTTATCTTAAAAAAACCTCAAACCTAAAGGAATATTTAGAAACATTATTAGAATTACTGAGAATTTTTGAAAACATTAATACTTTTTATCTACAATACTGGTAAAAAACAGAATATATATTTTCAGAAGATAGCATTCATGAAAGGCATAAAAATATAAAAAGTTAGTGCTGAATAGAATAAAACTGGTTTGAAAACATTTTATTGAAAAATTATAGAAATACTGAAAGATAATAAAGTAAACATAAATGAAGAGTTATAGCATAATCTTGAATAGGAAGGCACAATATTTGCAACAAGTCATTACTCAATCTAGATAATTTTATGCAGTTTCAGTCAAATGCCAACAAGATTTTAGGAAAAATTGGTTCTAAAATGTATATGAAAGAAGAAAGAGGCGTAAATAACCAAGACTCTTATGAAAAAAAGAAGACTGAAAAACTAATTCTATTTAGAATTAATATAAAGTTTTGGGGTTAAACCCATGTAGAATTAGGAATGGCACAGATACATGAGACAATTTAAAAGATAAAGAGCCATTTGGGGCAGGAACAGACACATTGACCAATGAAAAGAGTCGAGATCCGAGAAACAGACTTAAGTCCCTTGAATTTTCATGTATAACAGAAAGAGATTTTTGGATGTGTGGAAAAATATGAAATAAATGGCGCTAGGACAGTGGCTATTTATACACAGAGAAAAAAGGAGAACTGAAACTACACCTAATACTCTACACAAAATTCAAATCCAGAAGGTTGAAAAATTTAAATGCCAAAGTCAAAGCTATAACACTTCACAAAACAATTAAGGAGACAATCTCATGTTGCACGGACAGGAAAGCATTTCTTAAACTGACAAAATAATAATCAAAAGCTATAATTGAAAAGAGACACAAACTTGACTACATTCAACAAATTTCAGTTTGTAAAAAAATGTCATAAAGAGAAAAAAAACAAGTTATAAATAAAATATATTTGCAACATGTAACTCACCATGACTCAGTCTCTAGAATAAATTAAAAACTCTTACAAATGTATATAAAAAAGAAAAAAAAAAGTGAAAATACCTGAAGACTTTGTAAAAGAGGTTAAAAAAAGTCATATGGAAAGATGTTCAATCTCATTAAGCATCAGAAAATGAGATACAGATATCGTTTTGTACTTATCAGATTGGCAGAACTTAAAAATCTAGAAATATTAGCTGAGGTTCCCAAACCAGCTATAAATGTAAGCATAGGGGCAAATTGCATATAGTGGGTTTTCAATAGGAAATGCTGACAATGTACTGGGAGACTCTAAAACTTGCTTCAAGACTGGCAAATGTTTTCACTTACTTTGAGAATATAACAACTAGATCAAATCTAATGCTGGTGAAGAGTTTTCTTTGGAAAAATCAGGGGAAAACAGGTTATTATTACTGGTCCCTTGCCTAATAGGTGAGCTTCAAAGAGATCCTGACAATGCTTTGAAATGATCCTTACAGTTGGAAGATATGGAGAAGGGGTGTCTGACCCATTTCTGGGAAAGTTAAATTGGATTGTGGACTAGGTTCTCACTCAGCTGGGGTGTCTAGTGTACAGAAGACAGGCAGCATCAGCAGGGGCTGCAGTAATGGGATCAATCCACATTTCCTAAATTAGATGGACCCCACATTTCCTAAATTAGAGGAGGCTGGCATGGAATTCCTTGGTGGTACTGGACTTTCTGAGAATAAGACAGAACTATAGGCACCCAGCAGAATACAGATACTCTTCCTCATCTCCTGTGAAGGGGTTCACCTGAAAATCTCCAAGGAGCCCTGGAAAGCACCAAGAAAAAGGAGGCAACCTCTGCCCTCTGCAGGCTACCTGAGGCACCTGTCTAAACATATTCAGGTAGGGAAGAAAAAAGATCAAATGTCGTCAGTTTTGAAGTTTTGACTATTAAGAGGGACTGACTATTCCAATTTCTGAGATGAAAATGTTTTATGACCAAAAATGGCTGGAAGATATTTTATTCTTTTGAGTGTGATGATCTCTCCAGGTGTTTGAAAACGGTGGCCGGAGAGGATAATAAAGTTGTATGCTTGGTCAACATTCTGACTCTATATTGTTTCACAGAGGGTAAAACTATAAAGAAAAACCAGAGAATAATACCATAAAAATTGGGGAGATCATTTATGGTGCGCAGTAGAGTGAGCAGGATAGAATTCAGGAGGCGGCACACCGGGGCTGCGGATGTGCTGACAACATTCTGCCACCCAAGGTGTTGGGTGCAGTGGTCAATGTATTGTAAGCTCTGATTCCCTGATCATTTTTGCAAGTATTCAATAGTTAGTATAAAACAACACTCAAGCTCTCGCGGTTCCAGTGGGGAGAGGAGGAAGCAGGGAGCGGGGAGGCGGGGTGGGGGGGACCTGCCGCGGCTGCTGCCACCGCCTCTGCTTGTGGCGTGGGAAAGGAGGTGTGAGTCCTGGGCGCGAGCCGGCGGCGGCGCCGCTGCGGGAGGGTAGGCAGTGGGAAGGCGATGGAGGATTTAGACAAACTCAACATCGACAGCATCATCCAACAGCTGCTGGAAGTGAAAGGGTCCAAGCCTGGTAAATTCGTCCAGCTTCAGGAGAATGAAGTCAGAGGACTGTGTTTAAAATCTCGTGAAATCTTTCTCAATCAGCCTATCCCACTAGAACTTGAGGCACCACTCAAAATATGTGGTGACATCCATGGGCAATACTACGATTTGCTGCGACTTTTTGAGTAAGGTGGTTTCCCGCCAGAAAGCAACTACCTGTTTCTTGGGGACTATGTGGACAGGGGAAAGCAGTCATTGGAGACGATCTGCCTCTTACTGGCCTACAAAATCAAATATCCTGAGAATTCTTTTCTTCTCAGAGGGAACCATGAATGTGCCAACATCAACAGAATTTATGGATTTCATGATGAATGTAAAAGAAGATACAACATTAAACTATGGAAAACTTTCACAGACTGTTTTAACTGTTTACCGATAGCAGCCATCGTGGATGAGAAGATATTCTGCTGTCATGGAGGTTTATCACCAGATCTTCAATCTATGGAGCAGATCCGGCGAATTATGCGACCAACTGATGTACCAGATCAAGGTCTTCTTTGTGATCTTTTGTGGTCTGACCCCAATAAAGATGTCTTAGGCTGGGGTGAAAATGACAGAGGAGTGTCCTTCATATTTGGTGCAGAAGTGGTTGCAAAATGTCTCCATAAGCATGATTTGGATCTTACATGTAGAGCCCATCAGGTGGTTGAAGATGGATACGAATTTTTTGCAAAGAGGTAGTTGGTCACTCTGTTTTCGGCGCCCAATTATTGTGGAGAGTTTGACAGTGTAGGTGCCATGATGAGTGTGGATGAAACACTAATGTGTTCTTTTCAGATTTTAAAGGCTGCAGAGAAAAAGAAGCCAAATACCACGAGACCTGTAACGCCTCCAAGAGGTAGGATCACAAAGCAAGCAAAGAAATAGATGTCATTTTGACACTGCCTAGTTGGGACTTGTAACAGAGTATATAACCTTCATTTTTAAGACTGTAATATGTACTGGACAGCTTGCTCAGATAGATCTGTGTTTGTGGGGGCCCTTCCTTCCGTTTTTGATTTAGTGAATGGCATTTGCTGGTTATAACAGCTAATGAAAGACTCTTCACTCCAAAAAGAAAAATGTTTTGTTTTTTAATTCTCTCTTCCTTTTGCAAACAATTTTAATGATGGTGTTAAACCTGTACACCCCAGGACAGTTTATTCTGTCTAAGGAGTAAGTGTACAGTTGATCTTTTTAAATTCAGTACAACCCATAATCATGTAAATGCTCATTTTCTTTAGGACATAAAGAGAGCCCTAGGGTGCTCGAATCTGTACATGTTCTTGTCATAAAATGCATACTGTTGATACAAACCACTGTGAACATTTTTTATTTGATAATTTTGTTTCAAAGGGATTGCTTTTTCCTGTCATTGTCTTGTTATGTACAAATTAGTTTTTATAGCTATTAACATTAGGAGTAACTTTCAACCTTGCCAGCATCACTGGTATGATGTATATTTAATTAAAGCACACTTTTCCCCTACCGTATACTTAAAATGACGATTAAAGCCATTCTTTTAAATATTTGTGACTCTTTCCTAAAGCCAAAGTTGCTGTTGAATTACTTTTTGGCACACCCCTAAGTACAAGATGGTATGGTTGTGTACACATGCTGCCTTCTCGGAGATTCAAAAACAGGTTTTTGATTTTGAATAGCAATTAGTGATACAGGGCTGTTTAAGCTACTCATGATTAAAAGTAATAACATTTTGTACAATTACCAAATAGTCTATTCATTAAGTAATCTTTTTACAGTTGCATCAGGCCTGAATCTGTCCATTCAGAAAGCTTCAAATTATAGAAACAATACTGTTCTATACGAGTGACCGATTATGCTTTCTTTGGCCTATATTCTTTATTCTGCGGTGAAGTTGAGGCTTATAAGTTAAAACAAAGGAACTAACTTACTGTCCACCAGTTTATACAGAACTCAGAGTATCTATGACTTTTTTTAAACTAAGATCTGTTAAAAAAGAAATCTGTTTCAGCAGATGACCATGTACAATACCATGTGGTGAAAATGAATTCAGTTTATTAAATGATGAACTTGTTAAAACACCCCCCCACACACACACACACACAACGCTTAAAGGGAAATCATAAAAAGCTAAAAAATGGTGTATGTGCCTATTTGACCAAGAAATCCTTTTAATTTCCCCCCCTCCATTCTCCCGTGTCTTGATCTAAAATATACTTTTTATGTCATTAGCTGTACCAGTTCTTGCTGCTTTTAGACTTTTGAAAAAGGAAAGGAAGGAATTTTTTTCTCTTCAGGCCATTTCTGCTCCAGGCAATGAGCACATACCTGCTGACTTTTCTTGAAAGGGGAACAGGGCTGTGGTTGGGGAAGACAGTATCTATGGGGAGGCTGAAAACTTCAGCAAAATTTAAAAAATATCCATAATTTTGATAGTGATGGCCTCCAGATGGGCAAATTAATGATGACTGTTTTTTTTTTTTTTTTTTTAAATGATGTCATGTTGGTTCAATGCCTTTATTTTTCTTTTTTGAGACAGGGTCTTCCTCCATTGCCTAGGTTGGAATACAGTGGTGCAATCTCAGCTCACTGAAATGTCTACCTTCCAGCTCAAGTAGTCATCCCATCTCACCCTCCGAAGTAGCAGGGACTACAGTCACACACCACTACGAACCCTTAAT
Organism: Macaca nemestrina; assembly: GCF_043159975.1. Taxonomy (NCBI): domain Eukaryota; kingdom Metazoa; phylum Chordata; class Mammalia; order Primates; family Cercopithecidae; genus Macaca; species Macaca nemestrina. The sequence goes on along the minus strand of NC_092146.1, from coordinate 5,878,609 downwards.
TTTTGTTTTTTTGTTTTTTTTTTTTGGTAGAGATGGAACTTACCATATTGTTGAGGCTAGTTTTGAATGCCTGGACTCAAGTGATCCACCTGACCTGGCTTCCCAAATTGCTGGGATTAAAGGTGTGAGACACTGCTCCTGCCGGTTCCATGCCTTTTATAATAAAAATGAACTCCTTATGTAAAAATAAATAAATAAATAAATAAATAAACAAATAAATAGCTTTTGTTTTGGATGTAGCAAATGTAAATTCAGACTGTCCAGAGTCAAGAGCTACGCCTCATATTTTTTTTAATTTATTTATTATTATTATACTTTAAGTTGTAGGTTACATGTGCATAACGTGCAGGTTTGTTACATATGTATACTTGTGCCATGTTGCTGTGCTGCACCCATCAACTCGTCATTTACATCAGGTATAACTCCCAATGCAATCCCTCCCCGCTTCCCCCTCCCCATCATGGGCCCCGGTGTGTGATGTTCCCCTTCCTGAGTCTGAGTGATCTCATTGTTCAGTTCCCACCTATGAGTGAGAACATGCAGTGTTTGGTTTTCTGTTCTTGTGATAGTTTGCTAAGAATGATGGATTCCAGCTGCATCCAAGTCCCTACAAAGGACTCAAACTCATCCTTTTTTATGGCTGCATAGTATTCCATGGTGTATATGTGCCACATTTTCTTAATCCAATCTGTCACTGATGGACATTTGGGTTGATTCCAAGTCTTTGCTATTGTGACTAGTGCTGCAATAAACATACGTGTGCATGTATCTTTATAGCAGCATAATTTATAATCCTTTGGGTATATACCCAGTAATGGGATGGCTGGGTCATATGGTACATCTAGTTCTAGATCCTTGAGGAATCGCCATACTGTTTTCCATAATGGTTGAACTAGTTTACAATCCCACCAACAGTGTAAAAGTGTTCCTATTTCTCCACATCCTCTCCAGCACCTGTTGTTTCCTGACTTTTTAATGATTGCCATTCTAACTGGTGTGAGATGGTATCTCATTGTGGTTTTGATTTGCATTTCTCTGATGGCCAGTGATGATGAGCATTTTTTCATGTGTCTGTTGGCTGTATGAATGTCTTCTTTTGAGAAATGTCTGTTCATATCCTTTGCCCACTTTTTGATGGGGTTGTTTGTTTTTTTCTTGTAAATTTGTTTGAGTTCTTTGTAAGTTCTGGATATTAGCCCTTTGTCAGATGAGTAGATTGCAAAAATTTTCTCCCATTCTATAGGTTGCCTGTTCACTCTGATGGTAGTTTCTTTTGCTGTGCAGAAGCTCTTTAGTTTAATGAGATCTCATTTGTCAATTTTGACTTTTACTGCCGTTGCTTTTGGTGTTTTAGACATGAAGTCTTTGCCCATGCCTATGTCCTGAATGGTACTACCTAGGTTTTCCTCTAGGAATTTTATGGTATTAGGTCTAACATTTAAGTCTCTAATCCATCTTGAATTAATTTTCATATAAGGAGTAAGGAAAGGATCCAGTTTCAGCTTTCTACTTAGGGCTAGCCAATTTTCCCAGCACCCTTTATTAAATAGGGAATCCTTTCCCCATTTCTTGTTTCTCTCAGGTTTGTCAAAGATCAGATGGCTGTAGATGTGTGGTATTATTTCTGAGGACTCTGTTCTGTTTCATTGGTCTATATCTCTGTTTTGGTACCAGTACCATGCTGTTTTGGTTACTGTAGCCTTGTAGTATAGTTTGAAGTCAGGTAGCGTGATGTCTCAAGCTTTGTTCTTTTGACTTAAGATTGTCTTGGAGATGCGGGCTCTTTTTTGGTTCCATATGAACTTTAAAGCAGTTTTTTCCAATTCTGTGAAGAAACTCATTGGTAGCTTGATGGGGATGGCATTGAATCTATAAATTACCTTGGGCAGTATGGCCATTTTCACGATATTGATTATTCCTATCCATGAGCATGGTATGTTCTTCCATTTGTTTCTGTCCTCTTTTATTTCACTGAGCAGTGGTTTGTAGTTCTCCTTGAAGAGGTCCTTTACATCCCTTGTCAGTTGGATTCTTAGGTATTTGATTCTCTTTGAAGCAATTGTGAATGGAAGTTCATTCTTGATTTGGCTCTCTGTTTGTCTGTTACTGGTGTATAAGAATGCTTGTGATTTTTGCACATTAATTTTGTATCCTGAGACTTTGCTGAAGTTGCTTATCAGCTTAAGGAGATTTTGGGCTGAGACAATGGGGTTTTCTAAATATACAATCATGTCATCTGCAAACGGGGACAATTTGACTTCTTCTTTTCCTAACGGAATACCCTTGATTTCTTTCTCTTGCCTGATTGCCCTAGCCAGAACTTCCAACACTATGTTGAATAAGAGTGGTGAGAGAGGGCATCCCTGTCTTGTGCCAGTTTTCAAAGGGAATTTTTCCCGTTTTTGCCCATTCAGTATGATATTGGCTGTGGGTTTGTCATAAATAGCTCTTATGATTTTGAGGTACGTTCCATCAATACCGAATTTATTGAGCGTTTTTAGCATGAAGGGCTGTTGAATTTTGTCAAAAGCCTTTTCTGCATCAATTGAGATAATCATGTGGTTCTTGTCTTTGATTCTGTTTATATGCTGGATTATGTTTATTGATTTGCAAATGTTGAACGAGCCTTGCATCCCAGGGATGGAGCCCACTTGATCATGCTGGATAAGCTTTTGGATGTGTTGCTGAATCCGGTTTGCCAGTATTTTATTGAAGATTTTTGCATCGATGTTCATCAGGGATATTGGTCTAAAATTCTCTTTTTTTGTGGTGTCTCTGCCAGGCTTTGGTATCAGGATGATGTTGGCCTCATACAATGAGTTAGGGAGGATTCCCTCTTTTGCTATTGATTGGAATACTTTCAGAAGGAATGGTACCAACTCCTCCTTGTACCTCTGGTAGAATTCAGCTGTGAATCCATCTGGTCCTGGACTTTTTTTGGTTGGTAGGCTATTAATTGTTGCCTCAATTTCAGAGTCTGCTATTTGTCTATTCAGGGATTCAACTTCTTCCTGGTTTAGTCTTGGAAGAGTGTAAGTGTCCAGGAAATTATCCATCTCTTCTAGTTTTTCCAGTTTATTTGCGTAGAGGTGTTTATAGTAATCTCTGATGGTAGTTTGTATTTCTGTGGGTTCGGTGGTGATATCCCCTTTATCATTTTTAATTGCGTCGATTTGATTCTTCTTTCTTTTCTTCTTTATTAGTCTGGCTAGTGGTCTGTCAATTTTGTTGATCTTTTCAAAAAACCAACTCCTGGATTCATTGATTTTTTGGAGGGTTTTTTGTGTCTCTATCTCCTTCAGTTCTGCTCTGATCTTAGTTATTTCTTGCCTTCTCTAGCTTTCGAATGTGTTTGCTCTTGCTTCTCTAGTTCTTTTAATTGCGATGTTAGAGTGTCAATTTTAGATCTTTCCTGCTTTCTCTTGTGGGCATTTAGTGCTATAAATTTCCCTCTACACACTGCTTTAAATGTGCCCCAGAGATTCTGCTATGTTCTATCTTTGTTCTCATTGCTTTCAAAGAACATCTTTATTTCTGCCTTCATTTCGTTATGTACCCAGTAGTCATTCAGGAGCAGGTTGTTCAGTTTCCATGTAGTCGAGCGGTTTTGATTGAGTTTCTTAGTCCTGAGTTCTAGTTTGATTGCACTGTGGTCTGAGAGACAGTTTGTTATAATTTCTGTTCTTGTACATTTGCTGAGGAGTGCTTTACTTCCAATTACGTGGTCAATTTTGGAGTAAGCATGATGTGGTGCTGAGAAGAATGTATATTCTGTTGATTTTGGGTGGAGAGTTCTATAGATGTCTATTAGGTCTGCTTGCTGCAGAGATGAGTTCAATTCTTGGATATCCTTGTTAACTTTCTGTCTCGTTGATCTGTCTAATGTTGACAGTGGAGTGTTGAAGTCTCCTATTATTATTGTATGGGAGTCTAAGTCTCTTTGTAAGTCTCTAAGGACTTGCTTTATGAATCTGGGTGCTCCTGTATTGGGTGCATATATATTTAGGATAGTTAGCTCTTCCTGTTGAATTGATCCCTTTACCATTATGTAATGGCCTTCTTTGTCTCTTTTGATCTTTGATGGTTTAAAGTCTGTTTTATCAGAGACTAGTATTGCAACCCCTGCTTTTTTTTGTTCTCCATTTGCTTGGTAAATCTTCCTCCATCCCTTTATTTTGAGCCTATGTATGTCTCTGCGTGTGAGATGGGTCTCCTGAATACAGCAGACTGATGGGTCTTGACTCTTTATCCAGTTTGCCAGTCTGTGTCTTTTAATTGGACCATTTAGTCCATTTACATTTAAGGTTAATATTGTTATGTGTGAACTTGATCCTGCCATTATGATATTAACTGGTTATTTTGCTCGTTAGTTGATGCAGTTTCTTCCTAGCCTCGATGGTCTTTACATTTTGGCATGTTTTTGCAATGGCTGGTACCGGTTGTTCCTTTCCATGTTTAGTCCTTCCTTCAGGGTCTCTTGTAAGGCAGGCCTAGTGGTGACAAAATCTCTAAGCATTTGCTTATCTGTAAAGGATTTTATTTCTCCTTCACTTATGAAACTTAGTTTGGCTGGATATGAAATTCTGGGCTGAAAATTCTTTTCTTTAAGAATGTTGAATATTGGCCCCCACTCTCTTCTGGCTTGTAGAGTTTCTGCTGAGAGATCTGCTGTTAGTCTGATGGGCTTCCCTTTATGGGTAACCTGACCTTTCTCTCTGGCTGCCCTTAACATTTTTTCCTTCATTTCAACTTTGGTGAATCTGGCAATTATGTGTCTTGGAGTTGCTCTTCTCGAGGAGTATCTTTGTGGCGTTCTCTGTATTTTCTGGATTTGAATGTTGGCCTGCCCTACTAGGTTGGGGAAGTCCTCCTGGATGATATCCTGAAGAGTGTTTTCCAACTTGGTTCCATTTTCCCCCTCACTTTCAGGCACCCCAATCAGACGTAGATTTGGTCTTTTTACATAATCCCATACTTCTTGCAGGCTTTGTTCATTTCTTTTTCTTCTTTTTTCTTTTGGTTTCTCTTCTCGCTTCATTTCATTCATTTGATCCTCAATCGCTGATACTCTTTCTTCCAGTTGATCGAGTCGGTTACTGAAGCTTGTGCATTTGTCACGTATTTCTCGTGTCATGGTTTTCATCTCTTTTATTTCGTTTAGGACCTTCTCTGCATTAATTACTCTAGCCATCAATTCTTCCACTTTTTTTTCAAGATTTTTCGTTTCTTTGCGCTGGGTACGTAATTCCTCCTTTAGCTCTGAGAAATTTGATGGACTGAAGCCTTCTTCTCTCATCTCGTCAAAGTCACTCTCCGTCCAGCTTTGATCCGTTGCTGGCGATGAGCTGTGCTCCTTTGCCGGGGGAGATGCGCTCTTATATTTTGAATTTCCAGCTTTTCTGCCCTGCTTTTTCCCCATCTTTGTGGTTTTATCTGCCTCTGGTGTTTGATGATGGTGACGTACTGATGGGGTTTTGGTGTAGGTGTCCTTCCTGTTTGATAGTTTTCCTTCTAACAGTCAGGACCCTCAGCTGTAGGTCTGTTGGAGATTGCTTGAGGTCCACTCCAGACCCTGTTTGCCTGGGTATCAGCAGCAGAGGCTGCAGAAGATAGAATATTTCTGAACAGCGAGTGTACCTGTCTGATTCTTGCTTTGGAAGCTTCCTCTCAGGGGTGTACTCCTCCCTGTGAGGTGTGGGGTGTCAGACTGCCCTTAGTGGGGGATGTCTCCCAGTTAGGCTACTCAGGGGTCAGGGAACCACTTGAGCAGGGAGTCTGTCCCTTCTCAGATCTAAACCTCCATGTTGGGAGATCCACTGCTCTCTTCAAAGCTGTCAGACACAGTCGTTTGCGTCTGCAGAGGTGTCTGCTGCGTTTGTTTAGTTTACTGTGCCCTGTCCCCAGAGGTGGAGTCTACAGAGACAGGCAGGTTTCCTTGAGCTGCTGTGAGCTCCACCCAGTTGGAGCTTCCCAGCAGCTTTGTTTACCTACTTAAGCCTCAGCAATGGCGGGCGCCCCTCCCCCAGCCTCGCTGCTGCCTTGCCGGTAGATCACAGACTGCTGTGCTAGCAATGAGGGAGGCTCCGTGGGTGTGGGACCCTCCCGGCCAGGTGTGGGATATGATCTCCTGGTGTGCCTGATTGCTTAAAGCGCAGTATTGGGGTGGGAGTTACCCGATTTTCCAGGTGTTGTGTGTCTCAGTTCCCCTGGCTAGGAAAAGGGACTCCCTTCTCCCTTGCGCTTCCCAGATGAGGCAATGCCTCGCCCTGCTTCAGCTCACGCTGGTCGGGCTGCAGCAGCTGACCATCACCGGTTGTCCGGCACTCCCCAGTGAGATGAACCCAGTACCTCAGTTGAAAATGCAGAAATCACCGGTCTTCTGTGTCGCTCGCGCTGGGATTTGGAGACTGGAGCTGCTCCTATTCAGCCATCTTGCTCCGCCCCCCCATATTTTTTGTTTTAACACAGGGTAGAGTGCATTGAAGATGTCCTAAAAATAATTCCATATAGTAAGCCAAATTTAAACCCCACTCACAGCCAGATCTGCCAAGTATGAGCCAGCGAAAATTACTGAAAATGGTGGTTGACCAATTCCTTAATAACATGGCTTATAAAGAGACTGATATGAAATAGTTGATCCAACCCGAACACTTTGCTCACTTCCGAAAATTTTCTATACAAACATCTAGTTTACCACAGCATAGAGATCATAATAAAACGTTTGCCTCTTATTTCCATTAAATGACAATTTAGACCTGATGTACTGACATAGATAATTCTCTGGTAAGCAGAAACCTAGTAAAACTTGAAAAATAGTGATTTTATATTTAGATGATACCCAGATCTTCTGCTATGTATGTGGAAAATGGAATCACTGCTAGAAACATTGTTTAAAAATTAGGGTATGAAAGAAGTATTGGGAGGTCAGGAGGTTATTTCTTTAGGAAATAGCTTATCTAGATTCATTCAAAGAGCATGAGGCCAGCTTGAGGTCGTTCTGAAAAATGTCAGCTGCTAAATAAGAAATCATATATGGTCCAATTATGAAAGAATGCAAAACTTTATAAGCACAGGAGACAATTCCAGTATCTTCCCTAAGGTTCTGGCAAAAAGGAAAATAACTTATCAAATTATTCAACACCAATGCTTATTATGTATGTATAAGTCAATCGGTAGATGAAGAGAGGAGGGAAATATGACTTCTACCCCTAGGGAATTCACAGCCTTATGGGGGCCACTAGGAATGTTGGTGTGACCTGCCTAGAGCAGCACTAAGAGTGGACCTGTGCATCAAGGGCTATCAAAACTTAAGTAAACTGACAGCCATTCAGAGAAGGTAGAGCTCCATTCAACAGTTTGTAAGAAGTACTATTTCATGGAGGAGGTCATGATAAACTCAACCTTTAGGAGTTGGTAGAATTTTAAAAACAATGTATGGGAGGAGAAAGGGTCAAAGTGACCAGAGGTACAGGAGTGAGGCAAGGGTTAGACGTTTTAATTTTTTAATGATGATACTGCAAAATATACATATCAAAATTTGCCATCTTATTATTACTATTATATTTTTTTGGTGACAAGGCTCTGTTACCAGGCTGGAGCACAGTAGCTCAATCACGGCTCACTGTAGTGTCCATCTCATGGGCTGAAGTAATCTTTCCACCTCAGCCTCCCAAGTAGCTGGGACCACAAGCATATACTATCACACCTGACCAGTTTATATAGCTGGGAAGGGAGGTAACTACACGCAGGGAAAACAGCAATCAGGGAGGGGTAAGGAAGCAATCATGATAAATGAGGTGTCTGGTGTTGCTGAGACCAGCTTGGTCGGGGAGACCCTAACCCAGCAGCACTGGAGGAATTAAAGACACATACACACACAGAAATATAGAGGTGTAAAGTGGGAAATCAGGGGTCTCACAGCCTTCAGAGCAGACAGCCCCAAACAGAGATTTACCCACACATTTATTAACAGCAAGCCAGTAATTACCATTGTTTCTATAGATATTAAATTAACTAAAATTATCCCTTATGGGAAACAAAGGGATGGGCCGAATTAAACGAATAGGTTGGGCCAGTTATCTGCAGCAGGAGTATGTCCTTAAGGCACAGAGCACTCATGCTATTGTTTGTGGCTTAAGAGTGCCTTTAAGCAGTTTTCAGCCCTGGGCAGGCCAGGTGTTCCTTGCCCTCATTCCCATAAACCCGCAACATTCCAGTGTGGGCATCAGAGTCATTATGAACATGTCACAATGCTGCAAAGATTTTGTTTATGGCCAGGTTTTGGCGCCGGTATGGTCAGATTTGGGGTGGCTTGCTCCCAACATGGTGTCTCATTGTCTGATGATAATGTCGTGAGTTTCAGTCCCTTAGCTGAGGGTCCATTTCCTAAGGAACTCAGATGACTGGCAAGTGTTAAGTTTCAAGTTTTAAGACCAGATGGGTCAATTTCTATGTTTATTCAAAAACCCTGTGAATGCCAGTTATATAGGGAACTTGAGTTGGTTTCCCCCAGTTGTCACAGTCAATATTAAATGATGCAATATAACACCAGTTTGACACACAGTGCATGACACATATACACAGTGATAACACATGTGGTGTGTTGGGACAATATGGCCCAGTGAACTCCCTTTGTCTACTCAGTTATATTCAGCAATGAGGCATCCCTGAAGATGCCACTTTGCCACCTCTCCCCTGATAATTTCACCAGATCCAGCCATATAAGACCTGCAAGTAGGAGGAGCTTAGCTTAAATCATTTCTCATGTTCCTTTTGCAGGCAAATCATCTGGCACCAAAACAGGAACAGAAGTCCAAGTCCTGCAGCCAGCTCCAAAACTGATGGCACAGACAGACTTCAGGATTAGTCCTTTATCTCTATCCTCTATATAATGAAGGTCATCATGCTGCTGCTGCCTGATGTAAAAAGATTCTGGGGATTTTCATTACTAATTAATGATAATCTTATTCTTTGAAACCCCAAGAAAACCATATAAATTCCAATGTCTAATAGGTACACAAGGGCTCTATGATGGATAATGAAGTTTCAAAGGATGCTAACTCAAAAAAATTTTTTGTAATGTATTCTCTTGTCCATATAATCATAAGGTCACAGAATCACCTCTAAGTCAGGTGTTTCTTATCTTAGTTGATATTGCCTTAGTGTTGGCACAACTTAAACTTAGTTCAACTAGTATTTGCATGAATGTTGCACAGCATGGAAACGCCCAGCAACAGGTGTTGCTCCTCTGTGGTCAACACCAGGGTGGCTACGGTAGGGCACATTCTTTCTGTACAGTTCAAGTCACTGGCATTCAAAGAAACATGTTTCAATCTCTGATTTTTTTCATTGGACATAGGAAAATGCTTCCCTAACTGCTTTACTTTAAGGGTGTCTCCTGCAAATTCTGTGCCAGAGTAACTAATGGGGACATAAATGTATACATCATTCGAATAGTATTCTCTCTTCACCATAACCCATGCTTTAAAATGAAATAAACCAAACCCATACCTTAAGATGACAATCAAGAAATACACTCTGCCTAAGGAAGTCGTGCGTTCAAAGGTTTTTGTTCAAATAATCTGACATTGTGGTCATGACATGTTGATAATAGCATTTGGGGCAGGAAGTATAAACAATTTAAAAGGAATAACACTACTTGAATATTTGTTGGAAGGTTTACAATGTAGTCAAACACCAGTTAGGAAAAAAAAAAATTACTTAACTACCTATATTTCCTAATGTGTGGTTTCATAGAACTGTTGAGATAAAAGTAGACACTGAAATAGGAGTACTTAAAAATAATAAGATGAATATTTTTATAAAGTCATGTCTGATCTAATTAAGGGAGATGTAATCTCTATCACGTATGAAATAAACACTTCTAAAAATGAAATATCAAAGACAAAACTTGGAATGGTCAACAAATATCTACTACAGACAGAAATGAAAATGTTATGTAAATGTTGGGCATCAAATTGTCTCTGAAGTTGCCTTCCAGAAAGCTTTCTTTAGTTGATATATTTTTACTGTGATTCAAAGGAATACAGGGTTATGATCATAAGTCATGACGGACATTAGACAATTTTAAGGATTTTAAGAAAGTAGTGAAACAGTGAAGGGCAGGTAGATACTTATGATGGCAAAAATGGTTTCTGATTCAAAAGAAAAGCAAAGATAGTTTGAAGAAAACATGTAAAAACGGTTTCTGATTCAAAAGAAAAGCTAAGGTAATTTGAAGAAAACTTGTGTCATCCACCAGTTAATCTGGGATACAATGAAGGTGGTGTTAACAGTGCTCAGAAAAGACTAATTTTGTGGCCATACAGAAAGAATGGAAAGACTGAATAAAACAGGTTATGAGGAATATGAATTAATCTGGCAAGGGCCTTTAAGATGGACAAATGTGAGGATATAATGCATTGGTTTTTTAATGTGTGTGAGTAATATCATTGGTATGGTGATGTTACCTACTTTTAGAGTGGAACTAGACATGAGAGAGCTGCATCTGCTTTGAAATTTATTTGGTTGTGATGCTGAAAAAATATTGCATGTTGTCTTTGCTATCCACACCCCACAGTGACTACAAAAAGGAGAGGTAAACATTCATGCAAGTCAAGACAGTGTTATAGCCACAATTCATCCCAGCAATCTTTCCTAGAACAGTCATTTAAGAAATATTTGAGAATGCACTGGCATTTTCAGAGCAATCAGAAAACACCTCAAATTGCTCACATCTAGTGTAGGAGAAGGCCAATCCATCCCTGTTTTATGAGGCATCACTTCAACGTTCTGAGCAGTCATTCCACCCAAATCTTCTGTCCCTACAACCCAACACTCTATGTCTTCATCCACTCTTCACGGAGCTTGATTTCCAAGACTCTCTACCATCTTGGCCACACACCATGTTACACATTCACTACGGACACTGCACCACTGTGGACGCTGCACCACTGTGGATGCTGCACCAAGAGTTCTGAATCCAAGGGCAGATTGTTATGAACAGCCCCTTTACAAGTCTTAAACTTGACATGCCAGTCTGTCACAGATGTCCAGAGCCTCTTATGGGAGACACAGTTTCTGATTTATGTGATTCAATGTTCATAAATCGTCAACCAAAAGATGTCCACAGAAAAAAAAGAGCAAAGTCATTGCCAGAGTGTTTCTTGAACTTGGCAATCCACCAGAACTGCCTGGGGGGCTTTAAAAGATACCCCTGCTGAATCACATCCACTAAGATTCTGATGTAATGCTATGGGGTAAGATACGGACATCAGGATGTTTGTTTTGATATCTCCCCAGATTCATGTAATGTGCAACGAAGCTTGAAGCCCAGTGCCCCCCTCAATGCCAAGCCTGGCCTTCCTGGCATCCCCCCATGAGCACAGAATGATGGCTGTTTACTCCAGTGCCTTCCTTTATTTAATACAGCACAGGACAGTACAAGAGGGTGAACACTATTATGACAAAGAACCTGGAGTCGAATCTGATTCAATGTCCTCAACTAAACCAGTGCCAAGCCTTGGTCATTCAACTATCAGTTACTACTTTCAACCGAGGTTCTAAAGGCTCTTCAATAGAAACATCTTGGGTTGATAATAATCAGGGCAAATGTGCCATTTGGATTTGGTTGCTACCATGATTATTAATTAACGTAATTGCAGGGAAATCAAGTACATTTCTCCCTTGTTTGTAAGAACCCGTGAGAGATAAGGCCATCTGGAGACACTGAGGATGTTCTAATCACAGTGAGATGAACTGTCTAGTTCTCTTGCATTATCTTTATTCCCTCCAGTTTTGTTGCTTATAAAACAACAGAATGCATGGAAAGAAGACTTTCCATGAAATAATGGGCACCAGTTAGGAAGCAGCCCATTTGATTCCGGATTTTGTTTAGTGATTTAAGATAGTAATGGAGGATGCAGAATGACAAACAGCATTTGTACACTGTGTCTGGTAAGGGAAAATACACAACAGTGTACTGTAAGCTGTCATTTCCTTCCTTCTCTCTTCCCTTCCTTCCTCCCTCCTTTTCGTCTCTCCCTCCCTCCCTCCTTCTTTCATGAAAGCATACCTCCACTGCCATTCTTTCTCCAGTAACATAGCCATCTACTCATGCACATCACCATGCTCATGCCATCACCAGAGAACTTTGTAACAGCTTGAAGACAGGGGAATGCCTGAAGAAGGGATGTGTGGGGGCAGGCAGCACCTTTGCAAGTGCCTTGTGGCATTTGTACATTGCTTTCCTACCTTGGATTATATCTGTGGCTTTCCTCATCTGAGTATGTTCACTTTAACCTCCTCTAGAGTAATTTATTGGATCCTTTAAGGGTTTAATAATTAACACAATTCAAAAGAAAGTGAGTAGTTCCCTACCTTCTGGAAACAGCATCCAAAGAAAAGACTTGATTGCTTTGTCTGATTTCTGAACCTGTGCTTATATCAAGGTTAGCATTTGCACTAGCCTTAAGGTATTTTCATTGAGATTATTTGTTTTGAAATGAATACTACATCAAGGAACTGTACCAGTTAGAGAATAGAAGCATGGGTGTATGATTTGTGTATATAAATATGCACATGAAAGCATTTATTTCAGAGAGTTGTACAATATAACACCATTAGAGTAAAAATTGAGTGATTACCTTCTACTTCTTACCCTACTTCTAATGTCTCCTGTGTCCCTCTGGGCAAAACCTTTTAAGCCTTTTATCTTGGTTTCCTTTGTGAGAAAATTGGGATAACAGATACCCCTGAGCCATTCTGGAGACATGTTTCGATGTCATTATAGGAGAAAAAAGCTGTGAGCTTCTGGTACTTAGGTGCTACATATTATTAGCAAGTTCCACAGATTTTATCTTTGGAAACTAACAAGGATTTCTCTTCTAAAGCCTCATCTCTTTAGCCCTGGACACATATTCCTGATAGCTCTCTCTTTACAGAGATCCCCTTGGCTCCAAAAGAATAGAGACAGTTCTTTGCTGGGAGACTCATTATCGCACACTCAGATGACAGGTATTCATTCTGCTGAGCAGAGTGACTGGTAGAGCAGCTGCAGATCCCAGCAAGACAATGTAGGTAATAGGTCTAAATGAAATAAAAATTTGAAAAGTTGAATGATTTTTTGGTATCTTAATGCACTTTGCAGAAAATCAGCTGCTGTAAAAAGCAAAAGAAAACAAAAATTCATTGTTTAGAGTTCAGGTCATGTGTTTTTCACTTCTGCAATGGTGAAGTGGTTGATTTCCTTGGGACATAATGGGAATGTGGTCTTTTCCTTTGAAATTGTATTTATTGATAAACACAAAAATGCTAATGAATGCTAACTTGCTGTTTCTCCACGGCCTTCCATCCTCCCTCCCTTTCCAAGAAGGGTGTTGTGTCTGTCAGATACCTTCAAACCAGGGAGACTCATCTTGAGTGAGGGCTAGGAAAATGGGCCTGGAACATACTGGGCTGCATTCTCAGAAAATTAGGTATCCTAGCCTCTGGATGGTTAAGGAAATAGATTCATAATATTTACTAACCAGACTGAGACTCAGAAATGTCCTGATTTCCCAATATCTTGAGAACAGAAGCATTCCTAATTTTGTTTTAAAGATAATAACATTAACTTTTGCAAAATACAGTAATTAAGAAAATTAATCCTTTATCAGAAACCCTTGTAGCAGAGCACATCTCCCTAAGATCTTTTTTAATTCTCTATATAAACAAGCACTGTACCTAGGAATGGGCATGTTCCTCCTTTTACTTTCTGGAATGCCTTACTCTATCTACGGTGTCACTGTACTTTCATCACTTTACTCTCTTAATAAACTTGCTTTCACTTTGCACTGTGGACTTGCCCCAAATTCTTTCTTGTGCAAGATCCAAGAACCTTCTCTTGGGGTCTAGATTGGGACCCCTTTCCTGAAAAATATTAACCTAGTCAATTTAGGAGGCAGCTGTTATGTTTATCAGGGTGAAGAAAATAAAACTATTTTACTTCTAAATATATTTCTTTGATACAGTTTCAGACCGATGTTCAGAGAGCCAGCACACAGTAGGAGCCCTGCAAAGCTGTCATGCATAGGATGATTTGCATCTGGGGATAAATTCTGCATGAATGCAGCCAGGCTTTCTCGGAGACCCTCCTTCCTCGTTCTACTGTAGGAAAGATGGGACAGAGAGTCTGACACCTTTAAAGGTCTGAAAGAAACATTCGCCATCTATTCTCTCTGAGGCCTGCTACTAAGGAGGTTTCATCTATATGATAAGACCACCTCTGCTAGCTTGGCCTCCTCTTCTCCTCCTCCCATAATCTATGTTGCCATGATGCAAGCCTCCATTCTTTATTCAACCTCAAGATGGTATGAAAGCTTCTGCACTCCACTGGGAGCATGGGGTTGGGTAATCACACTATCAATGACACTACGATGCTCCCTGTGTCCATATTAGTATGTTTGTTTTACTTTTCTCCAATTAATTTTGCCTTTTATGAGTTGATTTTTCAGCAAAACTTCAGAGCAAAAAGGGAATGTTTTCCCTTGGCCTCTGCAAGGATAATAAATTCAGATGTAACATGAAAAATTTCAGAAAGACTGGGATAATTTATATTTTTAAATATTCAGAAATTTGTCTTAGGGAAAAAAAGGAATAGTATTGGAGGCAGGATGCAGGAAGAATGAGAAACAGAGATTGGGAAAAATGAGGTTGAAGGAGGGTTTGTACACATCTGACGTGCTGGAGATAGTGAGGAGATCAATTGGAGGAATATGAGCTTAGGCAGTTCTAGTGTGTGTCTATTTGAGACACTGGTGAAATAATGGAATTTTTTTTTTAGAGCTTCTCTGGATATAGGATAAGGTTTCCATTTGAATGGGATGTTGCCATGCTGAGCCAGAAAATAAGGCTTTCCTTAAAGGAAACTCATAGATAATCAGCCTTTTGAAAAACTTACCAATCAGTAACCTTGCTAAGTCCGCACTCAACTGTTTAGGTTGGTGAACAGGTAAATGAAGTTTTGCCATTACTTTTTTTTTTTTAAATTTAATGATTTTTAGTAAATTTACCAATCTGTGTGGTTATCAACACAATCCAGTTTTAGAACATTTCCATCACTCCAGTAAGATGCGTTATGCGAACTTACAGTTAATCCTTGTTCCCATTCCCAGTCTCAGAAAATCACTATTGTCCGTTGTCTTTAGAAGTTTGTATTTTCCAAACATTTCAAAAATAGAATCATGTAACATGTGGGTTTGTGTGTGTGGCTTCTTTAGTTCAACACAGTGTTTTTATTATTATTATTATTATTATTATTATTATTATTATACTTTAAGTTCTAGAGTACATGTGCACAATGGGCAAGTTTGTTACGTAGGTATACATGTGTCACGCTGGTATGCTGCACTCATTAACTCGTCATTTACATTAGGTATTTCTCCTAATGCTATCCCTCCCTCAGCCCCCCACCCCATGACAGGCCCCAGTGTGTGATGAGCCCGGGCCTGTGTCCAAGTGTTCTCATTGTTCAATTACCACCTATGAATGAGAACATGCGGTGTTTGGTTTTCTATCCTTGTGATAGTTTACTTAGAATGATGGTTTCCACCTACATCCATATCCCTGCAAAGGACATGAACTCATCCTTTTTTGTGGCTGCATAGTATTCCATGGGGTACATGCGCCACCGTTGCTTAATCCAGTCAAAACTTGAGGGACATTTCGGTTGGTTCCAAGTCTTTGCACATGTGTGCATGTGTCTTTATAGCAGCATGATTTATAATCCTGTGGGTATATACCTAGTAATGGAATCGCTGGATGAAACAGTATTTCTAGTTCTAGATCCTTAAGGAATCGCCACACTGTCTCTCACAATGTGAACTAGTGTACACTCCCACCAACAGTGTAAAACTGTTCCTATTTCTCTGTTGTGTGGTGACTGTTTAATGATAGCTATTCTAACTGGTATGATGCGGTACCTCATTGTGGTTTTGATTTGCATCTGTCTGATGACCAGTAATGACGAGCATTTTTTTCTTGTGTCTGCTGCAGAAATGTCTTCTTTTGAGAAGTGTCTGTTCACATACTTTGTCCACTTTTTAATGGGTTTTTTTTTTTTTCTAAGTTCTTTGTAGATTCTGGATATTAGCTCTTTGTCAGATAGGTAGATTGCAAAAATTTTCTCCCCTTCTGTAGGTTGCCTGTTCACTATGACGGTCATTTCTTCTGTTGTGCAGAAGCTAGTTTAATTAGATCCCATTTGCCAATTCTGGCTTTTGTTCTCATTGCTTTTGATGTTTTTGTCATGAAATACTAAGCCTTGCCTAAGTCCTGAATGGTATTGCCTAGGTTTTCTTCTAAGGCTGTTATGGTTTTAGATCAAACATTTAAGTCTTTAATCCATCTTGAATTAATTTCTGTATAAGGTGTAGGGAAGGGATCCAGTTTCAGCTTTCTACATATAGCTAGCCAGTTTTCCCAGCGCCATTTGTTATATAGGAAATCATTTCCCCATTTCTTGTGTTTGTCAGGTTTCTCAAAAATCAGATGGCTGTACATGTGTGGAGCTATTTCTGAGGCCGCTGATCTGTTCCACTGGTCTATATATCTGTTTTGGTACCAGTATCATGCTGTTTTGGTTACTGGAGCCTTGCATTATAGCTTGACATCAGCTAGCATGATGTTTCCAGCTTTGTTCTTTTTGCTTAGGATTCTCGTGGCAAGCAGGCTCTATTTTGGTTCCATATGAACTTTAAAGTCATTTTTTACAATTGGTAGCCTGATGGGGATGGCATTGAATCTATAAATTACCTTGGGCAGTATGGACGTTTTCACAGTATTGATTCTTCCTAACCATGATCACGGAATGTTCTTCCATTTGTTTGTGTCCTCTTTTATTTTGTTGAGCAGTGGTTTGTAGTTCTTCCTGAACAGGTCCTTCACATCCCTTCTAAGCTGGGTTCCTAGGTATTTTATTTTCTTTGCAGCAATTACGAATGAGAGTTCACTCATGATTTGGCTGTTTGTCTGTTATTGGTGTATAGGAATGCTTGTGATTTTTGCACACTGACTTTGTATCCTGAGACATTGCTGAAGTTGGTTATCAGTTTAAGGAGATTTAAGGCTTAGATGATGGACTTTTCTAAATATATAATCATGTCATCTGCAAAAAGGAAAAGTTTGACTTTCTCTTTTCCTAATCGAATACACTTTCTTTCTCTTGCCTGACTGTCCTGGATAGAACTTCCAACACTATGTTGAACAGGAGTAGTGAGAGGGCATCCCTGTCTTGTGCTGGTTTTCAAAGGGAAGGCTTCCAGTATTTTGCGCATTCAGTATGTTATTGGCTGTGGGGTCTGTCATAAATAGCTCTTAGTATTTTGAGATATGTTCCATCAGTACCTAGTTTACTGAGAGTTTTTAGCATGAAGGGCTGTTGAATTTTGTCAAAGGCCTTTTCTGCATGTATTGAGATAATCATGCAGTTTTGGGCACTGGTTGTGTCTATGTGATAGATTATGTTTACAGATTTGAATATGTTGAACCAGGCTTGCATCCAGGGATGAAGTCGACTTGATCTCGGTGGATAAGCTTTTTGATGTGCTGCTGAATTTGGTTTGCCAGTATTTTACTGAGGATTTTCACATCGATGCTTATCAGGGATATTGGTCTAAAATGCTTTTTTTGTTGTGTTTCTGCCAGACTTTGGTATGAGGATGATGCGGGCCTCATAAAATGAGTTAGGGAAGATTCCCTCTTTTTCTATTGATTGGACTTGTTTCGGAAGGAATGGTACCAACTCCTCTTTATACCTCTGGTAGAATTCAGCTGTGAATCTGTATGGTCCTGGACTTTTTTTGGTTAGAGGTTATTAATTGTTGCCTCAATTTCAGAACCTGATATTGGTCTATTCAGAGACTCAACTTCTTCCTGGTTTAGTCTTGTAAGGATTCACGTATCCAGGAATGTATCCATTTCTTCTAGGTTTCTAGTTTATTTGCACAGAGGTGTTTATAGTATTCTCTGATGGTAGTGTGTATTTCTGTGCGATCAGTGGTGATATCCCCTGTATCATTTTTATTGTGTCTATTTGATTCTTCTCTCTTTTCTTCTTTGTTAGTCTTGCTAGCAGTGTATCAATTTTGTTGATCTTTTCAAAAAACCAGCTCCTGGATTCATTGATTGTTTTTGAAGGGTTTTTTTTTTTTTCTTTTATTTGGTCTCTATCTCCTTCAGTTCTGCTTTGATCTTGGTTTACTGCTTGCGCTAGCTTTTGAATGTGTTTGCTCTTGTTTCTCTATCTTTTAATTGTAATGTTAGGTTGTTTATATCAGATCTTTCCTGCTTTCTCTTGTAGGCATTTGGCACTACAAAGTTCCCTCTACATACTGCTTCAAATGTGTCCAAGAGATTCTGGTACATTCTTTGTTCTCACTGGTTTCAAAGAAAATCTTATTTCTGACCTCATTTTGTTATTTACCCAGTAGTCATTCAGGAGCAGGTTGATCAGTTTCCATGTAGTTGTGCGATTTTGAGTGAGTTTCTTAATCCTGAGTTCTAATTTGATTGTACTGTGGTCTGAGAGATAGTTTCTTATCATTTCTGTTCTTTTACATTTGCCAAGGAGTGCTTTACTTCCAACTATGTGGTCAATTTTGGAATAAGTGTGATGTGGTGCTGAGAAGAATGTATATTCTGTTGATCTGGGGTGGAGAGTACTGTAGATGTCCATTAGGTATGCTTGGTTCAGAGCTGAGTTCAAGTCTTGGATATTCTTGTCAACTTTCTGTCTCGTTCATCTGTCTAATATTGACAGTGGGATATTAAAATCTCCCATTATTATTGTGTGGGAGTCAAAGTCTCTTTGTAGGTCTCTAATGACTTGCTTTATGAATCTGGGTGCTCCTATATTGGGTGCATATATATTTAGAATAGTTAGCTCTTCTTGCTGAATTGATCCCTTTACCATTATGTAATAGCCTTCTTTGTCTCTACTGATCTTTGTTGGTTTAAAGTCTGTTTTATCAGAGACTAGGATTGCAACCCCTGTTTGGTAGATCTTCCTCCACCCCTTTACTTTTAGTCTATGTATGTCTCTGCACATGACATTATGGGTCTCCTGAATACAGCACACTGATGGGTCTTGACTCTTTATCCAAGTTTCCAGTCTGTGTATTTTTACTGGGGCATTCAGCCCATTTACATTTTGTTATGTATGAATTTGATCCTCTCATTATTATGTTATCTCCTTATTTTGCCCATTAGTTGATGCAGTTTCTTCCTAGCATTAATGGTCTTTACAATTGGGCATGTTTTTGCAGTGGCTGGTACCAGTTGTTCCTTTCCATGTTTACTGCTTCCTCCAGGAGCTCTTGTCAGGCAGGCCTGGTGGTAACAAAATCAGCAATTGCTTGTCCATAAAGAATTTTATTTCTCCATCATGAAGCTTAGTTTCACTCGTAATGAAAGTCTGGGTTGAAAATTCTTTCCTTTAAGAAGGTTGAATTTTGGCCCTGATGCTCTTCTGGCTTGTAGAGTTTCTGCTGAGAGATCCGCTGCTAGTCTGATGTGCTTCCCTTTGTAGGTAACCCGACCTTTCATTCTGGCTGCCCTTAACATTTTTTCCTTCATTTCAACCTCGATGAATCTGACAATTACGTGTCTTCAGATTGCTCTTCTCTAGGAATACCGTTGTGATGTTCTCTGTATTTCCTGAATTTGAATGTTGGCCAGACTTGCTAGGTTGGGGAAGTTCTCCTGGGGATAATATACTGAAGAGCGTTTTCCAACTTGGCTCCATTCTCCCCTTCACTTTCAGGTATACTAATCGACATAGATTTGTTCTTTTCACATAGTGCCATATTTTGTGGAGGCTTTGTTCATTTGTTTTTATTGTTTTTTCTCTAAACTTCTCTTTTCATTGTATTTCATTGATTTGACGTTCAATCACTGATACCGTTTATTCCCCTGATCAAATTGGCTATTGAAGCTTGTGCATGCATTGTGTAGTTCTCGTGCCATGGTTTTCAGCTCCATCAGGTCATATAAGGTATTCTCTACACTGTTTATTCTAGTTAGCCATTTGTCTAATAATTTTTCAAGCTTTGTAGCTTCCTTGCAATGGGTTCGAACATCCTCCTTTAGCTTGGAGAAGTTTGTTATTACCGACCTTCTGAAGCCTACTTCTGTCAGTTCGTCTAAGTCATTCTCTATCCTGGTTTGTTTCATTGCTGGTGAGAAGCTGCAATGCTTTGGAGGAGAACAGGCACTGTGGATTTTAGAATTTTCTGCTTTTCTGCTCTGGTTTCTCCCCATCTTTGTGGTTTTATCTACCTTTGGTCTTTGATGTTGGTGACCTACAGATGGGGTTGTGGTGTAGATGTACTTTTTGTTATGTTGACGCTATTCCTGTTTGTTTAGTTTTCCTTCTAACAGGTCTCTCAGCTGCATGTCTGTTGGTGTTTGCTAGAGGTCAACTCCAGACTGTTTGCCTGGGTATCACCAGTAGAGACTGCAGAACAGCAAATATGGCTGTCTGATCCTTCCTCTAGAAGCTTCATCTCAGAGGGGCACCCGGCTATATGAGGTGTCAATCGGCCCCTACTGGGAGGTCTCTCCCAGTTAGGCTACAGTGGTGTCAGGGACTCACTTGAGGAGGCAGTCTGTCTGTTCTCAGAGCTCAAATATTATGTTGGGAGAACGAATGCTTGCTTCAGATCTGACAGACAGGGACGTTTAAGTCTGCAGAAGTTTCTGCTGACTTTTGTTCAGCTATACCCTGCTCCCAGACGTGGAATCTACAGAGGTAACAGGCCTTTCTGAGCTGCGGTGGGCTCTGCCCAGTTCGAGCTTCCCTTCCCACTTTGTTTAACTACTTAAGCCTCAGCAATGGTGGACTCCCCTCCCCCAGTCAGGCTGCTGCCTCATAGTTTGATGTGAGACTGCTGTACTAGCAATGAGCAAAGCTCCGCAGGCATGGGACCTGTTGAGCCAGGTGTAGGATATAATCTCCTGGTGTGCCATTGGCTAAGACCGTTAGAAAAGTGCAGTATTTGGGAGGGAGTGTCCCATTTTTTTAGGTACCATCTGTCACGGCTTCCCTTGGCTATGAAAGGGAAATCCCCCCACCCCTTGCACTTCCCAGGTGAGGCAATGCTCTGTCCTGCTTCAGTTCACCCTCGATGGGCTGCAAACACTGTCCAACAAATCCCAATCAGATGAACCAGGTACCTCAGTTGGAAATGCAGAAGTCACCTGCTTCTGCATCGATCATGCTGGGAGTTGCAGAATAGAGCTATTCCTACTCAGCTATCTTGGAACAGACCCTGCCATTACTTCCAATGGTAAAAACTGCAATTACTTGTGCAAGAACTTACCCTTCAACTGTTTCTTTCCTGAATTGCAAGTATCAGTCCATGAGTCAGAGCTGTCCTCAGCACCTCACATTGGTCCCCTGACTTCCACTGCAGAGAGTTTGGCTGCTCACGCTTATTATTATCACTGATGCCAAAACGTGAAGACTTCTCATGTCTTCAGCACCCAGGAAGCGAGATGCAGGACCAATTAAAATGTTAACAGTTTGTCTGTAATACACACATAACCACATACAGCACCATCTTTATGAAGCCTTAAGATGATATATTCATTTTCCTTGTCATTTCCATGGAAAGCTGCTCTACGTCACACGGGGAGGGTCCAGTTCCCTATCCAAAGTGGCATCAAGGAGATGCTATAACAAAAAACGAAATGCAATTAGGGACCTGCTGTTCCTATTTGAATGTTTAATATCAGCCTCATGGTTGGCACTATCCATCCAAGATGCCAGTCAATGTAGCAAAGTGTGTGGGTGATACCAGTGTCTGAACCCATCCAAGAGTTGGCTAGCTCATGCCACCTGTGTATTAGGAATTGAACATGGGATTGTATCACCACCTTGGATGGCCCACCAAGAGGTGCCCTGGTGCCATAGTGAGAGGCAGCCTGAGGGTTTTGAGAATGGCACAGCCAATTCACGTGCATGTCTGCTAGAATCAACAGGGCAGGGGTTTTCTGGTTCCTCTCCTGACCTTCAACATGTGTAGAGAGGTCTTGAGGAGAAAGGAGTGCCTGACGAAGCTCTCAGAGTCTTCTGCATCCGCATGGCCTGTATTTTAGCTTTTCTAGCTGCAAATCATAGTCCTGCTCAAATACATGTTCTTTTATTATATAAAAAAACAAAATGTTCCTTTTTTACTGAAATGGCAAGTATATGGGAAAGCTGTTTTTGCTTTGGAACAAACTGATATCATCCCAATGGGCTACCTCAACTGGTATCTAACTCCTTTGCAACCTGGAAATAACTGAAAGAAACATCTTCTGTTATAGACTAGAGACTCACAGAAACCAAAATGGGTATAGTGTTTGCCACACAAATGCCTTTAATGCAGCTCCCTTAGTTTCTATCACATTGCCATCCCAATTACTCAACACTGCCAGAGAAGATGTGTTCTGTAGAATTATCATGAACTATTGGTTAAACTGTGACATTTTAAAGTGTCAATGGCCAAAGTTTGTTGCTGCAAATTTGCTCAAACCTATGCACATGCAAACTTTCGTGGTTGTGCTCTCAGGTTTATCATTAATCCATGTCCTAGTGATTATTAGCAATATGAGCATGACACATCCATACAACTGTGTCAAAACTGTAATTGTAAATGCAGACGAGCATATTCATTTTCACAATGGAACCAGCAAACAGCTGGGTATGATTTTTGAGGACATTCACTGGAATGTTGCATTCTCAAAATGCCTGTAATCCTACCTCACTTTCTGAGACTTGCTGCAAACTCATAAAAGCAAGGGAAGGATAGGCTACTAATTTTCAGGATAACATAATATGGCTGATTTTATGCAAAATTAATTACAGCATTACAAACCGAATTATTCTTTGCCAAGTGGTTTTCTCATCCACCCACAAAATCATTTTATCCCTCCCTGTTGTCAGCCTCCTGGGCTCTACTGGATCATTCAAACCACTTCATCCTCATCACTAATAAACTGGACTGTGAGCAACATCTCGGCCATGTAGGTACTTTCCTTTACCTTCCTTCTGCGGGCACTGAGATAAAGAAGGAATTCTGTCTCCTAATTTAAGAATCCATACTTAAGGAAGGGCATGGTCCCAAGTCCACAGCTGTTTTATCCATGCCAAGAGAAGTCCTGCTGGCAAAGGTGATGCAGCACATGATGATCTCAGAACCCTTCTGTATGTGTTTGAGATGTCTGCACTTACCAATATTGCATGAAGTACGTCCTGTTTCTCAGGCTCTGGATTCATGAAACAGAGCTAGGAAAATGGAGCTCTGGAAATGACAAATACTTGATTTAAAGGTTAAATTGAAACTAGGAGTACAGCAAGGGTAAGATTTCCCATGGTAGCTACAAGATGGACTAAATGTATCCTCAAGTTTTCTCTGTAGAGGTTGGTCCTATTCTTAATCACAAACTGATCCACAGGTCCAGTCAATAAGACAATGGGAGCAGTCAAGACCAAAGAGTATTAGGACATGAGAATCATGATGGAGCACATGGTATGATTCTGGCCTCCACTGCCAGAACCTCTGTGTTCAAAATTTGACACTGCCAGGAACTGTTCATTTGAAGAATTACTGCAATGCCCTGGGCCTCCATTGCTTTCTCTCTGAAATGAGGGTATTTAGAGTGTGCCATTGTTTCTGGAATATTACCTATGAGTAAGGGAGGAATTTCTCTTCTGGACAAGAAGGAATAACATAGACTGGCTTAACTCTCCTACCTGTAACAACCAGAAAAACAAACAAAACATATGAAAGACTGGTTTCATGACTCTAGAAATAGGGCATGAAGGACATTGCTCTCTGAGATCCAGGAAACTAACAAGGTAAGCACCATGTTTGACACAGGTGACTGCCTTGTAGGTTGTAGGGCACACAAACCACTGGAAAAAGAACCATCTGAAATAGAGAAAGTAGTGTGTGGTGCTCTCACAGGGCTGGAAAGGTGCCTGTTTTCACCAGCCAGATTGAAAAAAACCTTGTAATTCATAAGCCATTTGGCTACACTACTCAGAAAGTCTTGTGTGAATAGTGGGGAATATTTAGCTCCAGGCTGAGTCCTGCTCTGAATCTCCCTAATGATTCCCAATAACAAGGCTCCAATGTGCGAACTGTCTCCAAGTAACTTAACCCAAAGCGAGCAATCACTCAAATATATTTGCAGGAATATAAAAATATCTGGCATACTAAAAAGAAGATTCACAGTGTTTGGCATCCAATCAAAAATGTCGAGGCATGCAAAGCAGCAGGAAAAACTCATCAGCAGACACTGACCCAGAATGGATACGTACGTGATATCATATTTTTAGGTCTCAAAATTTTGCCCTTGGTTTGCCTCTCAAAGTCTCGTAGTTTTAGGTTTTATATATAGGTCTATGATCTATCTTCAGTAACATTACGATGCATGTATGTTTGTGTGTATTACTTGTAGGCATGCAGTTCATTTTTTGCATATGAATATCCAGTTGTTCCAGCACCATTTGTTGAAAATACTACCCTTTTTTCACTGAATTGCTTTGCGCTTTTGCCAAAATCAGTTGTGCATATGTGAGTCTATGCTGTTATACTAATCTAACTTGTCTGTCTTTATGCCAATACCCCACTCTCGATTACTGCAGCTTTCTAACACAGCTTGAAATCAAATCGCATTAGTCTTCCAACGTTGTTCTTTTTTTTTTTCAAAGTTTAACATCTTAACATTATTATGTGTTCCAACGAATGACCAACTTATATCTCCTCATTTACTTACATCTCTTTTTATTTCTCTCAAGATTTTTTTGTAGTTCTCAGGGTACAGGTCTTATATATATCTTTCAAATTTATTCGAGAATATTTCCTATTTCTGATGCTATTGAAAATGGTATTAATTACTTTAAATTTTGATTGTTCAGCTAGTACATAAAAACAGTACATGATTTTCTGTATATTGAACTTGTGTCCTGTCACTTTGCTCAACTCAATTTATAATAGTTCTAGTAGCTTTTCTGGATATTCAAACTGGATTTTTGATTATGCTGTCTAGGCATAAAGATGGCTTTACCACCTCCTTTCTAATCTGAGTGTCTTCTATTTTTATTTTCTTACTGCACTAGTTCTGATCTCTACGAAAATGTTGAATAGAATGCAGAAAGTGGGTATTTTTATTTTGTTCCTAAATTTAAAGAAAAGTATCCAGGTTTTACTATTAACTAGAATTTTAGAATTTTAGTAGATGGCCTTTATCAGGTTCATTGAAGGAGTTCCCTTCTATTCCTAGTTGGCTGTAGGATTTTAATCAGGGCTGCAGATTGGGTTTTTAAAAACGGCTTTTTCTACATCTGTTGAGATGACCATGTTGCTTTTTATTTTTGTGTTTCCCTCTATTTTAATTTGACAGTATTGTGGGTAACACTATTTGGTCTTCAAATGTTCTTACTTCTGTGACATAACCTAGCCTTCTTTGGCTGAGTGTCTGTGCATGATTAAATAGATTACAGCATCACATTCTGCCAGGACCCACATGGCTGCAAAGTATTCTTTTACTAGCAGAATATCACCTGAATCTGAGCAACACCTCAGAGGTGATGGAACTGAAGAGGAGTCAATCTGCCCAGGCAGGAAGGGTTCCCTTACAAAACAGTGTGATTCCAGTTTGTGTTCTCGGGTGTAATTACCTAGGAGGATTTCTTCAGTCTTCTGGAAGGAGGAAGATAGTGTTCCCCACTACTCAGAGAACTGTTGTAGGTGTTCCTCCTACTTTTTTAAAAACTAAGAGCTGTGGCTAGCCTGTCAGAGCACATCCTCTTCTCTCAGGATTTGCTTACTGGTCTGTTCACCTTGATAGAAGTTACTCTTCTCTGTCTGCTATACAAATTAACGCCATTCACTGGAATTTCTATTTCCCAAAATTCTACTTCTGTCTTAAAGTCTTTTCTAAGCATGGTTTCTCTATACATATTTGGTGCACCCTTCAGCAATTACAAAGATACTCCAAGGTCCTGCCATGATGTTGAACAAAATTCAGATTAGAAAAGTGATCAAGGAAGGCAGCAAAGGGTTATCATTGTGGAGATGTAGAAAAAACTCCCAGTTGTGAATCCTTGCACACATCACTGCATATATCTGTGCTTGACTTTTCTGAATCTGAATTATTTGATGAACAGGGTACCTTGCAGTTTGAATGACACTCAAGCTCTCAGAACTTCTGCAACTTTAAAGTCCCGTATTCTAAGAGAGAACTGTATTTGTTAAGCCTAGGGGAGACAAGCTTGTCACTTCAGCTTTCCCCTTATTGAAAAGGTAATTTGTGTTAATTCTCCAGTACATAGCACTTAAATTCACCACAGAAAAGACCATTAGGCATAAAGTGATACTATGTCACCTTTGAACATGTACTTAGCACTTTTCATTGTAAAAACTTCAGATTTCTTAGGTCAGCAAAGAGAGGCTTCTGTTTAATCGTTTTGCATCATCGGATATCAGTCTGCAGGGTAAGGAAGATATCATTTAGGAAAACGTGAAAGGTAAGGTAGGCACACCTAACTTAACAGAAATTTCTGCTGAAGCCCTAAATTAGCGTGTTGGTCTCCCCATAAGCCTTCCAGTTTTTAGAGAACAGAGACTGCTTATTATATTAAGCTAGGGGAGGACTTCTAAATTGCATAACCTCTCAGAGCTATCAATGTGTATTGTTTCTTTCCATCTGGATCTTCCAAAGACCTCAGCAGCCTGCCCAAGGCTTCACTGTCCTTGCAACAATCATGGCATGATA
Source organism: Macaca nemestrina (assembly GCF_043159975.1). Classification (NCBI taxonomy): domain Eukaryota; kingdom Metazoa; phylum Chordata; class Mammalia; order Primates; family Cercopithecidae; genus Macaca; species Macaca nemestrina. The sequence goes on along the minus strand of NC_092146.1, from coordinate 5,851,807 downwards.
ATGATGGGAAGAAAAGCTGCAGACTCAGTGCTCCTTGTCTACAGCGAATGGTGCTGATTCCTGTTGCAAAGCAGACCCATTATCAGAGACACATCAAGTCACACTGTTCCCTTCCCTCCTGTTCCTTGGGCCTGCAATGACAAAGACATGGCAGAAATGCCACTATTCCCTACTCGTCTGCTTTGGCCAGATGCCACTGATGGATCACTCAATTCTTCCCCACAGAATTGTGCCCTACAGATCCTTCTGACAGAGTGCCAGATATCCAGCATCACCTTTGCAGTTTGGGAAGTGGCCCCCAGCATCCACCCAGCACACCTTCCTTGTTCTCGTCCATGGTGCTGCGATTCTGTGTGCCTCCCATGCCAATGATCTCGCTCTGTGGGTCGCCATCCAGGGTGATTCCCACCCTCTCACTATCTGTGAACATTTGGTAATATCCAGAGACATTGTTGGTTTCCACCATTGAGAGCGGATGCAACTGGTATCTAGTGGGAAGAGGCCAGGGACAATACTGCATATCCCACGTTACATAGACCCCCTCCCACAGCAAAGAATGATCTTGTTAAATGTCCATAGTGCTGATGGTACATGGATGATGTCCCACAGGAAAGAATAATCTTCTTAAATCTCAGTAGTATCAAGGCTGGGGAACCCTGCTGTGTCTAACAGGGAAACCGGGGATTCTCTCTCCTCTAGGATTGGACTCTGTCCCATAATGCTATCTACAATGACTGGGATTTTGATACCTAAATCTTCCCTTAGGAAGAAATATTTCCTCTGGAAACTTAATTATCCTGCCAATGCCCCCCTGCTGGAGTTCGACTTCTTATTTTTATTGGTTTCCTGGAAACCTCTCATTGCATTCCCTCAAGTATCCACAATACCCAAACCATGCATGTGTATGACACACTATGTTTAGCTTGCAGAGCATCTCATGCCAGAACCATTCCTGGCAGTTTGCTTCAGCTCATTCTCCCATCAGAGCCCTGCTCCCCTATGCCCAGTTACCAGCAGGTGTCCCAGCAGAGTCTGCTGCACCGGGATAAAACTGTGGTGACGAGCCAATACTGAACCCTGCCACCAGCAGAAATTGGCTCAAGTGCTGCCTGCTAACAACTGAATAAGTAAACCTTTGCTGCAGAACCAACCATACGTGCAGGTCTTCTAATATCTTTCTGAGCTTATCCTAAAAGAACTTTTTCACACTTCATTGGTAAAGCAGGAAGACATATGTATGTCTTAAGTAGATATACAGATAATATATATTATATAAACGAATACATATATTCTCAACAAAGGAAATATATTTTATATATAGACTATATATAGACACTATTCTATGTATAATATATATATAGAAGTCTATATATTGTCCTAGCAAACTCCTACAGACTTATTATTCTATATATAGTCAATATATAATCTATTAACAGACTATTATTATGAAGTCTATTAGTCTATTATTAGTAATAATAAACTATATATAGAATGACAATATAGTCATCTAAGATTCAAGTTATATATGTCTTCATGTTCTTGTCAGTGATCTGTAAACAAGTAGCACAATGTTGTCATGCTGCATATGTAAACACTATTTGATGTTTGTTTAAACATGAAACTTTAAGTAATGTAAAAATGACTACTATGGTATGTATTTTATTGTTAATTAGTACTTTTGTTTATATTATTCATCAATTCATCCATCTGTCCATCCATCCCTATGTCTATCTATCTATCCCATCCATCCATCCCTGCCTTCCTCCTGCTCTCCTTTCTTTCATCTAATCATCCACCTGCTGCATTCACCTACCTACAAGTAAGCTAGATGCTGTGCTGCATTGCCTTAAGTAATAGTGCTGATGAGGGGGTATCTCCTGTACACAGGCAGTTCTACTGTTTTACTGACTCAACAGTGCTGTGAAAATCTGATATAAACATGTTTAAACAAAATTCTCTAGAGTTACAAGACAGGTAAATGAATGAACTGTACCCCTAAATTGATTCTCTCGCCTGTAGAGAAAAGCCTTTGAAAAAGTTTAGGATTTAACGACTTCACTGGGGGGTGGGCAGGAACGCTTCCTAACAAATTCTCTGTGTCATTTTATTCATAAAAAGTATACGACGGGCACTCTTAGCATGCATACCAAAGTGTATGTACGTAAATTAAGTGGTGAGTAAAAGACTTCAAGACCGCTCAAAAAACCTTCCTGATTTCCTCTTTTAATGATACAGATACCATGTCCACCATCTGACCATCTGTCAGAAAGCAATGGAAACCCAGCAAGGTCCTGAAAGGTGCTGACTGTCTTAAGAATCAAAAACAAACCTCAAGTTTCTACATGGTCACTAGAAATCATTTTCTTTTTCCACTTCCACTGAATAAAATGTGTTAATTCATTTTCCATAGCCTTCTGCATGAGACTCATGATCTGCAGGTGTGACAGGAGGCCCCTATCAATTTTGTGTGTATAGAGGGACACTATGACTTCAGACAGACTAGGGAAGATTAGCCCTATACAGGATTAAAATGCTCCAACCTATAGAGCAGCAAGTTGTGTTTATTTTCAACATTACTTTCATTATGGAAAAACCACAATTTAGGTGCCTTAGATGAGACCTGCTTGTGGTATGCTTGCTGTATAACATGACTCCACACACTGTTAGGACAGCAAAAGCATAGCGATGTTTTGCCTGCCTTTGAGAGAAGCTACAGAGGAGGCTTCACCAAACAGGAGTATCACAGCACAAAGAGAATGACTTTGCTGGCCTGTGTGAGTAATTTTTCCACGTCGTCTCCATATGTACCATGTAGAAGAAGCTGCCATTTTTAATGGGAACTGATAAAGAGAAAAACGCCTAAGGAATTCATTGGACCTGGAGGGGATTAAAACACTTCATGATTAAATGAGCTGGTGAATGAGCTAATGAGCTGTCTGGGTGGTGAGTACATGGCAGCTGGCAATGCAGAGGCCTCTCTTCAGCCCTCTCCTTGGTCCTTTCCATCCTGACACCGTTGTACACAGCCCAGCAACCTACTCAACAGGAGATGAGAGGTCTACAAAGCCAATAACCTTCAGGATGGATTTATTTTCTGGTTTTCACAGGGATGCCCTCAATTCTCCTTCCTGCAAATGTATTAATTGCTGACTCCTGAAATAAAAGCCGGTGTCTATAGCTGTGGTTGCAAAGTCAGTGTTTCCAAAACAAACATGTGTTGCAGTCCCAGATGAGGCTTATGTTGTTTTCACATGTTATGTTGTTGTCTCCCATGCCTATATTAACGTTCAATTCTATATCGTCTTCTAGTAGAATGTTCATGGGGTAAGGGGTTTCCAGAATATTCCTTGACACAGCAGTCCAGAGAAATCTTCCAGAAAAATGAGATTCCTCCCATTAAATGAGGGACTCGGAACCTGCCTTGTACAACTGACACAGAAATGTTTCCAGAAGTGCTTCCAAGGACAACTCTGTAGTTGAAACTTCACTGAGGCCTCTCAGGCATGGACACCTACCTTTAGAGCAAATAAATGAAGGTCCCGCAAAGCAGCACTCCAAGGAATCTAGTCTGGGTAAGTCTTCACAAAAAGTATCCAAAGGTGGCATGACTCATGTCTATATAAATGCAACTCATCTGCCTTGTTTTCTTGAACTATTCTGAATCTTACCTGTAAATAATGACAGAGGAGGCAGATTTAACCTTAAATGCCTATCCTCTTGCATGAATGGTTCCTTACATGTCATTGAGGCTACTCCTTAATTCAGAACTAAGGGACCTGCTCTGTGAGAGCCCCCTACCTAGATTCCTTGGCAATGGGCTCTGCTGAGCATTCATGACAAGATGGCCCCTGGGACACCTGTGAGGGCAATCCAGGGCGCAGCCCATGTGTCTCTTCTTTCCTTTAGATAGAGAGGGATGTCAGCATCTTTTCAATCCTGAAAACAGACGGGAGGCATCTTTCTTTCCTTTCTATAACCTGAGATTCTGATGGAGCCTGGGCTAGAAGATCAACCTGGCCCATGAGGCTAGAGAAAAGCTAGAATGTGCTTGATGTGAGGCCTGGCCTGAGGGCAGTGGGAGGTAGAACCATTATGGTGTGGGCCACAGCACACTGTGGAGAAGGAATCAGGCCCTGCGGGAGGGTACAACACCGTCGGGAAGAGAACTAGGGTCCACTAAGGCTGAGAAAGGTCAAGGAGTATCAGCCATAAACCTGAGTTTCCAAGGCTGTCCCTTGGTTTGCTTGTGGGGCTATTTGTTAAAAAAGGTTCCATGCTGACCCCCAACCTGTGTTTTTCTATATATAATCCAAGTACCAAGCTCTGGATTTCCTGCTGCTTGCAGACTGACCCACAGAAGCTCATGAAGATGAAGTTGGGTTGGGTGTGGTGGCTCATGTTTATAATCCCAAAACTTTGAGAGGCTGAGGTGGGTTGAACACATGTGGCCAGGAGTTTGAGACGATCTTGGCCAACGTGCATGAAACCCCGTCTCTACTTAAATACAAAAAACAAACAAACAAACAAAAATTAGCTGGACATGGTAGCACACATCTGTAATCCCACCTATTTGGGAGGCTATGGCATGAGAATTACTTGAACCTGGGAGGTGAAGGCTCTGGTGAGCCAAATTTGTACTACTGACCTTCAGCCTGTGCAACAGAGCGAGACACCATCTCAAAAAAAAAGAAAAAGAAAAAGAAGGTGATGTAAGAACCACAAACACACAATACTCTCCAGCACTGAAGTTTCCAGTGGTCCTCCAGTTTCCTAACTATACAGCTGTAACTATACAGCTACAGGCAAAATAAACCAGGGAAGTATGATTTACTTTCAAACAATACAGCAGCAACAATAATATACCACACTTTTTTAATAGAAAGAAAAAACAATAAATATTAAATACTGCATGACATTAGCTTTTATCCTCTAAGCTGACAATAGGTGGGATGAGAATGCTTCAAGTGCCCACTGGTTTGCCTCCTTACAGATTTAAATTATGTCAGCTTCTGACTCAGATTCTCCCTCTCTTAAAAGGGGGGGCACTAAGTGAGCTCTAATTAACATTCACCAACTGATTCTCCTTATCAGCTGAGTCCTCATCTGAAGGCTGCCACCTGCTTTCTCATATACAAGACACGTCAATGGCTGGGGAAAGCAGCTTAGCATCAGGAAGCAGATGGCCTGCAGTCAGGCTCTGGAAGAATCAAGAGACAGGAACCCATAGAGAACATTCTAGAAGAAATAAAGGATGTGAGGGAGGAAAACCCCAGAGATAGTAGCTGGGAGAAATTTTCTTGTTATAGCAAAAATAATTTTAATGAACCTAACATTCTTAGGCATCACTGAGGAAAATGGAGATAAGAACAGGCTCTGTGGGAGGTAGCACAGCCCCTGAATATGCCCACACCTCAACTCCCAGGACCCTACATGTAGCTGCTGAAGGCTCAACAGGGCTTTGCAGATATCATCAAGATTAGAAGATGAGAGTACCCTGGATTATCTGGGTGGCTCTAATCTAATCAAATCTGCCTCTAGAAGCAGAGACCTTTCTGCAGCTGCACCAGGAGAGATACTGCAGAGAGGAGAGCACAGGTTTTGGAACGGCTCTGCCTCCATGGCTAGTTCTGAGGTGCTGCACTCCCTGTGAGGGACAGATGGAGGCTTGTGGGAGACAAGGTGTAGCCCCCAATGACAGCAGCAGGAAGACAGGGCCTCAGTCCTCACTGTCAGGAACTGGGATATGCCAAGGACCTGAATGAGCCTCGAAACAGATTCTTCCCAGAGCCTCTGGCAGGATCCCAGTCTGGATGACATCATGATTTCAGCCTTGTGACACTTGACACAGAAAACCTAACTATGCCATGCCTGGAATTCTGACCCATAGAACCATGAGACGGAAATCAGTGCTGTTTTAAGATGCTAAGTTTATGGCCATTTGTTGTGGCATTGGTCAACGGTGGATCCAGGAAGTGCTCCAAGGTTAAGCACTGGAACACTTCTATAAAGTTGTCAGACTACACCTAGCTGTAGATCATCACACTAACAAAACAAAACCAAGCAAGCACATCTTCTGGTTATGTGAAGAGGCCATCAGCTAATAGGGCAATCCATATACGTCCCCATTACAAGTATCAACAAAGAATATGCCCTAATTTACTGATGGCTGAGAGACAAAAACCTGGCAAGGGATTCAAAACCCCATGGTACATCTGCTTTATTTGTACACAATTCAGGTGCAACTTCCTTGTGCATTCACATAAGAAAGCAATGTTTTCTTTTAGAAAACAATGAGGGATACCACTTTAATGCAGCTTATGACCAAGATGTGTGATGTGATTCTGGACACTCAGAATTAATTCGAAGAAAAGCTGGTCCAAGACCCACAGCATGTCACAAAGATGTGATCCTCTTACAGGCATTTCACTCAAGCTGTTGTCAACTCCAGCTTAGACTGGAGTGGCCAGATATCTGGGTTGATTCCTAGGATTTCGGGTGTCAGAGCTACACTGTGATGGCCTGGACAAAATGAGACTTCATCACCCCAGTATAAACAAAGTGATAGGGACACAGTCCACTTTAGATACCTTTAAAAAAGAGAAAGTCATCTGTGAATCCACTGCCACTGTTGAGAATTACTGGGGCTATTAACACAGTACGTGTCTGATACAGTATATGACTAACTCAGTGTTTCTTAACCATTTCATTCATTATCACCCCCTAAAAAACCTTTATCAGTCATTTTCCCCCAGCAAGGAATCCCTGCAACATGTTACAACACAGATATATTGTATTATTTCTGTATGTATATCTGTGCTTTATAAATTAATAAAAAGTAAGATTTCATTTTCACCTCCCCAAAGCCAGTTGTTACATTTTAGGACAAAATGCATCGACTATTCTATTCAATTTTACTCAGTTGAACAGTTTTTGAAGAACCTACTCAAACCACTCTCAAGGAAGAGGCCCCTTGACCTGGGAGAAGAAAGCTTCACAGAGGGGGCAAGTAGCTGAAGATTTCAGAGGGAAACAATTTCACTACAGCGAAAAATCTCTCCAGCCCCAACCCTTCCACCTGGAAGCTCACAAAGGAACTGCAACCTTCCAAAGTCAATGCACAACATTTCACATCTATAATGTGAATAGGGAGCCTTTCAGTTTCATGGAAGAATTAATACACTGAAGAATGTGGAAAACAAACAAATGATTCTCCAACAAATAACACTATTCCAGGTAGTAGTCTTAAAATATGCACTCCCTCCAACGTCACATTTTATAAATGAATGGATTAATGGTACCCGGTGTTTGGCAGATGGGACATGCTGTGTCACTATTAGCTATTACTATGATAAGAGTGATTCATATTATAGATGTTATAAAAATTCACTATGAAGTTTAAAAATTACTGGAGCTCAGGATGGGACTGGAACTAGCACCTTATATTTTAATGAGTTTGCCACTGACTATCTCAATTACTAGCCAGGATATTGATTAATTGCAAATTAATGGCATTTTTCGCTTCCTGATTGTGTTTTTGAGATTCATCAGAAATGCATTATTTATATTAGAAGCCAGGTTTTAATCAATAGCTATCAGCAATTCAAGCATGTTAGACATATTTTTAGGAAACTAACACCTACATAAAGTACTGTCTTGGGCAAGCAGAAGACAAAAAGCAGAGCAGACAGCTCTCCGGCTCTCTTGGACTTCAAGTCTTGAAAGCAGGGGACATGGACTGGGGAATCCTTGCTAAGTCCAGCCCTCTATGGAGCCTTGTTTGAAGCACATGGTCCTCTGGGGCATGGAGCAGTGAAGCAGTCCATTCACTAGGATCTGGAAGGTAGGGTTTGAAGGACTGTGTTTATGGAAGATGACTCAGGATGTCTGGTCAAAGGCACGTCGTAAAAGACAGGCATAGCGGTATCAGATGGATGTAGCCACTGCAAAATGGAAAGTGTGGGGTGAGAATCGCAGGCAGAGGAAAGAATTTGGCAGAGACAGTTACTGGCAGCACTCCGGTGTGGAGAGGCTCATTGGGATGAGATGGACATGCAGTCAAATAAACACTGTCCATGTACTGGAGGAGGGCAGAAGACAAAGTCCTAAAAGTAAACCAGAAGTAGTGAGGGAGGGAGGCAGCAAGGGGCCAGGCTGAGTAGTTTGTGTTTTATTGGGGGGTGGGAAGAAAAGCTGGGGAGGGTGAGATGAGGTCACAGTGGAGCAACCTGGTCTTGTGAGTGAGTGTTTTAGAAACATCAAAAAAGCAAAACCAGTGATTTACCAAGAAACTCTTACCATTCTTAAGGTAGTGCCCCCTACACTAGCAGTATTATTTATGCCTAGTAAGATTATTTGGGAATATGACCACTTATTTATTTACTTGAAATTCAAGATACAACTCATCCACTGAAATACCTGGCTTGGTGTCAAATGTTTCATTGAACAATGGTGGCTTAATTCAGATCAGCTAGTTACATGCTACCTGCTATTAAGATGGCCTCATGCAAACTGTCATTCTTTGAAACTGCTAGTATGTGGTGAAGGCACAAATGCACACAGAACCGGAGACACCACTTAGCAGTTTCACTGGTACGACAACACTGTACAAATGAATTACAAAGCAACTTTCAAGCGATGTTACACACGTGGTAACAAGTAGTCACTGCTGGCCTGTCATTTCAGCAATTGTTTGTTTGATATATGTGTCTGTGTGTATAAAGAATGAGAAAAATTAATTGCGCAGTGACGCATTCATCAGGAATCACACTGAATAAAATGGAACAAAAATATCACAAACAAGTACCACATGAAGATTCTATTAGATTAATGGTGTTCGTAATTGCAGAGGAAAATGCTGTCACTATCACTTTCGGGTGTTCAATTCAACTTATCTGAAGGGGCTGGAAAAAGATCAAGTAATTACTAACCATACTTTGAAATGTGTTCACACACCTATCCAGCTGATGTGGGAAGAAAAGAATATAGGAACTACCCTGTTTACTGTCCAAAGAGATGAAGTTTCCCCCTTTATTCCATTAACTATGGAAAAACCAGATAATTGTGTTTTTAAAATGCTACACACATAATATTGTTTGTTTGTTTCTGAGATATGGTCTCACTCTGTCCCCCAGGCTAGAGTGCACTGGTGCAATCATGGCTCCCTGCAGCCTTGACCTCCACAGGCTCAGGTGATCTTCCCACTTCAGCCTCCTGAGTATCTGGGACTACAGGCAAGCCCCACCACACCCGACTAATTTTTTTGTGTAGTATTTGTAGAGATGGGGTCTTGCCCTTAGACCAGGTTAGTCTTTAGCTCCTGGGCTCTAACATCTGGCAGAACTTTTCTAGAAAATTTTCTCGAGAGATGGCCACTTCAAGGGAAATAACTCAGTTTATTGACAAAAATAAAGTCTGAGTTTTCTAGAGAAACTGAGAATTTTGGAAATCGTGCATCTACCACCACAAGCTTGACAACTTGCCAGAATTTAGGATTACCTAATGAGACTTATCTGATAGCAACATGAACAATGTGTGCTTTTGATGTTATTGTAATGTGTCAACATTTTGGATTTCTAATTTTTCAGCTATGCAGTATTTTCTGAATAAACAAATGCATAATATTACAAAATAATTCATTGATATAAGATCCATTAAAAGTTTAAAGCTGGGTAATACATTTTAAGATATACGAGAAGGAAAAGATCACTGATAGGGTTTCAATTTCCACATAGCAACTAACTCTTAAGAAACTTGTTGAATTCTGGTGCAGTAAAACAGCCACACAAAAAAATGGAGCTAAAGAAAGAAAAATAGTTAAAATTATCTTAAAAGACTATTAAAATACCCCTTCCTTTTCAAAGTAGTTTCTGTATAAAGCCAGATTTCCAACAAATACTTTAACCCAACCAAGGTATACCAAGAATATACAGAATCAAAGAAAAGAATACAACTTTTTGTATTCAAACAGAGACACTAAAGGTATCTGCAAATATGTAGCAATAAGAAAGTGACATTCTGGCATTTTTGTTTTGGAAACACAGCTATTCTTAAATATATTTATTTTACCATGTAATGGATTTATTACACTTTTGAAATGAAGAAACATTTTTAAAATGTATTAATTTTTAACATGGTAAATATCAACATATATAAGCCACATAAAACCTTTTATGGATCCTAAATAACGATTTTTAATTTGAATTTTTTTTTTTTTTTTTTTTTTTTGAGACAAAGCCTTACTCTGTCTCCCAAAATGGAGTACAGTGGTGTGAACACAGCTCACTGCAGCCTTGGCCTCCTGGGTTTAGTGATCCTCCTGCATCTCAAGTAACTAGGGCCACAGCTGTCTGCTACTGGGCATAGCTAATGTTTTTGTTTTTTTTAAATAGAGATGGGGTCTCACTATGCCCCCTGGGCTGGTCTTGACATCCTGTGCTCAAGTGATCCTCTTACCTCCCAAAATGCTGGGATTACCTCCCAAAGGGCTTACCTCCCAAAGAGCTTACCTCCCAAAAAGCCTCCTAAAGTGCTGGGATTACAGGCATGAGCCACTGTGCCCAGACCCTAAATAATTATTAAGAGCATAAAGGAATCCTGAGACCCAAATGTTTGAGAACTGCTGTTCTTCAAAGCTGAGTGAAAATGAGATGTCCTGGTCCCTTTAAATACAATTGTGGTACAGAATCTTTGCCAAGTTTTTACTTAAAAACCATATTATCCTACATACAAAAAGACCGATTACTTATAAAATGTGATACACACACCTTCATACTGTACATGTATCAGTCCATATATGCCTGGGTGTGAACATTCATATACAGATGTGTGACTTAGAAAGTAAATGTCCTCTAAAATCCCACTCTTCAGAGATAACCACTGATAACAATTTGGTAAGTTTTAAAATACATTTTTAGGCAGTATCTACATTTAGCTTCAACTGAAATGAAATCATCTGACACACATAGCCCTGAGATTTATCACTTAAGGACACGTCGAGGGCAGCTTTCAATGTCAGTGCTTAAAGATCTGACCTCATTCATTCTATTTGCAAATGCAGTCATTATTCACTCAAATCTCTCATTGAACGATATTTAGGTTACTTCTTTCAATTGCCTGGCAATGAGAAAGGATGGACAACCACGAAGTACATTCCTTAGTATGGTGGCGACTGCTGACTGCTCTCCTGGTCCCATGCCCAATCTTACTGAATTTCCATCTCAGATATGCTTTTATGTCTGGCTTCCTTTGCTCAATGGATACGATTCCCCTGGGCTGTTGTATGTGGCTTTCGTCGCTTGCTCTTTTTCTCTGCTGTAGAGTATGCTCAGCCCAGCTTCTCCATCTATGTTTCATCCCCTTTATAATATTAAACGCGTTTATTTTAAAGTCTGAATCTGATAACTCACACTTTATCTAGAATCAGGTATCTGTACTTTCTCTCTCTTTTTTAATCATGTGGCCTCCTCTCTTCTAATGCCTGGTCATTGTTTCATGGGCAGCATTCTGTTAGTGGACATCCTCACTCCTGGGTATGGGGTTTGGGGTTATAGCCTGAGGCCTGGGGCTTAGGAGGGCCAATCTTTCTGTCTCTACTAAAACTACAAAATTAGCTGGCTGTGGTGGCACATCTGTACTCCCAGCTACTCAGAAGGCTGAAGTGGGAGAATCACTTGAACCCAGGAGGTAGAGGTTGCAGTGAGCTGAGATCCTGCCACTGCACTCCAGTCTGGACAACAGAGTGACATTCTGCCCCACTCCCACCTCCCCACCGAAAACAAAACAAAAACCAAAAAACAACTCAGGCTTCTTGCTCCTGTTAGCCACTTATTCTGGGGACAACTCTAAGGGCAAAGGCCCTCATTGCTCCCTACCTGGTTGGTAATCAGATCCCTTCAAAATAACACTTAAGAGTTTCTGTCCAGTTTTGCTCACTGTTCTTAAGTGGAGAGTTAGCGCAGCTTGCTTATGTCCTATCACCAGAAGGAGACTTGGCTCAAGTTTTACATGTTAATATTTGATCCGAGTAGGATTCACCTTAGAGTTAGAAAACTAAGAGCCCTGAGGTTTATGTCCCCCTCTCCACTGGCAAGACACCTACTCTGGTATTACTTCTTGAGTGATCCATCTGTTTCACAACAATCTGAAATGCCACCTTGATCCTTGCATAAACTCCCAAACATAACGAGGCTGAATTCGCTGGTTATTCTCACTATTCTAGTTTGGGTGAGGGCAAGTCCGAGAATGTGTACACAAGCATTGTGGAGGACAGATCAGGTGAGGAAGGTACAAGGTACAAGAAATGTACACCATGTCCAGGGGTGGGAGAGTTCATGGGCTTTACTGCAAATTAACCCAGTTCAAACATTTTTAAGAAGCAGATTCCTCAACTACGGCAATGTTATGCAATGTAAGGTGGGGAGCCATGCATACAAATAGTACTAGTGCTACTTATGGGTCACATGTTCTTTGTATTCAATATACCATTCTCCTTCAATCGCAGTGAAAAAAAAACAATGCCCAAATTTGCCAATAATCTGTGGTACTACATTAAGTGACATGCTAAACATTTTAGCCCAAAAACATCCAATAATTATTAGCAATAATTTCTAGTTAAAAATGTTTTGAAAGTTGACACAATTGTAAGAGAGAACTGGTAATGCAAGACTAACTAACTTAATGCACCAGTGTACAGGGAAATAGTGACTAGATTATATTTTTACTGGCTAGTTCTCTGAAACCTCAGTTTCAAAAAAGACTCAGTGAACACAATATTGTTACCAAAAATGCACAACCTACTGAAATGCCCGAGTAGGGTAGTGGCATTTTTATCAACAGTTACTAAGTCTTTAAAAAGTGTTTCAAGGAATTTCAAGACATGGATTTTTTAAGGCGTTTGAGTGACAGTCAAAGAACGAAAAAAATATAATTTAGAGCAGTGGTCCCCAATGTTTTGGGACCCAGGAAATAGAAGACAACTTTTCCTAGACCAGTGGCGAGTGTAAGGGGCTGGTTTTGGGATGAAACTGTTCTACCTCAGATCATCAGGCATTAGATTCTCATACAGAGCACACAACTTAGATCCCTTGCATCTGCAGATCACACTAGGGTTCATGTTCCTGTGAGAATCTAATACCGTCTCTGATCTGACAGGAGACAGAGCTCAAGTGGTAATGCCAGTTTTCTAGCTGCTGACTTCCTCCTGTGCAGCCTGGTTCCTAACAGGACCAATACTGGTCCATGGCCAGGGAACTGGGGGCTTCTGTTTTAGAGGATGCAATATTAGATGCTTTTTGCTGGAAAGTATTTCCAAAGACATGAGCTTTTTCCGTAACACATATCACTCACACATACACTGCTGATGAAATGAAGCTTTGGTATATTTTCCACTGTTAGATAAGTATCTGCCTTTAAAAGAGGAATAGTGGACCAGGTATTCATCTACCAGTATTTTCTCCACACAAAGCACAGGGCATAGTGCCATCTTAGAAGTTCTTCAGTCAAGCATAAAGAAGATATTTGAAGGCAAGACATATGAAGAGTAATTACGGGAGGAAGGAAGTTCATTCTCTTCTGAGATTTGCTGTTTTTCTCTTGCATTTAATGAAATTATTTCTTCAGTTCTCTGCTTTTGATAGAGTGCAGAAGTGCCCCATGCCTCTAATTTGTGTTTTCCCAGAGACCATGGTGCCCCAAGACTGGCTCAGCTCTGGCACAATTCTGCAAAACAATACAGGGATTTACGTGCAAGGAATCTGTGTCTAGGTCTCTGTGGGGCAATGAACTTCAAATCAACAAAGCAATGCCCCAAGTTCCCCAAGAATGACAAGCAACTCTCCATCAGAGGCAGAGAGATTCTGCCACCAACTGTAAGCCCTGGAAAGTAGTCTGGAGGAACACAGTCAGCTAGGGATCTGTCAAGAAGCCAGAACACTCACTGCACTGTGACCTGGCCAAAGCACAGCTCCACCTCCTATCAAAGCTGATGATGCACCCAAGGGGATGGGGAGAGACTGGTGGTGAAAAAGACAGCCTCTCTATCAGCATCTCTGCAGCTGTAGTGGCAGGAGACAGAGACATGGATCAGAATAGGTGTCAGATTGGATTTGCGCAATAACACAGAAGGGGAGTGCCTTCTGCATTTGTGGGAAAAACTACAGGGAAAGAAGAAGGTGATATGGTTTGGCTGTGTCCCTACCCAAGTGGTATCTTGAAATGTAGCTCCCACAATCCTCACGTTATGGGAGCCAGTGGGAGATAACTGACTCATAGGGGTAGGTCTGTCCCATGCTGTTCTTGTGATAGTAAGTCTTATGAGACATGATGGTGTAATAAGGGAGAGATTCCCTGCACAAGCACTCTTTTTGCCTACTGCCATCCATGTAACATGTAACTTGTTCCTTCTTGCCTTCCACCATAATGGGACGCCTCCCCAGTCATGTGGAACTGTGAGTCCATTAAACCTCACTGTGAGTCCATTAAACTTCTTTCCTGTATAAATTACCTAGTCTCAGGTATGTCTTTATTAGAAGCGTGAAAATAGACTAATGTAGAAGGCCACGCTATAGCTGGCAATGTAGGGTTTCTTTACCAATGGTTTTTAGGAACTAAAAATGAAAGAGCAAGAAATAACTACTAAATTCTAGTTAAGGAAGAAATGGCATCAGTTATTATTAAAACTAAATGCCACTGTGTGCTCCTAAATCACTCTGTGGCAACTTTCAGCAATAAAATGGCACATACACAAAAGGTTAAATAAAAGTGTATGGAGGGGAATTGAGTCCCTTGATGCAAATCTGTTTCTTTATCTACAGAATCAGTGACTGGCTTCTGTGTCTGTTGGCTTCTGCTTCTGTATATCGTGCGTTGACAGCCTCTGATAAGGGTGTGGGGATAGGGGAGGAGTCTATGTTATCAGGCTGGGAATGGACCTTGAAGTCAACACAGCAGCTGCTACCCACAGCCTCAATTCAGGAAGGGAAGAAATGTACAAATGAAGACAAGGGAGGTTTTCAGAAGAAAAGGACTAAGAAGTGGATGGATAAAGGAGGTTGCTGGCTGCAGATGGCATGTGAGGAGAGAGAATTCTCATGCAATGAGAAGTTTCAAGGTTGGCTGAGGGACTCCAGGGTGCCTGGAATGACAAGAGCAGGCTGAAGGAGAATATGGGAAAATGCTGAGTGTTGCCATGTTTTCAGAGGTGCTCATGACTTCAGGCGGTGCAGATTCATGAGCCTGGGAATCAGACAAGCAGCAGGGTCCCCAAGAGTAGATTTAAGGTGGGAGAACCTCTATTGAGACTCCTAGTAAGTGTGGCCTGGCTAAATATTTACGTAAGATTTTCCAAAGGCCCCTTTCCAGACCACTGGGCCCAGGACTCTACAGCTGTCCAGAAACCAAGATTTGAGTCAGGCATAGTGATAACAAGTAGTAAAATGAGATCACCCAAGGAGATGGGTCAGAGTGAGATGATCACCAAGAACAACCCCTGCACACACACAAATGCTGACATTTGGGGATAGCTGAACCGAGTTCCTGGCTGAGAGAAAGTGCAGAGATAAACAGTGGGAGCAGTGGATGAGGGTGAATGGGCATGGTGTAGGCAGCAAAGGGAGACACTGCAGAGGAGCTGGGAGCCGGATGTCTGTGGTCTCAACAGACAGGAGTGGCAGATGCCAGGATGAAATGCCCCCCCCAAAGTGAAGGAAAGTGAGGCAGCGAGAATGCAGTCAGAAACAGGGATTGTAGCACCTGGGAGCTAATGTAGGAACAAAACCAAGGGACACCAATGTTGTCTGGGAAAGCAAGATGCCCCAAGGCTAGTGTTTTAGACATGGACATAAGGCTGATCAGGCTGGATAAAGGCAGGACCTGAAGAACTAGGGTCTGAGCACCTTAGGGTCATTTAGAAACAAGGATGCCATGTGTGCTCGGCATGCAAAGGGCCTCTTGGTGGTGCTCGGTGCTGGGCATTCACAGGATGGGCAGGGGAGTGACAATCAGGTGTTTGGAAGAGACAGACAGGGCACCCATGGACCATGGAACATGCCACAGTGGCATGAGGGTTATTAGAGCTGACATGCAGGTTACTACAGCTAAAGAGAGTGAGCATCAAGTACAGGAACAGAAGGCTACTGAAATTCCTTCTCTTTCTAAGGAAAGCCTCCCAGGAGAATTCAGCCCTCTGCCCTCATACATCCAATGCTCAGGAGTTTCACAACCAGGAAAGTGTGAGTCTTATCACCAAAGACAAGAAGTCAGCACCTGTCGCACCTGGATGAAAAATTTTCCCAAAAGATGTCGCCATAAATTTATCTTATCCTCCATCTCCTAAGGGCCCCCTTGTTTTTCCTAAAAGTTGTTTATTCTTCTACTCATCCTTCTGCTCCTTTCTGATCTATGTTAAGATAACATAGATCAGATTTGATCCTTTCTGATCTATGTTAAGATAACAAATTCTAATTGCCTCCTTGAGTCGCATTTTTCTGTGAACTCCTTGGTTGTATGTAAATACAAATCTACCTTTACTATTGATAGTCTGTCTTTTGTTAGTTTGATTTACAGGCCCCCAATCACTGCACTTAAGAGGGTAGAGGAAATATTATTCCTCTGACAGTGGAATTTGGTTAAAGCAAGCACCCTCATGCCAGGAAACTCAGGAGAGACACCATGCCCAAAGGCAAGTTCAATGAGAGAAAAGAAGTGTAAGGGGAGTATCTGTGAAGGCCATTATTATTATTATGGTTTTTCAAATAACAAAATAAGGGAGAAAGGGCAATGAAATAATACCAAGGAAAAGGGACCAGAGGCACATGTATTTTGCTGACTGATTATGGGCAACAGGAGGAAGTGGCCCACAGGCTGGAGCAATGAGGCCCACAGAAGACGGCAAACAATGAAACAATGGTAGGTGACTGCCCTCATCCCCTGTAGCAGCTCCAGTGTGGCTGTGCCCTTAACTCAGTGTTGCAGGGTAAGAGGCTGATTCAAGGAACATCTGATCTCCCAAAAACCAGAAGCCCAGCAGGGCTCAGCTGGTCACCAAATATTAACCTTTTGTTTGTTTTTCTTTTTTTTTTAATTTTTTTTATTTTATTTTTTATTATTATTATACTTTAAGTTCTAGGGTACATGTGCATAACTGCAGGTTTGTTACATATGTATACTTGTGCCATGTTGCTGTGCTGCACCCATCAACTCGTCAGCACCCATCAACTCATCATTTACATCAGGTATAACTCCCAATGCAATCCCTCCCCGCTCCCCCCTCCCCATGATAGGCCCTGGTGTGTGATGTTCCCCTTCCTGAGTCCAAGTGATCTCATTGTTCAGTTCCCACCTATGAGTGAGAACATGCGGTGTTTGGTTTTCTGTTCTTGTGATAGTTTGGAAAGAATGATGGTTTCCAGCTGCATCCATGTCCCTACAAAGGACACAAACTCATCTATTTTTATGGCTGCATAGTATTCAATGGTGTATATGGGCCACATTTTCTTAATCCAGTCTGTCACTGATGGATATTTCGGTTGATTCCAAGTCTTTGCTATTGTGAATAGTGCCGCAATAAACATACGTGTGCATGTGTCTTTATAGCAGCATGATTTATAATCCTTTGGGTATATACCCAGTAATGTGATGGCTGGGTCATATGGTACTTCTTAGTTCTAGATCCTTGAGGAATCGCCATACTGTTTTCCATAATGGTTGAACTAGTTTACAATCCCACCAACAGTGTAAAAGTGTTCCTATTTCTCCACATCCTCTCCAGCACCTGTTGTTTCCTGACTTTTTAATGATTGCCATTCTAACTGGTGTGAGATGGTATCTCATTGTGGTTTTGATTTGCATTTCTCTGATGGCCAGTGATGATGAGCATTTTTTCATGTGTCTGTTGGCTGTATGAATGTCTTCTTTTGAGAAATGTCTGTTCATATACTTTGCCCACTTTTCAATGGGGTTGTTTGTTTTTTTCTTGTAAATTTGTTTGAGTTCTTTGTAGGTTCTGGATATTAGCCCTTTGTCAGATGAGTAGATTGCAAAAATTTACTCCCATTCTGTAGGTTGCCTGTTCACTCTTTTGCTGTGCAGAAGCTCTTTAGTTTAATGAGATCTCATTTGTCAATTTTGGCTTTTGCTGCCGTTGCTTTTGGTGTTTTAGACCTGAAGTCTTTGCCCATGCCTATGTCATGAATGGTACTACCTAGGTTTTCCTCTAGGGTTTTTATGGTATTAGGTCTAACATTTAAGTCTCTAATCCATCTTGAATTAATTTTCGTATAAGGAATAAGGAAAGGATCCAGTTTCAGCTTTCTACTTATGGCTAGCCAATGTTCCCAGCACCATTTATTAAATAGGGAATCCTTTCCCCATCTCTTCTTTCTCTCAGGTTTGTCAAAGATCAGAGGGCTGTAGATGTGTGGTATTATTTGCGAAATGTGAAAAGATGTGGTTTGTGCTATTGAAGGCCACTTTGCAGTGCTCCCTAGAACTTGGGTATGTGGGCAGGGAGGTGGTCTGGTTGTAAGATTTTATGAGGAATCTTGGCCACACCTAAGTCAACAGGCCAGGGAGACTCAGCCAGAATCCACTGTGTCTCGGACAGTCTGAGAAGGTTATAGTACCAAAACAAGGCCTATTCAGACATTTTCCAGGGAAGCGGCGATTCTACTGATGTGGGGCTTAGGTTCTAGCGTTAAGGTATAAATGTAAATCACAAAAACTGACGTCCCCTCCCCAACTGCATATAGAGTGCTCATCGTTTGCTGCAGAGTTTTTGCTTATGTAGTGATATTGGGTTTTTATGGCCAACTGGGTTTTTTGCACTTCCATCTATTTCTCCATTGGAAAGTGACAGCTGGTGGGCTTATATTCTATAACACCTCCTGTCCTGCACTGCAGCTCTTGGCTCCCTCTTGTTATATGAGCCTCCTTCTCAGGTGACCTGGGCAGAGGGTTTAGAGAGCTGATCGCTCATAGTGGCTGGCCAGGCCTGGCTCCAAATTCCTCTGACAGCTCTATTACTGCTGAGATGGAGTCCTTGGCCTGAATGATTTGTAGGTACACATTCTAGAATTACAGCAAGGCACCCTTGAAAGGGGAGCTCTCACTGGTGATATAAGAGTAAGCAGCTGAGGAGGGCATTGGTCGGGGAGTCCCTGCAAATGCCTCCTTCCGTTGGGTTCCTGTGTGTAAGTTCGTCAGCTTGTTTACCGACGTCATGCTGGGAGATGACCAGACCCCATCATCTTCCTAGCTTGTGCACGAGGTTCTCTCCCCCTCCTGCTATGGAGAAGGTAAGCGGGTACTGGTGACCCTCTGCGGCGTTCCACAACCACATTCCACCACATAATATCAATGTAGTGTTATTTCTGAGGACTCATGCTGTTTTGGTTACTGTAGCCTTGTAGTATAGTTTGAAGTCAGGTAGCGTGATGCCTCCAGCTTTGTTCTTTTAACTTAGGATTGTCTTGGCAATGCGGGGTCTTTTTTGGTTCCATATGAACTTTAAAGCAGTTTTTTCCAATTCTGTGAAGAAACTCATTGGTAGCTTGATGGGGATGGCATTGAATCTATAAATTACCTTGGGCAGTATGGCCATTTTCACGATATTGATTCTTCCTATCCATGAGCATGGTATGTTCTTCCATTTGTTTGTGTCCTCTTTTATTTCATTGAGCACTGGTTTGTAGTTCTCCTTGAAGAGGTCCTTTACATCCCTTGTCAGTTGGATTCTTAGGTATTTGATTTGATTTGATTCTCTTTGAAGCAATTGCCACGCTGTACTTCGGGGTCATCTCCCAGCATGACGTCGGTAAACAAGCTGACGAACTCCTTGTGGCGGCTCATCTTCATCTTGAACGATGCGGACCCCAATTTGGTGGCCTGGGCAAAGGGGATGCCTTGTTTCTGACAATTGGTTTCTCAGCTCCTGGGGAGGAGGAGGGAAGGAGTGTGGTGAGGAGTGAGGCCTCCACCACAAAGCCTTTTTCCAGGGATGGTCCCTCCAGCTGTGTGGCAGCACACTCTCAGGCTGCCTCTTTTGAGGAATTTTGGACCTAGGACAGACTGTCTAAAAGGGATTGTCAGCTCCAACATATCCCTGCACAAAATAAAACAAACCAAAAAATCAAAAAAGCTGTTGAGGGCTGAGTGATGCATTTCTCAAAGGAACAAAAGAGGAGTGCACTGGGAGGCACTGCTGCTTTGTCTACTGGGCCTCTTTATGAAACATGGAGAAGGGCAGGTAGCAGGCCCAGGAGGTAACTAGACCTGGGATCTGGACAGGGCACAAGGAAGGCCCGCCCCACAGCAGGGCCTTGCTGAATCATATTTTTATTCCAAAGCAGCAAATACACAAGGACTGTGCTTTTGGTGTTTTCTGCAAAACCGCGGTACTCTGCAGAAAACATTTCAATCATTCCTCATCCTGCTGAGAAGAGGAAATAATCACACAACGTCCTCCACCAGACACTGAAGAAGCCTGCGGCTGAGGGACAGCTGTAGCGCTACTTAACAAGGGATTGGGACAAAAGAAAGCTGCTGAACACAGCTGATCAACAGCAATGTGCCATATGAAAACAGCATCCTCAATTAACGACAGGGACCGCATGGGTTAATGGAGGTCGCCATAGAGCCAATTATGAGAGGACTAGTTGTCAGAAAGAATAAAAAATACCAGGAGTCCTTACCACCTTTAACTTATGCTGACTAGCACATCAGGAACATGTAAATCCATACAAGGTATGATGGTTTGTCTAAAATTTTATTTTAAATCGTCATATGATCATGTCTATTTTAATAATATCACAACCTAATGTCCTTACTGTATCAATTGTTACACAAAAGAATCAACACAGTCATTTTTTCCAAACAACTAAAGCCATTCAAAGTAAGGCAACAGATATCTGCAGCACCTAACAGGTGAGTTAATCGCAAATATGTCAGTTCATCAATAAGACTATTTATAATCCTAAATATAATCCTAAAAAACATCAAATAGCAGATACATTTATTCAAAATGAATAAAGCAAAAACCAATAGAAATGAATGGAGAAACACAAATGTAGAAAAAAGTTTAAAACTCGTCTATGAAAAACTGATATAACAATTAGAAAAGAATTCTCAAAAATATAAAATACTTAAAATCAGACAGAATACCTTCTATAATGATGACAGAATTAAAATAAACATTAATAACAGAAAGGAATTTGGAAAGCCAGAAACATTTGGATGTTGCACTTCTATGTAAGGCATGTGTCAAAGATGAAATCACAAAGGGAAACTGGTAGTATTTTGTAGAGAATCAAAAACTATCAAAATTTCTGAGATGTAGCTAAAACACTGTTTAGAGGAAAACTGATAGCACTGAGTGATATGTTAAACAATAAGGTCTCAAATACGTGATCTAAGTTGACACTTTAAACACCTTAAACAAAGTTCAGTGATTTAAGCTTTTACCCCAAGAAAGTGAAGTAAAAGAGCAAATTAAACCCAAAACAAATAAAAGGAAGGAAATAATAGAGAGAAAATCAATGAAATAGAAAGTAGAATACAGAAAACCAACTAAACCAAAAGTGAGTTCTTTGAAAAGAGAAATTAAATTACTAGACTTCTAGCTAAGCTGATCAAAAAATAAAGAAGATCCAAATGTACCAATATTAGCAGGGAGAGAGAGGACATCACTACAGATCCCAACATCAATAAAAAGATAAAAACTTAATTATTACAGGATTAATCATAACACATTTGACCATTTAGATGAAATGAGATAATTCTTTAAAGATATAAAACTCCCTCAAGAAGACACGAATAACCTGAATAGCCGTCTGCCTATGAAAGGAATTGAATTTGTAGTTAAAAACCTTCCCACATCTAGGATCAGATGGCCTCGCTGGTAAATTCACCAACTTCCCAAGAAAAAAAAAACAATGCCAATTCTAAATAGACTTTTCAGGAAACTGGAGGGAACACCTCTAAACTCATTTTACATCAGCACTTCCCTGATCCCAAAACTAGACAAAAGCCAGACGAGAAAATTACAGATCTTGGCCAGGCGCGGTGGCTCAAGCCTGTAATCCCAGCACTTTGGGAGGCCGAGACGGGCGGATCACGAGGTCAGGAGATCGAGACCATCCTGGCTAATCCGGTGAAACCCCGTCTCTACTAAAAAATACAAAAAACTAGCCGGGCAAGGTGGCGGGCGCCTGTAGTCCCAGCTACTTGGGAGGCTGAGGCAGGAGAATGGCGTGAACGCGGGAGGCGGAGCTTGCAGTGAGCTGAGATCCGGCCACTGCACTCCAGCCTGGGCGACAGAGTGAGACTCAGTCTCAAAAAAAAAAAAGGAAACTACAGATCTCATGAATACATACACACACCTCCACACATAAAACAATATTCAATCAATATAAAAGTATTCCACCTGAAGAGCTTCTACAGAACTTGAATTCATTAGTTAAAAATGCTAAAATGTCACACCACTTCATTAGTTTGCAACAACTACTGATCAGTATCACAGAAGACTATATTTATGAGCTAAACTTCATTTTTAACCTTAATACAACTGGTAGATGAGATAAAAGAAAGGCTCTAATTTTTTAAAAAATAGCCAAGCATTTGTAGTAGCGCATCCTATAATCCCAGTTACTTGGGATTCTGAAGCAAGAGAATCGCTTGAACCCAGAAGTGGAGGTTGTGAGCCTACATTGCACCATTACACTCCAGCCTGGGCAACAAAGCCAGACGCCATCTCAAAAAAAAAGAACAAAAAAAAAAAACAAACAAAAAAATTGGGCAATCATGAACTTCTCTCTGGATATATATAGTCATTAAAGCTGAGTATCAAAACAACCTGAATTTAAAACAAGATTTTAAAGTTACTGTATCACACAATTTTAAATCAACATTTTAAAAAATAATGGAGGACATTTAAACACATGGCTCTTTCTAAAACACAATGCATAAAGAAAATTTTGTTAAAGTACTTTAGTGCTATTAATTTTAAAACTTAAATACAGATTATTATTATTGTTTTGAGACAGGGTCTTGCTCTGTGATGTAGGCTGGGGTAGAGTTGAGCAATCATAGCAGCCTCAACCTTCTGAGCTCAAATGATTCACCAGACTCAGCCTCCCGAATAGCTGGGACTATAGGTGCATGCCACCATGCCCGGTAATTTTTTTTATGTTTTGTAGAGACAAAGTCTCCCTTTGTTGCCTAAGCTGATCTCAAACTTCTTCCTTAAGCAATCCTCTTGCCTTAGCTTCTCAAAGTACTGAGCTCACAGGAAGAGCCACTGTACCCAGCCAATTTTTTTTTTTAGCTTATCCTACCATTTTTATTGCTGTGAATTCTTTCTAAGGTACCAGCTTCTCCTCTACACAAGACCAACATAAAACTGCAAATGATATAAAGACTGGGAAAGAGTTTTGGTTTTCAAATCCTTCACAAATAAGAGTAGAAAAGTATGCTTCTTTTAAATAATTCACATGAAAAATGGATTCATTTTGCCTTATTCATTCAACAATAAGGCAATAAGTTTCTGTTGATGTTATCGCTGTCAATAATCTGAAATATTAAAGTCTTGCTCTTACAGTCTACCCTCTAAGGAATCCTCTAGAAAGGAGAAAGTGAGAATTTCCCTGTATTCTTGTGTCGACTATGCCATGGAGATGAAAGGTCTGCAGAAGTGGTGCAGAAACCGCTTCAGGAGAGCAGGCATGGTGCAAGGCGCTCCTGACCCCACTCAAACTTGCCCATGACACTGGGCCCAAGTCCCCAGGACCCAGGTGCTTGGGGGGCACGAGAGACAGCTCTCTTCCCTGATAGGGTATGTGATACTGTTGGAGCTAGGGGAGATGCACTTATCCAAACACTTATGTGAAAACCCACATTTGTGTCTACTCACCACAGGCTTTCTACCTCATCTGCACAGGAGCTTTGCCAAAACACAACTCCAAAATCCTTGAATGGCTTCTCACCATTTGAAAAAGAATAACTATGGTTGTACATGGTAAAACGCCTACAATATAAAATTTACTGTTTTAATGATTTCTCAGTGTACAATTCTGTGGCATTTGGTACATTCACATTGTTGTACAGCCATCACCACCATCCATGTCCAGAACTTGTTCCTCTCCCCAAAGTGAAACTCTGTCCCCATTAAATGCTAAAACCTCCATCCCCCTCCCCCAGCCCCTGGTAATCACACTTCTATTTTCTGTCTCTATGGATTTGACAACTCTAGGGACATCGTATTGAGGCAGAATAGGGTCTGGAGGCAGGGAACCGAAGGCCAATTCATGCTGACTTCACAGAACTCAATCAAAAGGAAAACCTCAACTTTCCATGCCCAAGTAACAATAGGACCAGATGCTATTACATTTGCAAGCCTCTCTCACCTTCTCTGTGTGGCAGATGGAAAATTCAAAGTATCTCTAATTGGTTGCCTTGTGCAACCATTTCCACTACTAGTGCCAAGAGGCTGTGAGCGGGTGCAAGAACTCAGGGCAAGCTGGCAGTGCTCCACAGCCTGGCTGTTCACCAGCCAGGCACAGCCCTCCCCATTCCCTCATCCCGACTGCAGTGTGCAAAGAGTGCTGGCACATAACACCCCTCAAAATCTGTCTGTGCACCTTCACACTGTGGTCCTATGCTGTGGGCACACGCCTCCCGGAGGGGAAGTGACTGGATTCAACCCATTGCGGTCATTTATCTACTCATTTCCCCTCCTTTCAGTCGAGAGGTCCTTGTGGTAACGATTTCTCTCACTCATTTTCTTATGGAAAACCACCACACATTTAAAAATAGACACTGGGCCAGGTGTGGTGGCTCATTTCCATAATCCTAGCACTGTGGGAGGCTGCGACAGGAGGATCACTTGAGTCCAGGAGTTTCAGACCAGCCTGGGCAATATAGTAAAGCCAAGTCTCTACAGAAAAGAAAAAAAAAAAAAAAAAAAAAAAAGCTAGGCATGGTGGCATACGCTTGTAGTGTCAGCTACTCGGGAGGTTGAGGTGGGGGGATCACTTGAGCCCAGGAGGTCAAGACTGCAGTAAGCCATGACTGACCACTACACTCCAGCCTTGGCAACAGAGTAAGATTCTATGTCAAACAAACAAAGGAAAAAACAGAAATTGTAATTCCTTGAGAAACATCTCCACCTGCCCAGTGAAGTAATATCTAGGATGATCAAAAACAAAGATCCGTATCTTATTTTCCTTAGTCTAGGATGTCATTACAATTTACTAAATAACAAGGCAATCAGCTGCCTGTGAAAGCTATTATATTCAGCAAAGAGAAATAATGTCCATACACATCATGGAATAAGCTGATATTTTAAAGGAAAAGGGGGTTAAGAATTTTAAAGGCTCATCACTTACATTTGACTGGCAAATGGGCTTCATCCTCCCTATGATCACAACTTTCCTGAACATGAGGCTAATTCAATTTGTTAAACGGAAAAGAAATACAGCGTAAATTGAATGTGTTACCATGACTATCAGCATACAATTTTCCTTTTCGCTTGTTGTGTGTGTCCTTTAATTGTGTTGTTATCTAAAGAGTACAATCTGCCTAAGTAAAAATCCCTGAGGTCCAGCTTTGCCTGCAGAGCCTCTCCAGCGACTGAGAATCAGCTGAGCGCCCAAAATCAAGACCACCAGCGGAAACGGAGCTGGGCGAGGCAGAGTCCCCGAGCACTGGGGACTTCTCCACGTGGGTTATATATGGCCTTTAAGGGCTCAGCTCTGTGGACCGAGTCAGAACACATTTTCTCCCCTTTGTACTCTGATGTTGTCTACCTCAACAGAAGGTCACTGCCACATCATCTGAGGCAGTAGAGTGCCATGCCTAGCAGCTTTGGAGTCTTCATTACCCACCTGGGTTTGAAGCCAGCCTCCATAATCAGAGGCTGCAAGTTTTCGGGCAAGTAACTTGACCTCTGCAGCCCTCCTTGCCATTCCCTGTGCTAAGAGTAACTGCTTCTTAGCCATGGCAGGAGGCTGACACACACCCCCATGAGTGAAAGCACTGAGAGCATGACATGCAGTGAGTCCTCGATGCTTGTGAGCCAACACGACCGTAGTGGATACCAACAAGGAGAAGGGACATGAATACCCTTCAGGTGCATGTTTCCTGAACATGGCACAGAGAATGTGTTCTGGGGTTCCAAGGCACTGTGCATCCTAATGAGACTCGAAGCCCCCAACACCATGGGTAGATAGATCTAACTGACATAGCCCCAGCACCAAGTTGAGAAATCTGGCCAACGGGAGGCAAGGAATGACAGGCAGGTGGAGACACAGTTTGTGACATGTACACAAATGGGTCCCTCTTCTCTGTGGGGCTCCTGCCACCTAGGTGTTATACTGCCCCTCAACACTAAGGCCCACTGTCCAGACTTAGAAAGTAATGAATTATCAGAGCAGCCTATAAACCAAAGGTTATAATTCTTCTGCTGTCTTCCTTCCTGGCCTGGAAGCTGACCTGGGTGCTTTCTTGTTCCTAAAGGTAACAGCTGGTCTGAAGCCACTGGCATAGGAGATAGAACAAGAGATATGACTGTGTCAATGTGGACATATGAAAATCTACAGTACTGTAAGGTGTGCACGGCACAATACCTCCATCACTAACGAGAACAAAACAAAGCAACACAGCTTGCTTGCTTGGGGCACCTCCTTGGTTTTCTGGAAGTTGTCCTTGACACAAGAATCATGTAAGCACTGCACGGACTAAGGCAACCTTGTAAGTGCTCCCAGGCAGGAAATGCTCCAAGTGCCTTCCCATCGCAGGGGATGTCCAGTATTTCAGGGAGCCACAGTGATAATTCACTTAAGAGACTAGGAAAAAGATGTCCTCACTTTTGTTAGACCTACTTCAAAAAAATAACTGACTAACAATTTAATTAAAACAGTTGGAATTTCTGTCCCATTAATCTATATGTACTTGCTTTGGATCTTGGTGAATTATGTCAGCAGTCTCATTCCATAAAGGTGCATGTAGGATGTAGGTGAGTGTAGGCGAGCATATCTCTGTGTGCGTGTCTACACACAAACACAGCGGCATCATAAGAAAAGGGCTGAAATGAGGTACCCTGATAGTTAAACACTGAGTAACGGTTACCTCCAGGGAGTGGGAGGTAGAAGGGCTTCCAATTTTAATGCTATACATTTTTGTGTTGTGTGAAGCAAGTGTAATCTGTGTAATTAAAAAAAAAAAAAAAAGGCCCATTGTGGTGGCTCATGTCTGTAATTCCAGCACTTTGGGAGGCAGAGGAACGAGGATTACTTGAAGTAGGAGTTTTGAGACCAGACTGGGCAATATATCAAGACTCTGTCGCTACAAAGAAAGAAATAAAACCTTAGCTGGGTATGGTTGCATGTACTTGCAGTCCTAGCCACGCCAGAGGCTTAGGTGAAAGGATTGCTTCAGCCCAGCAGTTTGAGGTTGCAGTGAACTACGAAAGCACGACTGCACTGCAGCCTGGACAACAGAACAAGACTCTGTCTCCAGTGGAAAAAAAAGCATATCATGATTGTGGTTTTTTTTATCCTGAAGGGATATTCTCCCTACTTAAGACCATCCTTTCATTCTTCTAGTGACAAATTCCATGATGTGAAAAATGATGTGTTTCATGAGACACATTGGGAAGGAAAATTTCCTTTACTGAATCCATTAATGCAAATGCTAATCTCCTCCAGAAAAACCCTCACACACAGACTCCAAAAAATGTTCCGTCTGGGCACCTCATGGCCCAGTCAAGGGGGGTGCATGTCTTTAACCATCACCCTGGCCTTCCTCTAGCCCATCTCTCTAGGCTGCAGGCACTGTGTGCCACAAACCCAGAGGATTCTCTCCAAGTGCAGGTTGCATTCGGACATGCCTCCTTCTAAAAATCCCAATGGTTCTCCCTATCCAGAAAGCAAATATAGCTGGGGAATAAGACAGACAACTCATAGAGCCACAATTCCTCTCTGAAGCTTGTGAGTCATGAGAAGCCTGGCTTCATGCTGTACAGAAGCAAACTCACTGGTTGTCTGGAATCCTACACATGTGCTGTTTTCCTTTTGAAATAGCTTCTGTCATCCATATCTCTTATGTTCTTGTGGACTCCCCCAAGGTCAACCCCTACCCCAGAAGCAGCCACTGATTCAAGAATACCTTGCTTTACTTAATTCTATAACCCTTTGGCAACTCTTTCCTGAATTTCTCATTTTGCTATGTAATGATATCTATCATGGGTTTTCTTCTTTTTTTATTTATTTTATGTTTTTTTTTATTCTACTTTAAGTTATAGGGTACATGTGGATAACGTGCAGATTTGTTACATATGTATACCAGTGCCATATTGGCGTGCTGCACCCATCAACTCGTCAGCACCCATCAACTTGTCATTTACATCAGGTATAACTCCCAATGCAATCGCTCCCCCCTCCCCTCCCCGTGATAGGCCCCAGTGTGTGATGTTCCCCTTCCCGAGTCCAAGTGATCTCATTGTTCAGTTCCCACCTATGAGTGAGAACATGCGGTGTTTCGTTTTCTGTTCTTGTGATAGTTTGCTGAGAATGATGGTTTCCCGCTGCATCCATGTCCCTACAAAGGACACAAACTCATCCTTTTTTATGGCTGCATAGTATTCCATGGTGTATATGTGCCACATTTTCTTAATCCAGTCTGTCACTGATGGACATTTGGGTTGATTCCAAGTCTTTGCTATTGTGAATAGTGCCGCAATAAACATACGAGTGCATGTGTCTTTATAGCAGCATGATTTATAATCCTTTGGGTATATACCCAGTAATGGGATGGCTGGGTCATATGGTACTTCTTAGTTCTACATCATTGAGGAATCGCCATACTGTTTTCCATAATGGTTGAACTAGTTTACAATCCCACCTAGAAATAGAAAAAGTGTTCCTATTTCTCCACATCCTCTCCAGCACCTGTTGTTTCCTGACTTTTTAATGATCACCGTTCTAACTGGTGTGAGATGGTATCTCATTGTGGTTTTGATTTGCATTTCTCTGATGGCCAGTGATGATGAGCATTTTTTCATGTGTCTGTTGGCTGTATGAATGTCTTCTTTTGAGAAGTGTCTGTTCATATCCTTTGCCCACTTTTCAATGGGGTTGTTTGTTTTTTTCTTGTAAATTTGAGTTCTTTGTAGGTTCTGGATATTAGCCCTTTGTCACATGAGTAGATTGCAAAAATTTTCGCCCATTCTGTAGGCTGCCTGTTCACTCTGATGGTAGTTTCTTTTGCTGTGCAGAAGCTCTTTAGTTTAATTAGATCCCATTTGTCAATTTTGCCTTTTGTTGCCATTGTTTTTGGTGTTTTAGACATGAAGTCCTTGGCAATGCCTATGTCCTGAATGGTATTACCTAGGTTTTTTTCTAGGGTTTTTATGGTATTAGGTCTAACATTTAAGTCTCTAATCCATCTTGAATTAATTTTTGTATAAGGAGTAAGGAAAGGTTCCAGTTTCAGCTTTCTACTTATGGCTAGCCAATTTTCCCAGCACCCTTTATTAAATTGGGAATCCTTTCCCCATTTCTTGTTTCTCTCAGGTTTGTCAAAGATCAGATGGCTGTAGATGTGTGGTATTGTTTCTGAGGACTCTGTTCTGTTCCATTGGTCTATATCTCTGTTTTGGTACCAGTACCATGCTGTTTTAGTTACTGTAGCCTTGTAGTATAGTTTGAAGTCAGGTAGCGTGATGCCTCCAGCTTTGTTCTTATGACTTAGGATTATCTTGGCAATGCAGGCTCTTTTTTGGTTCCATATGAACTTTAAAGCAGTTTTTTCCAATTTTGTGAAGAAACTCATTGGTAGCTTGATGGGGATGGCATTGAATCTATAAATAACCTTGGGCAGTATGGCCATTTTCACGATATTGATTCTTCCTATCCATGAGCATGGTATGTTCTTCCATTTGTTTGTGTCCTCTTTTATTTCACTGAGCAGTGGTTTGTAGTTCTCCTTGAAGAGGTCCCTTACATCCCTAGTAAGTTGGATTCCTAGGTATTTCATTTTCTTTGAAGCAATTGTGAATGGAAGTTCATTCATGATATAGCTCTCTGTCTGTTACTGGTGTATAAGAATGCTTGTGATTTTTGCACATTAATTTTGTATCCTGAGACTTTGCTGAATTTCTTATCAGCTTAAGGAGATTTTGGGCTGAGGCAACGGGGTTTTCTAAATATACAATCATGTCATCTGCAAAGAGGGACAATTTGACTTCTTCTTTTCCTATCTGAATACCCTTGATTTCTTTCTCTTGCCTTTCCAACACTATGTTGAATAGGAGTGGTGAGAGAGGGCATCCCTGTCTTGTGCCAGTTTTCAAAGGGAATTTTTCCCGTTTTTGCCCATTCAGTATGATATTGGCTGTGGGTTTGTCATAAATAGCTCTTATGATTTTGAGGTATGTTCCATCAATACCGAATTTATTGAGCGTTTTTAGCATGAAGGGCTGTTGAATTTTGTCAAAAGCCTTTTCTGCATCAATTGAGATAATCATGTGGTTCTTGTCTTTGGTTCTGTTTATATGCTGGATTATGTTTATTGATTTGCGAATGTTGAACGAGCCTTGCATCCCAGGGATGAAGCCCACTTGATCATGCTGGATAAGCTTTTTGATGTGCTGCTGAATCCGGTCTGCCAGTATTTTATTGAGGATTTTTGCATCGATGTTCATCAGGGATATTGGTCTAAAATTCTCTTTTTTTGTTGTGTCTCTGGCAGGCTTTGGTATCAGGATGATGTTGGCCTCATAAAATGAGTTAGGGAGGATTCCCTCTTTTTCTATTGATTGGAATAGTTTCAGAAGGAATGGTACCAGCTCCTCCTTGTACCTCTGGTAGAATTCAGCTGTGAATCCATCTGGTCCTGGACTTTTTTTCGTTGGTAGGCTATTAATTATTGCCTCAATTTCAGAGTCTGCTGTTGGTCTATTCATGAATTCAGCTTCTTCCTGGTTTAGTCTTGGGAGAGTCTAAGTGTCCAGGAAATTATCCATTTCTTTTAGATTTTCTAGTTTATTTGCGTAGAGGTGTTTATAGTATTCTCTGATGGTAGTCTGTATTCCTGTGGGGTCGGTGGCGATATCCCCTTTATCATTTTTTATTGCATCTATTTGATTCTTCTCTCTTTTCTTCTTTATTAGTCTTGCTAGCAGTCTGTCAATTTTGTTGATCTTTTCAAAACACCACCTCCTGGATTCATTGGTTTTTTGGAGGGTTTTTTGTGTCTCTATCTCCTTCAGTTATGCTCTAATCTTAGTTATTTCTTGCCTTCTGCTAGCTTTTGAATGGGTTTGCTCTTGCTTCTCTAGCTCTTTTAATTGTGATGTTAGAGTGTCAATTTTAGATCTTCCCAGCTTTCTCTTGTGTGCATTTAGTGCTATAAATTTCCCTCTACACACTGCTTTAAATGTGTACCAGAGATTCTGGTATGTTGTATCTTTGTTCACACTGGTTTCAAAGAACATCTTTATTTCTGCCTTCATTTCGTTATGTACCCAGTAGTCATTCAGGAGCAGGTTATTCAGTTCCATGTAGTTGAGCAGTTTTGATTGAGTTTCTTAGTCCTGAGTTCTAGTTTGATTGCACTCTGGTCTGAGAAACAGTTTGTTATAATTTCTGTTCTTCTACATTTGCTGAGGAGTGCTTTACTTCCAATTATGTGGTCAATTTTGGAATAAGTGTGACGTGGTGCTGAGTAGAATTTCTTTTGATTTGGGGTGGAGAGGTCTGTAGATGTCTATTAGGTCGGCTTGCTGCAGAGATGAGTTCAATTCCTGGATATCCTTGTTAACTTTGTCTCGTTGATCTGTCTAATGTTGACAGTGAGGTGATGAAGTCTCCCATTATTATTGTATGGGAGTCTAAGTCTCTTTGTAAGTCTCTAAGGACTTGCTTTATGAATCTGGGTGCTCCTGTATTGGGTGCATATATATAAGATAGTTAGCTCTTCCTGTTGAATTGATCCCTTTACCATTATGTAATGGCCTTCTTTGTCTCTTTTGATCTTTGATGGTTTAAAGTCTGTTTTTATCAGAGACTAGTATTGCAACCCCTGCTCTTTTTTGTTCTCCATTTGCTTGGTAGACCTTCCTCCATCCCTTTATTTTGAGCCTATGTATGTCTCTGCATGTGAGATGGGTCTCCTGAATACAGCAGACTGATGGGTCTTGACTCTTTATCTAGTTTGCCAGTCTGTGTCTTTTAATTGGACCATTTAGTCCATTTACACTTAAGGTTAATATTGTTATGTGTGAACTTGATCCTGCCATTATGATATTAACTGGTTATTTTGCTCGTTAGTTGATGCAGTTTCTTCCTAGCCTCAATGGTCTTTACAATTTGGCATGTTTTTGCAATGGCTGGTACCGGTTGTTCCTTTCATGTTTAGTGCTTCCTTCAGGGTCTCTTGTCCATGGCAGGCCTGGGGGTGACAAAATCTCTAAGCATTTGCTTATCTGTAAAGGATTTTATTTCTCCTTCACTTATGAAACTTAGTTTGGCTGCATATGAAATTCTGGGTTTAAAATTCTTTTCTTTAAGAATGTTGAATATTGGCTCCCACTCTCTTCTGGCTTGGAGAGTTTCTGCCATGAGATCTGCTGTTAGTCTGATGGGCTTCCCTTTGTGGGTAACCCGACCTTTCTTTCTGGCTGCCCTTAAGATTTTTTCCTTCATTTCAACTTTGGTGAATCTGGCAATTATGTGCCTTGGAGTTGCTCTTCTTGAGGAGTATCTTTGTGGCGTTCTCTGTATTTCCTGAATTTGAATGTTGGCCTGCTCTCCTAGGTTGGGGAAGTTCTCTTGGATGATATCCTGAATAGTGTTTTCCAACTTGGTTCCATTTTCCCCCTCACTTTCAGGCACCCCAATCAGACGTAGATTTGGTCTTTTTACATAATCCCATACTTCTTCCAGGCTTTGTTCATTTCTTTTTCTTCTTTTTTTTTAGGTTTCTCTTCTCGCTTCATTTCATTCATTTGATCCTCAATCGCTGATACTCTTTCTTCCAGTTGATCGAGTAGGTTACTGAAGCTTGTGCATTTGTCTCATATTTCTCCTGTCATGGTTTTCATCTCTGTCCATTCGTTTATGGCCTTCTCTTCATTAATTATTCTAGTTATCAATTCTTCCACTTTTTTTCAAGATTTTTAGTTTCTTTGCGCTGTGTACATAATTCCTCCTTTAGCTCTGAGAAGTCTGATGGACTGGCGCCTTTTTCTCTCATCTCGTCAAAGTCATTCTCCGTCCAGCTCTGATCCGTTGCTGGTGATGAGCTGCGTTCCTTTGCAGGGAGTGATGTGCTCTTATTTTTTGAATTTCTAGCTTTTCTGTCCTGCTTATTCCCCATCTTTGTGGTTTTATCTGCCTCTGGTCTTTGATGATGGTGACGTACTGATGGGGTTTTGGTGTAGGTGTCCTTCCTGTTTGATAGTTTTCCTTCTACAGTCAAGACCCTCAGCTGTTGGTCTGTTGGAGATTGCTTGAGATCCACTCCAGACCCTGTTTGCCTGGGTATCAGCAGCAGAGGCTGTAGAAGACAGAATATTGTTGAACAGTGAGTGTACCTGTCTGATTCTTGCTATGGAAGCTTCGTCTCAGGGGTGTCCTCCACCATGTGAGGTGTGGGGTGTCGATCTGCCCCTAGTGGAGGATGTCTCCCAGTGAGGCTACTCAGGGGTCAGGGACCCACTTCAGCAGG
Source organism: Macaca nemestrina (assembly GCF_043159975.1). NCBI lineage: Eukaryota > Metazoa > Chordata > Mammalia > Primates > Cercopithecidae > Macaca > Macaca nemestrina. The sequence goes on along the minus strand of NC_092146.1, from coordinate 5,818,093 downwards.
TAGTCTGTCCGTTCTCAGATCTCAACCTCCGTGTTGGGAGATCCACTGCTCACTTTAAAGCTGTCAGACAGAGTCGTTTGCGTCTGCAGAGGTTTCAGCTGCTTTTTGTTGTTGCTGCTGTTGTTGTTTAGCTGTGCCCTGTCCCCAGAGGTGGAGTCTACAGAGACAGGCAGGACTCCTTGAGCTGCTGTGAGCTCCACCCAGTTGGAGCTTCCCAGCTGCTTTGTTTATCTACTTAAGCCTCAGCAATGGCGGGCGCCCCTCCCCCAGCCTCGCTGCTGCCTTGCCGCGAGATTGCAGACTGCTGTGCTAGCAATGAGGGAGGCTCTGTGGGCATGGGACCCTCCTGGCCAGGTGTGGGATACATTCTCCTGATGTGCCCATTTGCTAAGGTCTTTGGTAGAGCACAGTATTGGGGTGGGAGTCATCTGATTTTCCAGGTGTTGTGTGTCTCAGTTCCCCTGGCTAGGGAAAGGGATTCCCTTCCCCCTTGCGCTTTCCAGGTGAGGCAATGCCTCGCCCTGCTTCATCTCTCGCTGGTCGGGCTGCAGCAGCTGACCAGCACTGATTGTCAGGCACTCCCTAGTGAGATAAACCCAGTACCTCAGTTGAAAATGCAGAAATCACCTGTCTTCTGTGTCGGTCACGCTGGGAGTTGGAGACTGGAGCTGTTCCTATTGGGCCATCTTGCTCCGCCCCCCTATCATGGCTTTTCACTTGGACACTGTAGATATACCTGTGCCCTCTCCCCAAATGGATGACACACTCCATTAGGAAAGAGACCTTTCTTCTGTGTCCTCCCAAGCACTCACTCAGCGCTATATGCATAAGAATTCAGAAGAAAGACAGGTAAGTTGTTAGCTGACTTCAGAGGATGAGTGCCTTCCTGCCAGATGTTCCTAATGGAAAGGATGGGGGTGTATCTGTTTACAGTCAGGAAGACAATGGTGTAAGAAAATAAACTAAGAAAAAAATTAAAGAGAAAAAAGGCAAAAAAGCAGCTAGGAAGCTGGAACTAAGGGGAGCCCACCACAGCTCAGCAAGGCCTACTGCCTCACTGGGTTCCAACTCTGTGGGCTGGGTACAGCTGAACAAAAGGCAGACAGCCTTCGCAGACTTAAACGTCCCTGTCTGACAGCTCTCAAGAGAGCAGTGGTTGTCCCAGCATGGCGTTCAAGCTCTGAGAATGAACAGACCGCCTCCTCAAGTGGGTCCCTGACCCGGATGTAGCCTGACTGGGAGACATCTCCCAGTTGGGGCCAACAGACACCTCATACAGGTGGTTGCCCCTCTGGGATGAAGCTTCCAGAGGAAGGATCAGGCAACAATATTTGCTGTTCTGAAGCCACCGCTGGTGATACCCAGGCAAACAGGTTCTGGAGTTGACCTACTGCAAACTCCAACAGACCTGCAGCTGAGGGGCCTGACTGTTAGAAGGAAAACTAACCAATGGAAAGGAATAGCATCGACATCAACAAAAAGGACATCCACACTAAAACCCATCTCTAGGTCACCAATATCAAAGACCAAAGGTAGATACAACCAAAACCATGGGAGAAACCACAGCAGAAAAGATGAAAATTCCAAAAACCAGAGTGCCTCTTCTCCAAAGGATCGCAGCTCCTCACCTGTAAGGAAACAAAACTAGATGGAGAATGAGTTTGACGAGTTGACAGAAGTAGGCTTCAGAAGGTCAGTAATAAACTTCTCCAAGCTAAAGAAGCATGTGCTAACCCACCACAAGGAAGCTAAAAACCTTGAAGAAAGGTTAGACAAATGGCTAACTAGAATAAACAATGTAGAGAAGACTAGAAATGATGGAGCTGAAAACCATAGCACGAGAACTTCATGGCACATACACTAGCTTCAGTAGCCACTTGGATTAAGTATAAGAAAGGATATCAGTGATTAAAGAACAAATTAGTGAAATAAAGTGAGAGGACAAGATTAGAGAAAAAAGAGTGAGAAACAATGAACAAAGCCTCCAAGAAATACGGTACAATGTGAAAAGACCAAATCTACATTTGTGACTGGTGCAACTGAAAGTGACAGGGAGAGTGGAACCAGTTTGGAAACCACTCTTCAGGATATTATCCAGGAAAACTTCCCCATCCTAGCAAAGCAAGGCAGGCCAAGATTCAAATTCAGGAAATACAGAGAACACCACAAAGATACTTCTCTAACAGAGCAACCCCAAGACACGTAATTGTCAGATTCACCAAGGTTGAAATGAAGGAAAAAATGTTAAGGGTAGCCAGACAGAAAGGTCAGGTTACACACAAAGGGAAGCAGATTACAGTGCATCTCATGGCAGAAACCCTACCAGCCAGAAGAGAGTGAGGGCCAATATTCAACATTCTTGAAGAAAAGAATTTTCAACCCAGAATTTCATATCCAGCCAAACTAAGCTTTGTAAGTGAAGGAAAAATAAAATCCTTTACAGACAAGTAAATGCTAAGAGATTTTCTCACCATCAGGCCTTCTTCGTAAGAGCTGCTGAAGAAAGCCCTAAACACAGAGAGGGCTGTGCCAGCCACTGTACCAGCCACTGTAAAAACATGCCAAATTGTAAAGACCATTAACACGATGAAGAAAATGCATCAATTAACAGGCAAAATAACCAGCTAACGTCATAATGACGGATCAAATTCACATATAACGATATTAACCTTAAATGTAAATGGGCTAAATTCACCAATTAAATGAAACAGACTGGCAAACTGAAAAAAGAGTCAAGACCCATCAGTGAACAGTATACTCAGGAGACCCATCTCACGTGCAGAACACACATAGGCTCAAAATAAAGTAATGGGAGATCTACCAAGCAAATGGAAAGCAAAAAGAAAGCAGGGGTTGCAGTCCTCATCTCTTATAAAATAGACATTAAACAAACAAAGATCAATACAGACAAAGAAGGTCATTACATAATGGTAAAGGGATCAATTTTATAAAAAGAGCTAACTATCCTGAATACATATGCACCCAACACAGGAACACTCAGATTCATAAAGCCAGCCCTTACAGACCTACAAAGGTCTTAGACTCACATACAGTGATGGTGGGAGACGTTAACAACCCACTGTCATTATCAGACAGATCAACAAGATAGAAGATTAACAAGGATTACCAGGACTTGAACTCAGCTTTGCACCAAGAAGACCTAATAGACATCTACAGAACTCTCCACCCCAAATCAACAGAATATACATTCTTCTCAGCACCACATCACACTTATTCTAAAATTGACCACATAATTGGAAGTAAAAAAAAGCACTCCTCAGCAAATGTAAAAGAGCAGAAATGACAATAAAATGTCTCTCAGACCATAGTGCAATCAAATTCAAACTCAGGATTTAAAAAACTCACTCAAAATTGCACAACTACAGGGAAACTGAACAACCTGCTCCTGAATGACTACTGGGTAAATAACGAAATGAAGTCAGAAATAAAGACGTTCTTTGAAACCAATGAGAACAAAGACATACCAGAATCTCTTGGACACATGTAAAGCAGTGGGTAGAGGGAACTTTATAGCACTAAATGCCCATAGGAGAAAGCAAGAAAGATCTAAATTTGACACTCTAACATCACAATTAAAAGAACTAGAAAAGCAAGAGCTAACAAATTCAAAAGCTATCAGAAGGCAAGAAATAACTAAGATCAGAGGAGAACTGTAGGAAACAGACACACAAAAATAAAACCCTTCAAAGAATTAATGAATCTAGGAGCTGGTTTTTTGAAAAGATCAACAGAATTGATAGACTGCTAGCAAAACTAATAAAGAAGAAAAGAGAGAACAATCAAATAGATGCAATTAAAAAAAAGGGTAAAGGAGATATCACTACCCATCGCACAGAAATACAAATACCATCAGAGAATGCTATATACACCTCTATGTAAATCAGCTAGAAAATCTAGAAGAAACGGATAAATTCCTGGATACATACACCCTCCCAAGACTAAACCATGAAGAAGTTAAATCTCTGACAAGACTAATAACACACTCTGAAATTGAGGCAATAATTAATGGCCTACCAACCGAAAAAAAGTCCAGGAGCAGACAGATTCACAGCTGAATTCTAGCAGAGGTACAAAGAGGAACTGCTACCATTCTTTCTGTAACTATTCCAACCAAGGCCTGGAAGAAACACACCAAAAAAAAGGGAATTTTAGACTAATATCCCTGATAAACACCAGTGCAAAAATCCTCAATAAAACACTGGCAAACCAAATCCAGCAGCACATCAAAAAGCTTATCCACCATGATTAAGTCGGCTTCATCCCTGGGATGCAAGGCTGGTTAAACATACACAAATCAATAAATGTAATCCATCACATAACCAGAACCAACAATAAAAATTACATGATTACCTCAATAGATGCAGAAAAGGCCTTCGACAAAATTCAACCACACTTCATGCCAAAAACTCTCAATAAACTAGGTATCAATGGAACATATCTCAAAGTAATAGCTATTATGACAAACCCACAGCCAATATCATATTAAATGGGCAAAAACTGGAAGCATTCCCTTTGAAAACTGGCACAAGACAAGGATGTCCTCTCTCACCACTCCTATTCAACATAGTGGTGGAAGTTTCCTCCAGGGCAATCAGGCAACAGTAAGAAAATAAGGGGTATTCAATTAGGAAAACAGGAAGTCAAATTGTATCTGTTTGCAGATGATATGATTGTATATTTAGAAAACTCCATTGTCTCAGCCCAAAATCTCCTTAAGCTGATTAGCAAATTCAGCAAAGTCTCAGGATACAAAATCAATGTGCAACACTCACAAGCATTTCTATACACCAATACAGACAAAGAGCCGAATCATGGGTGAACTCCCACTCACAATTACTACAAAAAGAATAAAATACCTAGGAATGCAACTTACAAGGGATGTGAAAGTCCTCTTCAAGGAGAACTACAAACCACTACTCAATGAAATAAAAGAGGACACAAACAAATGGAAGAACATCCCATGATCATGGTTAGGAAGAATCAATACCATGAAAATGGCAATATTGCCCAAGGTAATTTATAGATTAAATGCTATCCCTATCAAGCTACCACTGATTTTCTTCACAGAATTGGAAAAAACTACTTTAAAGTTCTTATGAACCCATAAAAGAGCCCGCATAGCCAAGACAATCCTAAGCAAAAAGAAGGAAGCCAGAGGTATCACGCTACCTGACTTCAAACTATACTACAAGGCAGTAACCAAAACAGAATGGCTGGTGCCAAAACAGATATATAGATCAATGGAACAGAACAGAGGTCTCAGAAATGACACCACAGATCTACCACCATCTGATCTTTGACAAACCTGACAAAAACAAAAATTGGGGAAGCATTCCCTATTTAATAAATGGTGCTGGGAAAACTGGCTAGCCATATGTAGAAAGCTGAAACTGGATCCCTTCCTTACACATTATACAAAAATTAACTCAAGATGGATTGAAGACTTAAACCATAAAAACTCTAGAGGAAGACCTAGGCAATACCATTCAGGACATACAAATGGGCAAAGACTTCATGACTAAAAAACCAACGCAATGGCAACAAAAGCCAAAATAGACAAACGGGATCTAATTAAACTAAAGAGCTTCTGCACAGCAAAATAAACTATCAACAGACTGAACAGGCAGCCTACACAATGGGAGAAAATGTTTGCAATCTACCCATCTGATAAAGGGCTAATATTCATAATCTAAAAAGAACTCAAACAAATTTACAAGAAAAAAAACAACCCCCTCAAAAAGTGGGTAAAGGATATGAACAGACATTTTCAAAAGAAGATATTTATGGAGACAACAGACACATGAAAAAAATGCTCATCACCACTGGTCATCACAGAAATGCAAATCAAAACCACGATGAGATATCATCTCATGCCAGTTAGAATGGCGATCATTAAAAAGTCAGGAAACAACAGATGCTGGAGAGGATGCGGAGAAACAGGAACACTTTTACACTATTGGTGCAAGTGTAAATTAGTTCAATCATTGTGAAAGACAATGTGGCAATTCCTCAAGGATCTAAAACTAGAAATACCATTTAACCCAGTGATCCCATTACTGGGTACGTACCCAAAGGATTATGAATCTAATTGCAGTACTATTCACAACAGCAAAGACTTGGAACCAACCCAAATGTCCATCAATGATAGACTGGATTAAGAAAATGTGGCACACACACACCATGGAATACTATGCAGTCATAAAAAGAAAGATGAGTTCATGTCCTTTGCAGGGACACGGATGAAGCTGGAAACCATCATTCTCAGCACACTAACACAGGAACAGAAAACCAAACACCATGTTCTCACTCATAAGTGGGAGCTGAACAACTGGAACACAGACACAGGGTGGGAAATATCACACACTGGGGCCTGTCGGGGGGTGGGAGGATGGGGCATGGATAGCGTGGGAGGATGGGGGAGGGATAGCGTTAGGAGAAATATCTAATGTAAATGACAAGTTGATGGTGCCGCAAACCAATATGGTACACGTATACCTATGTAACAAACCTGCACGTTCTGCGCATCTACCCTAGAACTTAATGTAAAAGAAAAAAAAGAAAAAAAAAAGTAGAAGGATGGAAACAACCATAATTACCTAAGTAAGCCCTGAGGAGGAAGGCTTACTTATAAGAGGAAGATACGGCTTAGGTAGAAAGAGGACCAGAGCTCACGTCATGTGCATCGTGTCCATATCACAACTGGTGTGTGCTTTTCAACAAAACGGAGCAGGGATGGAGAACAACCTTACTAACTCCTCAAGGTGGGATTCAGAGTGAGGACTGGATCCTTCTGGGTTAGGAAATGACACAAGTGCCTGCTAGGAGCCACTCACTAGGCCAGATGTGAACACACACACACTCCAAGGTTGTTTTACAGGAATGCCTCAGGTCTTAGTATGCTTGTGCTGCTGTAACAAAATATCTAGGAGCAGAAAATTTGTAAAGAACAGAAATGTATTTCTCACACCTCTGGAGGCTGGGAAGTCCAAGGTCAAGGCAGGTCTCTGCAGAGGGCTGCTCCCTGCTTCAAGATGGTACCTTGCTGCTGCAAGGAATTTAACTATCCCAAAGAATTCATTACTGAAAGGGTTTGTTCAAGATTCAACGGAGGGTAATCAGCACGGGCTAAATTTTGAATAAGATTTTCTGAGATCCCAAGTGAAGATTTTTTTTTAAGTAATGTGACTTACATTTCCAGTTGTAATATGGTTCTGATTTTTAAAATACCTAGAACTCACAAGAAATGCACCATGTGTGTGTTTTTCCCCAAAGATTTGCACCACAATTTAAAAGACAGTTTAATTTCTTAAAATAAAATAATTTCAGTCTTGGAAGACTGACAGTTTACAATGACCCATGAAGCTATGTAGGAACTGCCTAAAGAATTAACTGCTCAAAATGATTTCCTATTGAGGACATCATAGGCCCATCCACCTTTTTATAGAGAGGGCCTTCCAGAAACGTGATTAGGGAGCAAATATGCAGATGATGTGCAAGTGCATCAGGGCCATTCTGCCTCGTCTTTCAAGTCTATTAGTTCCACCTTGTCTTCTTAGTGGCTAGACTGACCAAGGCAAAGAGCCCTCCTATACCTTGGCCAGAGCAAAATCATAATTAGAGCAAAAGACATACTTCTATACCATGATCAAGGCAAGAACACACCTCTGCACCATAATCAGGGGGCTGATTCCCTAAGGAAGAACATATTTCCAGATCAGAATTAGTCACAGCCTGTCTTTCTGCTCTACACATCAAGTCCAATATTGCCCTCCTCCGGTATGCTTTCTCTTCAGGTTAAGTATTATTTCTAATCATTTTGTCTTAGGCTGCCTAATTCATTTCAGAATATCAAAGCGGCATATCATCCAACCACTGTTGCTGGCACATCATGTGAGCCAGCATTCCAACATGATTTTAAGTTTCTCCTCTCCAGTACTACCTTGTGCATTTCTTTTTACTCTTCAAGTCTTCTGCATGTTCTGCTCTGTCAAAGCACAGCTAATTGTGTATAGGGCACACAGATATGATCATTTTCAAAGACAGACTTTCAATATCATTCATAAGTCCCTACTCACAACCATGCAGCTAGGAAAAATTAAAATAAGTATACCCGCGTGCACACACACACACACACACACACACATACTAATTGTATGCCAAAAAAACAGGATTTGTCAACACAAAATTAAATACTTCCTTTAACCCTGTCACCTGAAAGAGGTCAAAAAGTAGTTTAAAAAATAGGAGAGCCATCTAGATAAGTTCTGTAGGACTAAACTATCTTTGAAAACGTAGTTCCTTGGTAGTTGTTCATTTTCTGTGAGTTTCTATGATTAGCACCTCACTTAATCTGATACCTGCTCACTTAGAAAGCCAAATGAAGACACTACGTTGATGAGATCGCCCAACAGATTCCATAAAGCAAATTCACTAGCACCCACCCAAACTACCAGGCTAGTTAGATAAAACATCATTTTTTTTAAAGAATTGCAGTAGAATATACTTCAAATATATCTTAGAATATAGAATAAAAAGTATAGAAGGCAAACCATGTGAAAGGTTTGGGTAGATATGGAAGAAATAAGACACATGCATGCCTCATGCATCTTAAGTGTTTTGTATATTAAGTCAGAAGAAACACTGAGTCACAGAATAACTTTATGGACAAACCTTAGCTACAGTAACAAAGAAAAAAATTCATATGACTAAAATCAGAAATGCTAAATCCCACACTATAACCAATGCCACAAAAATAATTAAAGGAGAATACTATTTGTGGGCATATCCTTTGACAACAAATAGGATAACCTAAAAGAAATAAAGAATTCCTAGAAACAAACAATCTACCGAAACTGAATCATGAAGACAGAGAATTTCTGATGATTTTGAAAAGTGGGAAAAAATGAAGATACAGAAAATCTGAACAGACCTGTAAGTAGTAAGGAGACTGAATCAGTAATAAAAAAAAAAACCTCCCCACAAAGAAAAGCACTGGATGGCATCACTGGAGAATTCTACCAAACATGTAAAACACTATACAAAAAGGAAAATGTAGATCAATATCCCTAATGAATATAGAGTTTAAAATCTAAGTAAAATATTAGCAAACATTCCATAGCAAATTAAAAGGATCATATACATGAACAAATGAAATTTACTCCTGGAATGCAAATATGGCTGAACATATGAAACCACATTTACAGAATAAGAAACCAAAAAAAAAAAAAAAAAAAAACCCTCAATGCAGAAAGGAAGAGCATTTGAAAAATTCAACACTCTTTCATGATGAAAATACTCAAATTGATGAAGCAGGAAAATAACTTAAACCTATGAGGCAGAAGTTGTCATGAGCCAAGATCAGGCCACTGCACTCCAGCCTAGACAGCAGAGGAAGATTCTATGTCCAAAAAAAAAAAAAAAGGTTACCTCAACATATTAAAGGCCATCTATGAGAAGTTCACAGCTAATATACTTCTCAACAAACACTGATGCTTTCCTTCTAAGTTCAGGAGTAAGACAAGGATACTCGCCTGAATCAGGCAATCAGGCAAGAAAACACAATAAAAGGCATCCAAACTGGAAAGAAAAAAATATATATTTGCATATTTGCTCACAGATTACACGATCTTATATATAGAAAACACTAAAATTCAACACATTTAAAAAAAAAAGCGTTAGAACCAATAAATCAATTCAGCAAAGTTGTAGAATACAAATCAAACAAAAATCTGTTGCATTTTAATATACTAATAATGAACAACTTGAACAGAAAATTACAAACAATCCCATTTATAATAGTATCCAAAGAATAAGATACCTAGAAATAAAGATGAAGGACCTGTTCACTGAAAGTACAAAACACTACAGAAAGAAAGACAGATAAATTGAAAGCTTATGCTCACGGATGGGAAGGCTTAACATTGCTAAGATATTCATAGCGTGAAAAGCAATCCTACAGATTCAATGCCATCACTATCAAAATCCCAATGGCATTTTGGGCAGAAATAGAGAAAAACATCCTAAAATACATATGAAATTTCAGGGGATCCCAAATAGCCACAACAATCTTGAAAAAGGACAAAATTGGGGGTCTCACACATCCTGATTTCCAACCATATTACAAAGCTGCATTCATCAAAACAGTGCAGTACCGGCCTAAATACTAATAGAATAGAAGAGACAGCCGAGAAACAAATTGTCACATATTTGTCAACAAGCCAGTCAAGACTATTCAATGGAGAAAAGATAAGTCTCTTCAAGAAATAGTGCTTGGGAAAACTGGATATCCACCTGCAAAAGAATGAAACTGCACTCTAACACCATATACAAAAATTAGCTCAATATGGATTAAAGTCTTGAATGTAAGACCTAAAACTAAAACGGCTAGAAGAAAATGTGAGTCAAAGCTTCATGAAATTGGATTTGGCAACTCCTTCTTGGCTATGACACCAAAAGCACAGGTAACAAGGGAAAAATTAGACAAATGAGATGACATTTGTCAAATTCATCTAATCAAAAACTTATGCACACTAAAGGTGACAACTAAGCGAAAAGGCAACCAGAAAGGCAGAAAATGATCATAATTCTCTGAAAAAAGCTTAATATCCAGAATAGTTAGGAACTCCTACAACATAAGAACAAAAAAACAAAAATTAAAAACAAAGATGTGTGCAGACCTTTCTCCAAAGACAATGCAGAAATGGCCAAAAAGCAAATGAAAAGATTCTCACCATCCCCAATCATCAGATATGCAAATCAAAATCATAAGAAATTAACTCACACCCATTAGGACGAGTACTATCAAAAAAATCTAGAAAATAACAAGTTTTGATGAGAAAGTGGAAAAATTTGAACCCTTATAGATTGTTAATCAGAATATGCAATGGTTTAACAACTATGGAAAACAATACGGTGATCACTCAAAAAATTAAAAATAATATTGTCATCTCATCCAGCAATTCCACTTCTGAGTATATCTCAACAGAACAGAAAGCAGGTACTCAAACAGATATTTGTACACTCGTGTTCATATAAGCATTATTACAAGAACAGCCAAGGAGTGGAAGCAACCCAAATGGCCCTCAACAAATGAACTATGAATAAACAAAATGTGGTCTAACATACCATGAAGTATTGTTCAGCCTTAAAAAGAAAGAAAGCCTTATTACATGCTCTAACATGGATGAAACTTGAAGGCATTATGCTAAATGAAATGAGCCAATCAAATAAGAGAGAGATGGCACCTTGCTCTGTTGCCCAGGCTAGAATGCAATGGCGCCATCTGGGCTCACTACAACCTCTATCTCCCAGGTTTAAGTGATTCTCCTGCCTCAGCCTGAGAGTAGCTGGGATTACAGGTGGCCTGCCACCATGCCGGGCTAATTTTTGTATTTTTAGTAGAGATGAGGTTTCACCATGTTGGTCAGCCTGGCCTGGAACTCCTGACCTCAGGTCATCCACCTGCCTTGGCCTCCCAAAGTGTGGGATTACAGGCGTGAGTGACCACCCCCAGCCAAAAGACAAATACTATATAATTCTTATTTGAGGTACTGAGAGTAGTAAAAATCTTAAAAATAGAAAGTAGAATGGTGGTTGTCAGGACCTAAGGGCAGGGAGAAATGGGGACTTGTTCAATGAGCACAGAATTTCAGATTTGCAAGGTGAAAAAGTTCTGGAAGCCCATTGTATAGCAATGTGAGCAGACCTAATACTATGGATGTGTACACTTAAAAACAGGTAAGATGGTAAATTTTAGTTTTTAGTTTAATATTTTAAATTTTAGTGTATGTCTGTGTGTGTGTTTCCTACCACAATTAAATTTTTATATAGTAACTGTCTGGTTCTGTTTCACCAAGACTTGTCAGAGTAACTTTACGTGCAAATGGTGCAGAAAGACACTAGAGGCAGAGAACTGAGTATCATGGTTCTCATACCCATGCCTGAGATTCACAAACACTGCCATTTGCAGCAGATGCAGACAGAGTGATTACAAAGAGCGTGTGTTTGCATGTGTGTGCGTGCTTCCCAAGAATAGTCAATCCACACGTTTGGACATATGTATAAATATAAATAACATAAATTTCAAAAGTATGTATGCTTCATATTAATACAATTTCAAATCCAAGATTACTCACATAACTGCAATTTTTTTTCTCCCCTGGCACCAGGAATTGTAAAGACAGAGTATTCATCCTGTTATCTCAGCAGAATCTTCAAACAGTCTATTTTCTAGGTCTGTAATCTAGACCATTCTTGAATAAGAAGCAACAAGAAAGTCCATTCTGATTGACGTCAGTTAAAAGTTAACAAGCCTGAAGGGAACAATGCTGTCTTTCCTTTCAGAGGAAAAGTGGATACAAGTACAGAAATGGCTTCAAGGGGATACAAACACACAGGGTAAAAATGAATTGGGCTTTTTACTTTTTTTTAATGAAGCTTCTTTAGGAAGATTTAGTTGCTTATCAATTTGCTAAGTTTGAATAGTTGCTGAAATATTAATCATATATCAGATTTTGAAAACAAAAATGCAAAACCATCTATTTAAGTTAAACTTTGAAGCCATTCTGTCATTAACATAAACTTTATAGATACTAATATAAACAATACTCAAATGTTTTTGGAACCCAGAAATCACTGAAACTAATGCACATCAATTTAAGAAGCCCTTAAAGAGAAAACTGAATCACAGCATCCTCAGGAGCACCAAGGAGAGGCTTAGTTTTGAGACTGAAGAAAACAGGACAAACAAAGTATGCCCTGCACTAGACTTTAGGGCTGAGTTACAAAACCTATTGCTAATATTCTGCAAACAGTGAGGCAACAGCACCTGACATAAGCACAGCTGTGGGGAACACTTCCCTTTAACTTCATTTGGTTTTCTTCTACCAGCTCCTCTTTGAGCATCAGGAGCTGCAAGATGTGTATCTGTGCCACCTCTAATGCCATCTTACCCATAACCAGGGACTGTATATCCCACCTGTATTTCTGGTCATAGGGATCACATATTTCTTGAAACACCGCTGAGTACAGTCAATCAATATGTGCAGAAAAAAAAGGACACAGAGATTTTTAGAGTGCATACAACAGTAAGTTTATATCAAGTCAGCAAAAACATACACTGTGTAGGTCGCATTCCATGAACAAAGGCTGTCCTGGAGACCTAAGTGAACAGCAGAAAGAAAGGAGTGCAGATTATTCTCACTAAATTGTACTGTGGGCAGTCTCTTCTAAAGGCTGCAAGAATTATCTCTGGAGTTGTGATCTGGAAATGTGGAACTCAGGAGAAAAATGAAATCTGTATGACTGTGTTTTCTGTTTAAATGTACATATTTGAATGTAAATATATTCTTGGAATGGTCAATTCCATCCGATAGCACAAGGTGTCATTACTTGGTATACCCAACATGAAAGCCAGCATCAACTGACAACGTCCACTGCATGGCCCAGTACTATTAAGGATATTTCCACTGCCCAGTGGGATGAGTCCCCACCATACCTGGCCAGGATGCTGCTATGAAGCTCCCAGGTGAGAGCAGAATATTTTACACACAGGCTGTGTCAAAGGACAGTGAGAGCTGACCTGAGAATTAACTCCCAGCTCGGCACTTAATCGGAGCATAGCCTCAGAAACACAGTGGACTTGCAGGTGAGGCCTTCCCTCATGTTTACACAAGGTGAACAGGAATACTGTTAATAATAATAACAGTACCACTAATATAAGCTACATTATACTGCATACAATATAATAACTAGTACCAGCTCGTACCCATTTCTATTCATGTTTTTTCTGATATATATTTAATATATACATAGTATCAATTGCACTCATATTAGCAATAAGAATACTACTGAAGATGCTACTACAGCGAAATAATCCTACTTTACAGAATGAATACTTCAGGGCACATAAGTAACATTCTAGTGCCAGCCTCCTAGAGTACGCTTCTTACACACTAACTGTCTTCCCCACTCTTACTGTCTCCAGTGTGGGCCTAGAAAGATTACTTTACTGAAGGAAAAAAATGAAAAAAGAAATACTTTAACACAGAGGAATGTCTACCAAGCAGAATTTCAAAACCAGGTAAGCTCCATGGAGCTGAGTGCTGCCTGGTGACAATCCCCCCAAGCCCCAGTGAAGGCAGAAGATTGTTATGAGGCCTCGGTAGAGCCCTTGTCTTCCAGTCTGTGGTGGTACAGAGGCAATCCCTGAACCTGGGAGGCTGGGAATAGCCCTGTTCACACCTGATTTAAAAAGAAGACACATGGACACATCTGACAAAAATCTGGATTCATATTCAGTTAGGAGACTGACCACCTGTTCTAGATTGAGCACTGAAGCCTTCCCATGGGGCATGGAGCAGCATTAGCATGAGGTAGTCTACCCTGAATATGTACAGCTGGACCCAACAGTAAGTCCTGAAAAGAGCAGGTGATCTCAATGGTGTTTAACGGTCCCACAATGACATGAAAAAATATAATAATCATCCCTAAATACTACTTTTTTTCCCTGTAAGGTAGTATCTGGGAGACCCAGGACATACTGAGGGAAGTTATGTGTATGCACTGAGAGGGCTGTGTGTATCCCAGAGGCATATAAGTCTTCATACTCCTATGTACGTTCACATGCTTACATGCACATAGGCATGTAACTGCCTCGATGCATCTTGAAAGTTGGCAGGGTATGAATTGCTATTAAAAGAGTATCAGGCTAGGTGCAGTGGCTCATGTCTATAATCCCAGCACTTTCGCAGGCCGAGGCAGGTGAATTGCCTGAGCTCAGTAGTATAAGACCAGTCTGGGCAACAAGACAAAACCCCATCTGTATTAAAAATACAAAACAACTAGCTGGATGTCCTGGCATGTGTTGGTAATCCCAGCTACTTACGAGGCTGAGGCAGGAAGAATCACTTGAACCTGGGAGATTGCAGTGAGCTGCAATCGTGCCACTGCACTTCAGGCTAGGTAACAGAGTGAGATTCTGTTGGGGGGGGGGAAAAGAGTTAAGGCAGGTTTTAATTCCAAAATATCTGCTACTCTCAGAAAGGCATGGAGAGGGCTGCCTGCACCACAGGGTGTGATTCACTGTGTCGCACCTAGAGGAGGCCGAGAGGATGTTTTGTGAGCCACTGCTCAGGTAGGGCTCCCTGTGCTTTGTCTCCTGCATCTTTCTCACAGAAGGTGACAGTCATCTGTGCAGACACAGGGTCTGGGCAGGCAACCATATCTACCACCTATTTGCAAAATTCCTGAATGAACCAAGGGCAGAGTGCTGCCATCCTGAGAAAAGAAGTTTTCTGCGGGGCCCTGTACCCTGTCCCTTCAGCATCAAAAACTGCACCTCTTGGCAGCACCTGCAGTGTCAGCTACGGCTTGTGCCGCCTTTTACTCAGAGGTCTGGGCTTGTTGATTGCTTTGGCTGCCATGGTGTGGACTTTGCCTTTGTGCACTCTTCTCTCCTGGTCCCAAGGCTCACTGAACTTGCCTGGGAAACTAGCTTCTCCTCTTGGGATGGGGCCGAGGCTGGGCCCAGTCTGCCCTGTGGACAGGGAGAGGCTGGTTGTTGTGGACAGGTCTCCTCCTTGGGCTTTTGGGTTATCCCTTGCCCTGCACTGTCGTCCTCCTTCTTTCCCCTGAGCACTGACCCTCTCTGTGGCCCTCTTTCCTGGGCTCTCTGCCTCCTGATAGATGCCCTGGCTTTGACTGCTACCATCTTCAAGAAGAGCCCTCCTCTATTCTTTCTTTGCTTTTCTTGGCAAATTCACCCACAGCTGCATATCAGGTGCCACCTCATTGTCAGCACTGTAATATTTTTCTCCTTGCTTTTCTACCATGAGGTGTATTTTATTTGTTTTTTATTGTTTGTAGATATAGGAGCCTTGGCCTGTGGCTCAAGCTGGTCTCAAGATCATGGGCTCAAGTGATCCTCCAAAATAGGACTCACAGTGTTGGGGTTAGAGAATGAGCCACTGTGCCTGGCCATAAGCTGTATTTTATTAAGATTACTGTAAAACACAGCCAACCTCAGAATCTCCACCATTCTGGATACTGGAGATTGCGAAGGCGCAATCCCTGAATGGAGGGGTCAAAACCCTTTAGGGGAGTACAAAAGACCGAACTCTCAGAAAAGTTCTCGGCTAGTTTCTACAAGTTGAAGTTTGAGTAACAATCTGAGTAACTCAGAGCTTCCTGGATCCCATCCTACACTCGGTCTCCCTATAGAAGCTGTGGAACAGAAGGAAGGGCTGGCCCACCCTCCTTCTCAAAAGCTGAGCAGTGAAAAGCCTCCTCAAAGGGAGGGTTGCCCAGGCAGGAGTGCTCCTTTTATCTCCTTCTTCTCTGTGATAGGGAAAAAGAGCCAAGGCTCTCAAGGCCAGGAGATGGATGGATTGATAATGAGGCAGTACATTCTACTTCTCGAGTGTTTGTTCTAGTAGTTCAGAGAGGAAGACTAACAAAAGGAAACTGCAGACATCAAACAAGTGAGACACCACCGTCGGGTGTAAAAAGCCAAGAGAAGGAACAGAGGCCAGGCAGGACGAAGGAGGTGCTCCACGGAACCGTGGCTAAGGCGAGTGTGTGAGCAGGAAGAAAGGAGTGTGGACAAAGGCAGAAAAACAGCTGTATCCTCTAAAAATGCTTTCAACAGTGTTTATTTAAAGCTTACAATATCATGGAGCTTTTAATTTAAAAGATACAGGACTGTGGGATTATACATCTGTAGGGGACGGTGCAGACAGACACTTTTCCTCACCATTTAGATAAAATCATCCTAAAACCGTGGAATAAGAAAGAATCTAAACAAGTAATTAAACTCCTCAGATCAAACGATGACTACAGCTGTTGATGATGGCACACTTAAAGGGACAGAGTTGTGAAAGGAAAAATGCTGAAATAAAATAAAGGAGCATAAAACAGTTGCACCAGCCATCAGATGCATATTCTTCCCTGCGTACTAACAAGCTTACTAACAAGCTTACAGCTTTTAACATTGCTTCAGTGTCCTTTTTACTAGGAAAGGTCATGTAATTTTTAACATGCTAGGGCCATATACACTACTACCTTCCTTAGGTGAGTTAGAAAATATCCCTTGTGACTGTGAGCACACCCCTCCCCACAGCTGCAATCTGTGTGGCATGTTGAGAGCAGCTTCTGTAGCAGCTGCAAGTGCAGCATGGGGAGGTGGGGAAAGCTCTGAAGAAGCTACAGGGCGCCCCAGGCTGAGGCCCAAAGGCTGGTGGCTGTTTTCAGCTTTAGAGGCAGTCAGAGTTCCTGGGGGCTCATGGGAGGCATTGAGGCTTAAATTAATTCAATTGTTATGAAACACTGGGCCTGGAGGAAGCCTAGGCTGATGGCCTCACGTTTCTAAGGCAAAGGTTGGGTAATTGCAACAAATCAAGTAACATCTTTTATAATTGAAAATGTACGTTAAATGCTAAGTCTACCCTGAGATACGGTGGTCGATGTTTTATCCAACAAAGATATAAAAAGTGAAAGTTTCTCCCCCACTGCTCTCTCAGGAAGCTGTATCTGCTTACCATGCAAATGGAGACCTATGTTCAATTTTATAACTCTGAGTTATTTAAGGTGAAACACCTTAAGCCGACTGTCATTAAGGCACATATATGGTGATACAGTTTGGTTGTGTCCCCACATAAACCTCATCTCAAACTGTAATCCCATGTGTGGAGCGAGAGAGATGACTGGGTCACTGGGGTGGTTTCCCCTATGCTGTTCTCATGATAGTGAGTTCTCAGGAGTCCTGATGGTTTTGTAAGTGTTTGCAAGTTCCTCCTTTGCCCCTCTTTCTCCTGCTGCCTTGCAAAAAAGTGCCTGCTTCCCCTTCTGCCATGAATGGAAGTTTCCTGAGGCCTCCCCAGCAATGTGGAACTGTGACTCTATTACAACTCTTTCCTCTACAGAGTATCCAGTCTCAGGGAAGTTATGAATAGCAGTGTGAGAACAAACTAACATTAACATATATGGGATTTTGCTCCTACCCCCGTGTTCAAACAAGACATAGGTCTTTGCAGACCCAAGAGTCCAGCAGAAAACTCCCAGCTCAGCTGCACACGCTGGGACAAGTTGCTTAGCCTGTCTGACATACTGTGTCTGTTAGAGAACTGTATTTAATAAAAAGCTGCTGGTCTGGAGAGGGGGATGGCCTTAAAATGGTGGGGGTGGGGGGCAAGATGCTCTAGGTGTGGGAGACAGTAGACAGGCCAGGGAATGAAGCCAGGCACCCTAAAGCCCAGTGGCCTTGCGGGAAACCCCAGCTCTGCAGCTTTCTAGCTGGAAACTCTAGAAGCTAGCAGCCTTGGGTAAAGCACCTATAAAATGAGGATCCTAGTCATACTGCATGTGTTATAAGCCTCCTGTGCCTTGGCTTGCACACCTCTAAAATGGGATCCTAATGACGTACTCATGCCACCCACCTTCTAGGTGGTTGCATCCATGGAGTGAAATAATCTGTGTTGTGCTGAGTGCTTGGCCCAGGGTTGCCTCTAGGCATCAACATATGGACTCATTAGGGAATGTTTTTGTTAACTCTGAGTTATGTGTAATTGACAAGATCTGCTGTCTCCCTTAACACCAATGCTCCAATCACAGCAAATACCTGTTGAACTTGAGAAACTAAAGTGCCTACCAAATATTTTGCTTAAAAAAACAAAAAAAACCACACGCCAGGCATGGTGGTTCACACACTGGGAGGCCAAGGCGGGGAGACACCTGAAGTGAGGAATTGGAGAACAGTGCGATCAACATGATGTAACCCCATCTCTACCAAAAATACAAAAATCAGCCTGGCGTGGTGGTGGTGGGCACCTATAATCCCACCTACTCAAAGGCTGAGGCAGGAGAACCGCTTGAACCCAGTAGGCAGATGTGGCAAGTGATTCGAGATTGCACCACTGCACTCCAGTATGAACGACAGAGTGAGACTATTGACCCCCCAGCCAAAAAAAAAAAAAGAAAAAGCAGCAAACAAAACAACAATTACAAATTATTTGGAATTCACCAATACATCACACCTGCTACACACATTAAACTAGCTTCACAAACACTTCTTAACGAATTCCCAGGGCTGCAGAGGAACACAGCGACTGCTCCCAATTCCATAACCCCTATTTTGATTATGAAAGGGTCCATTTACAAGGGCAGAGTCTTCATGACCCAACAGCAAGCCCCACACCAGATATACAGAATCAAAAACTGGGGTGGGGCCCAGCAATGCATGTTTTACAGAGCTCTCTCAGTAATTTGAATGTGTACTCAAGTTGTGATTTTAAAAATGTATTAATCTTAACTAAGAAGTGTTTAGTTATACATATACAAATGTACAAGTTAGTACAAATTAAAGAATAAGCTATCTATGATGACATTCATCCCAGTCCTTACTTTCCTTTGTATTATACCCCATTATGACTTAGCTACATTTCTTTTCCTATTTCCTTCTGTTACTCCCAAATCAGACTTACCTTAATGTGTTTGTAATGAAAACAAGATTTAAAAGTAAGTACCCTTAAATATACCCCATTCTTTCTCAAGTTAATTGCAGTAAATAATTCCAATAAATTGGAGTTCTCAATCATACTTAATTAGGTCTGGATCAAATCAGATGTACAATTCAATGAAAGTTATGCACAGCATTCTCACGGACACGGCCAGCGTAAAGTGCTTATGAAGACATACCCTGATACACTAGTTCTTTTAAAGAAACATGAATCTTGGAATAAAAACATTGACAATTTAATGGAACATACTACATTCAAAGATTAATTGGGTCATCTCTCTTAAATGAAAATCAAGAAAAAACAATTTTCTAGGCTAGAATCATTACACATGTAACCACAATTGTCCTTGGTGACCTTCTTTTGAGAGTAACCACTGAAACTTTTACATCTTTGCTATATATGTGTGTTCTAACATAAAATCCTCCTTTTCTTCTAGTGAAAGCATCTGCAGGTTTATGAAAGGAATTATTGGAAAGTAAGCATTCATTTCCAAAAACTAACTTTCAGTCAGTAGCACAACAATCCTAAAAACTGAGCTTTGAGCTACATAAGCTTGGAAATCCAGCCCTTCACAGCAGAAAGGTTTCAGCCTTCTGAAATGGCTAGTTCTGATATCTAGGGTTGCCTTGGGATTTTTTTGACCTTCTTATACAGCCAACTTTAATTAATAATCCCTAGAACCCTAAGGCAAAAAATGTTCTGGAAGGTCGCTGTTAGCAAGAGCTGTTTAACGTTACTCTCTATGCTCCTGGCACACAGCACAGAGCCCAGATCCTGTAGGCAGTGCTCTTTCACTTCACTCTCAGAGTTGCTTCCACGCACATGGCTGCAAAGGGGAGCTGGCCTAAGCCTGCAGTGAAGAGTGAGGCCAAACCACACCACCTCTTTGCACGGACTGGAAGAGTCTTACCTCCTCAAAGCATCCTAGTGTCACAGGAAGGCATTATTAGATTTGCAGGAAGACAGGAGAAGCCCACAAAAAAGAACAGATTCTGGTAAATGAGGAGGCACTGAGTTAAGTTATAAAGATCCTGTACATGTGTGAAGGTAAACGAGAACATCCTCAAAAGAGGAGAAGAGGCTGTTTATTCAGAGCTTGCATAGCAAGAGAGTTGGACACTGATACTCGCCTCTGGCAGAAGCTCAAATGCAGACGGGGACGCAGGAAAACTTTACAGTGGGAAAAGGGAGGCCTCAGGTGGGCCCTGACTGGAGGCTGTTGTCATGGGATCTGGGGGTGGCTCACTAGAAGTGAGGCACCCCATGGGATTGGCTTGGGAAACATTTTGTCTCTATGGCTGGCAGTGGAAACTCTGCTTCTACCCAAGAATGGTAGGTCCATCAATCGCTTGCATCCTGTAAAAGCTGTAGACACTCAACTCCAGCCAGTGACAGCAGGCTTGGGGGCTGCACACTGCAAAGTCAAAGGGGAGGAGCTGCCCAAGGCCTTAGGAGCCCACCTCTTGTAACAGTGTGGCCTGAAAATGGGACATGGAATCAAAGGACATTATTTTGGAGCTGTAAAATGTAATGACTGTCCTATTGGGTGTGAGAGTGTGTGGGGTCTGCAGTCAATATCTTTTGAGTGATTTCTCCCTTATGGAATAGGAATGTTTACCCAATGAGTATTCCTCCATTGTATCCTAGAAGTAAATAAGTTGTTTTTGATTTTGCAGGCTCACAGGTAGAAAGGACTTGCGTTATCTCAGGTAAGACTTTGCACTTTTGAGTTAATTTTGGAATGAGTTAAGATTTAGGGGGATTATTGGGAAGGCATGACTGTATTTTGCAAAGTGAGAAGGGCAGTAGATTTAGGAAGGGCCAGGGACAAAATGATATAGTTTGTGTATTTGCTCCCATCCAAAACTCATGTTGAATTGTAATCTCCAGTGCTGGAGGTGGAGCCTGGTGGCTGGTGTATGGATCATGGTGGCAAATCCCTCATGAATGGCTTGGGACATCCCCTTGGTGGTTGTTGGGACAAAAGCTGAGTGTTGGGAGAGAAGCCAAGACTGGGCTTAGAACATACCCAGGATCCAGGGTCTAAAACTCTAGTGGCCTTCCGAATGTGTCCAAGCTTGCTGGCTTCTTGCTTCTAACACTCATTATCTCAAGTAGCCATATGTTGCAAAGAAAATGCTAAACAATCACAGCTGTAGTTCATTCACTTGATACATTGCTTCCTTTCAACTCCTACATTCTTACCACCTGTTTCTTTGTTTGATCACCGGTAAATAGTGTGGGCTCCCACAGCTCAGCTTGGGGCCTTTGCAGCCTCCACACTAGCGGCTGATCCCCTTGTCCAACTTTCTCTCTCAACTTGTCTTTTCTCATTCCTTTGACTCTGCTGAACTTTGTCGCCCCCACAGCCTGGTGTTGGGTCCGATCACCCCAACATTCCTGCCACCCAACCTGTGGTGACAAGACCCCAGTTAAGGAATGCTAGAGCATGTAGGATGTACTGTCAGAGGACACCCAAGGATGACCGATAAAAGCTCAGTGCAAAAGCTGAGTGTCCAGAAGAACCATGGTAACAATGGGACAAAGTGAAAGCAAACATTCTGCTTCTCTGAATTTCTTAAGGCATTTATTACGAAGAGGGGGAGTGAAAGTTAATAATCAGAATTCACTGTCACTCTTTAGTACAGTAAAACAGTTTTGCCCATAGTTTCCAGAACAAGGGACTACGGAGTTGTACAGAAGAGAAATGGAAGGTATTTTTAAAAGGCGTATAAGGATGGAGCAAAAATTCCAGTTTCCATTTGGTCAATATGGGTGCTAATAAAGGCAGCTCTTGAGCCATGTCAAACAGATGATGAGGCAGATTCAGATGAGGAAGAGGAGGATGAGTGTAAAAAACTAACTTCAGATTCTGAGTGTGAGGAACAGCTAGCTACCAGAGGGGATTAAATAAAACAAAGGAAAACTAAAAAAGGTATTACTAACCCGTCAGCTCCACCTGCTGAATTAAATGAATGGGCACCTCCTCTCTCTCCCCTTAATGAGCAAGAAAATGAATTAGCTGAAAAACTTACTGTTCCTGTAGTTGCAACATTAAAACCTGGAGCAATTGGTGGTGCTATACAAAATTCTATTCAAAAAGCTAGAGCTGAGGGAGACCTTGAAGCATGGCAATTTCCAGTAACCCAGTAAGTAGGTCAGAATATAGCTAATTGGGCCACTTTTCCTTTTAAATTATTAAAAGAATTTAAGCAAGCCATTAGTCAACACGGACGAAAGTCTCCTTTTGTGCAAACTTTGTTGAGAAATGTGGCTCTTGATAATAGGTTAATACCGCATGATTGGGATACTTTAACAAAATCTGTTCTCACTCCGTCTCAGTATTTACAGTTTAAAACTTGGTGGGCTGATGAAGCTCAAATTTAGGCAAGGGAAAACACACCAGCGCAGCCACCTGTGCCTGTTTCCTTTGAACAGTTAATAGGAGTTGGCCCTAATTGGGGTTCGTTAGAGAATCAAGCAGTAACGAGGATGTTGCCATTGTTCAACTGCGCTCTGTGAGCTTACAGGCAAGGGAAAGAATAAATGTTACAGGGCAAAAAAATCCTTTCAGTTCTGTTGTCAAGGACCTAAAGAACCATATATTGATTTTACTGCTTAGCTCCACGAGATTGTGTATAAAGTCGTAACTGATAAAATGGCTCAGGATGTTGTAATACAGCTTCTTTCATATGATAATGCTTCCCTGAAACAGAAGGCCCATTTAGCTGAATATATTAAGGCTTGAGATGGCATTGGAGGTAACTTATATACATAAGGCTACTCTTTTAGCTCAGGCTATGGCTGCACTGAAGGTAGGAAAGAATATGCCCCATTTCTCTGGCTCTTCCTTTAATTGTGGGCAATTTGGACAAAAGGAATGTAGAAAAGGAAATGTTATCTAGTAATGGAAAAGTCTCATTTGCAGGACCTCAACAGCAAGTTTTTCAAACTGCCTTTGCTTCTTCTGCTCAAAGGGCTGAATTTATGACTGTGGTACAGTGTTAAAATCTTTTAAACAGCCAGTAAACACTATTTCTCATTCAGCCTATGTAGTGCAAGCCATGCAAAATATTGAATGTGCCTTAACTCAAAACGTGACTGATGAACAATGTAATTTCATTATTTGCAGCAAGCAGTAAAACAAAAGCATTCCCCTTTCTATATCATTCTATCTCATATCATTCATACGAGAGCACATACTAACCTCCCTGGCCCTTTAACTAAACTTAATCAAAGGGCGGATGCATTGGTGTCTGCGGTCTTTGCTGATGCACAAACATTCTATTATTTAACCCATCTTAATGCCACAGACCTGAGAAAAACATATGGTCTATCATGGAAACAAGCTAAAGAAATTGTGCAACACTGTTCTGCCTGCCAAGTCCTGCATCTGCCACATCAAGGAACAGGAGTTAACCCTAGAGGTTTATCTCCAAATTCCATCTGGCAGATGGATGTAACACATATTCCTGCTTTTGGAAAACTGCCCATTGTTCATGTTTCAGTAGATACCTATTCACATTTTATCTGGGCCACATGTCAAACAGGGAAAGCTACAGCTCATGTTAAAATACATCTTTTATCTTGCTTTTCAGTTATGGGAATCCCAGAAAAAATTAAAACTGATAACAACCCAAGATACTGCAGTAAAGCCATGGCTACATTTTTTCAACAACAGAATATTACTCATACTACAGGTATTTCATATAACTCGCAGGGAAAGGCAATAATGGAAAAAGCTAATTGTACTGTAAAAACTCAAATACAAAAGCAAAAGGCAGGGGACCAGGAATATAAAACACTGTATATGCAATTGCATTTCACTTTATTAACATTTCTTAAATTTACAGAAAGATCAACCCATGACTGCAGCTGAACAACACCTGAACTGAATAATTAAGCATAAAATTATAGTCTCAGTAACATTGCCTCAAATGAGAAGCATGCTCTACTGGGCTTAGAAAAAAAGTATTTGATATATTGCTTCCTGTAGCTGTAACTATCATATTTGACACATAGAGAAAAAAATAATAAAAATTTTAAAAAGGTTGCTTAAAATGGGTCAGTAATGATAATTTAATTGTATGATCATCTGCAAAGTAAAACTCTTGATTAGCATGTGGCATAACTCACAGGCATTAGCAATTTCATTTAGTAAGTATGGGAATTGGTCTAAGGATTTTTTTCTGATAACCCCTATTTAAATTAAAAAGTCACTTAAAAATGCAGTGGTTCAAAAAGTCTTGCTACATCTTACCTACCTGTATGGAGATATATATCTGTGTTGGGGATAAAATTTTGATCCCCAGGATCATAAACATCTACAAGAAAACAGAAGAACAATCCTAGAAGCTTGGATTATGTGAAGGTTTTATACATAGAACACAAAAAGCATGGGCCACACAAGAACATATGGAAAAAAGGGGTTTCTTCAAAATTAAAAGACACATACACATACGAAAGAAAAGGCAAGCTACAGATTTGAGGGAAAATAATTACAATACATACATACACACATGCACACACAGACACCCAAAGGACGTGTATCCAGAGTATGTAAGGAACCGAACTTTACAACTCAGTGATGACACAATCTGCAGTAGAGAGAATAATCGTCCCCCAAATATGTCCAAGTCCTAATTCCCAGAACCTGTGAATGTTAAATTCCATGGCAATAGCAAATTTGCAAAATAAATTAAGAACCTTGAGGCGCGGAAGTGACCCAGGATTATCCAAGTATAATCAAAAGGTCCTTACAAGAGGCGGCCAGGACAGCGAGAGAGAAGCTGTAAAGAGGAATGGTGGTCAGAGCCTAGGAAAGGCAGCGACTTAGGAACTGGAGAGTAAGGAAACAACCAATTCCCCGCAGCTTCCACAAAGGAACGCAGTCCTGCCTACAGGTGGATTTTTTTTTTTTTTTTTTTTTTTTTAAAGACGGAGTCTCGATCTGTTGCCAACCCAGGCTGGAGTACAGTGGTGCGACCTTGGCTCACTGCAAGCTCCTCCTCCCAGGTTCACGCCATTCTCCCGCCTCAGCCTCCTGAGTACCTGGGACTATAGGTGCCCACTACCACGACTGGCTAGTTTTTTGTCTTTTTAGTAGAGACACAGTTTCACTGTGTTAGCCAACATGGTCTCGATCTCCTGACTTCGTGATCCACCCACCACGGCCTCCCAAAGTGCTGGGATTACAGGAGTAAGCCACTGTGCCTGGCCTACAGCTGGATTTTTACCAACTGAGACGAATTCTGACCTCCAGAACTGTAAGACAACAACAGATTTGTTGTTTAAAGCCACTGTTTTTGACAACTGGTTACAGCACTAATAAGAAACTAATATAGCACAGCAAAAACTCTTTGGGCAGTTTCTTTAAATGTTAACTATAACTTTACCATACAATCCTCCGAAGGAAATCAGTCCAGCTCTACATCTTTACCCAATAAAGAAAAGCCTATGTTTACACAAAGACTTATCAACAGATATTCATGGCCATTTCATTTGTAATACCTAAAACTTGGAAAGAAGCCAAGACTGTCAATAAGTCAATGAATATGCATTCTATGGTGCAGCCACACAACAGAATAAAGGCATAAAAACTATTGGTACACACAATGACATAAATCAGTTCCCAAATTGTGCTGAAAGAAGTCAGATTAAAAAAAGAACACATACTGTATGGTTCTATATAAAATTCTAGGAAACCTATAATTGCAGAAGCAGACCAGTGGTTCCCTTGGTATGGGGGCAGAGAAAGGCAGGGATTGCAGAGGACATGAGAAATTTCTGGGGGATTTGTCATCTGGGTGTGGGAATTGTGTCACAGGTAACCGCATGCCAAAACTGGTCACCTGGTACACTTCAAACATGCAGTTTATTGTACTCCAATTTAACCTCCATAAAGTTTAAAAACAAAACCTTACTAGGTTGGGGGAAAAAATGAACAGTTACATTACTAATACAAATAGTCCTGAATGACAAAAAATACCCAGAGACCATCACAACACTAGTAAATGACCCCTGGAGTCCAATGTGAGGAATTCTTCCTGGGACTTCTCAACATCCCTTCATAAACAACCCTCTGCTGAGCCTTCTTAGGGAAGAGGCGGATGCCCGTGTTTTGGGACTCTTGTCCTCAGTGCCATCCTTCATGGTGCACACATGAGCAGATATGGTACGATGCCATTCCTTCCATGGGGCTTCAGGGTGCTTTCCCGCCACTTAACATCCACATTGGGTGTTAGCCCAATAACTGCTGGCTAACAGCTGGTCCCACTCCTTTAATTATGGTGGAGGTGGGATTGAAGGGATAATTTAAGAGCAAGTTACCCCAGTTGACAGAAGGTGACAGCCTGTCCCAAACACAGAGAACAAGGAGGCTCCCAGAGAGAAATGACCCACAGGTAGGTGGCCAATGGGCATAGGCATATCGGGAGGGGCCTGGAGTCAGTGTGAGGGCTTTCTAACTAGCATGCAGTGTGCCAGGGAACCCTGCAACCATAAGGAGGTTGGGTCCCTAGCTTGGGAGAAAAAGTAACTATTAATTTGGATTTATAAATTCACAAGAAATACCAGATCTTTTACGTTGAGCTATCCAACACAGTGAGTCTTAAATCCTGTAGGTAATGTGGTTAAAAAATATCTTAGCTCGAGGCTGTGGCTCATGCCTATAATATAAGGCACTTGGGAAACTGTGGCAGGAGGCACTTGAGACCAGGAGTTAGAGACCAACTTGGATAATACGGAGACCCTGTCTCTACAAAAAAAATTAAAAGTTAGCTGGGTGTACTGGCATGCACCTCTGGTTCCAGCTATTTGGGAGGCTGAGATGAGAGAATCAGCCCACAAGTCGGAGGCTACAGTCAGCTATGGTTGTGCCACTGCACTGCACTCTAGCATGTGCAACAGAGTAAGACCGTCTCCAAAAACAAATATATATATATAAAACATAAATATATATATGATATAAATATATATACACATATATGTGTGTGTGTGGTATGTGTGTGTTTATATGCATTTGCACAAAAACCTGATAATCATAATGAAGAGGAGAAAACCCAGGATGATACTGAATAATATCACTATGTACATGCATATTGCTGTCTCTGCTTTTTAAAAGTGTATGTTTGGCAGTATGTGACATACGCAAAAAGAACTTTTAAATTAATTTTTCTGGTCACAGAGATGAATTGGCTCTCCTTTCCTGTGTACCTCCTTTCCTTCTCGCTTTTCCTACATGGATTTTTTTCAAAGCAGAATCTCAGACCTGGGGTAGGAGGAGTGTGTGTATGTGTGTGAAAGTGGGAGCCTAACTACACTTAACCGGGACACAAGAGAGGCTTGTTTCACCCTGTGAGGAGTCCTGGGGCAAGAGAGGTATGTGAAAGAGACAGTTCGGGAGAGGCCAGTGCAGAGCGTGATGTGCCAAGGCACAGGTCCCTTAGCATAGGCTGTGTGCTCCAAGGCACGTGTAGGAAAATCAGATATAGGACACTGCAAACAGCTGATAGAACCAGCTTTGCAGCCGCAGCAGGCTATAACGGGATGAAAGTGAGAGTGAAAGTTTACCACAAGGGAGGAAATGGGAGGGAAAGCATCGAAACCAACTCCTTTGGAGTGCATGATAAAGAATTTTTAAAAAGTATTTAGAGGTAATTATGGAATAAAACTGGATGTTCAACACTTGAGGACATACTATGAAATAGAATAGCCCTCTTTCAGTGTCAGATGGCTGGCTGAAGGCACTAGACAGAAACTGGCCGTGAGCTTTAAGGTAGTGACTAGGGTCGGAGGATAGCCAGGGCATTCAGACCTAGTCTTCATATTGACTCATGGCTAAATGAATGCAGCCCTGCCTAGCAGTTTATTGTAGAATGCTCACAGCTCACACTGAGACAAATCAGCTGCACTGGCAACTACAGAGTTAAAAGGAAAGCCACAGAGGCTATTGTAGCACTGCAGAGCCAAAAGTGAAAGTAAAATTCAGCTGCCCTGGATGCTAGGGAGACAAAAGTGTCAAGAAAGAGAAAACCGGTTTTGTAAGAACCACAGAAGGGGACAGAGACCCCTCCTCTCTACATTCCAATCCACCCCCCTTTACCAAGGCTAACTGCCCCTAAGGAGTTAAGTTCAAACAGATACAGGCTCCCAGTCTCATCTGAGAAGGAGAAATCAGAGCTCCCAGAACTTAAAGTGAAAGGCTCAAAAAGTCAGGCCGTCTCAGCTCTGACCATGCCCAAGTTACGGTTACCTCTCTTAAGAGGACAAGAGGACCCCCACTAGGACCCAGATGATGCAGTACAGCTTCAGCATCTACAAGGTGCCAAGAAGTATTTCTGCAAAGGCTAAAGGATTGTAAAAGAAAAAGGCAACCAATATAAAAATCTCAGAGGTGCTCCAAGGTGCAGATAAAAGGACCAGCCAGTGTTATGAAAGACTTTTAACTTTTAACTGCTGGAAGTAAAGAAATAAAGTACAAGGAAGAAATTCTATAGCTCTGAAATACTGTATGGGCCCCATGTTCCAGTTCAGACTTGGTCTGGACGGTCCCCAGACTCCTTGTTTGGAGGATGGTTCTCAGCCTTGGGAGGATCCAGAACCCTCACCGGTGGGTTGCTGTTTATTCTTGGCATCTGCCTCATCCTCCCTTGCCTTTTACCTCTGTTTATTAGGAGTAATCAGTGCACTATAGAGGCAACAGAAACCTGACACACTACCAAGCAGTTGATGGCATTAATCAAATATCAGCCACTGCCTGTAGAATAAAAAGCTCAGCTCCACGAAGAGGTGGCAAATAGTGGTGCTTTCAATTAACACCTTTGTTATAAAAAGCACCAAAGGGGGAATGGAATAGGAATTAAAAGAAATTAAAGAATGTGTAAGCAGAAACTCAGTTTATGTAAGAAAACCAGATTCCCCCTAGAAAAACAAAGAGCTGGAGTCCTTTAAAAATTAACTGCCATTTTTTTCTGTGGGTAGTGAGCCTTATCTCTCCTCGTCTCCTAGGCATTGTGAAGACCCTGTTTCTCTAGCTGTGCAGCTGCAAGGTCCCCAGACACATAAACTCAAGTCATAAAATGTATTTTTCCTAGAGGAGTAAGAAATGATGTAATGCATGTCTCAATTAATTGAATAACCGTCTTCGTTTCTCGCTTCCGTAATGCTTCCCCATGCACAGATCTCCCATGCCCCACAAAATACTTAAAGGTAACTTAACTCTTTGCTCAGAGTTCAGTCCATTAGACGTTAATCCGACTGGGCCAGTGTACCTAAATATTAAATAACTTCCTGAACCCAACTACTTTTGTGGTTCTTTTTAGTGGCTCATACTTAAGATTCAATCTTCCCTGTCCCACTTAACTTTTCAAGTATAAAGAAGAGTCAACAGTAGCAAAGGAAATATCTATACACCCTATACCTGCATGCAACACACTTGAATATATACAGACACCATATGCAAAATACACAGATGCCATAACTCTTCATTCCTCTAGCTCTCTGCACGTTTCTCCTAAAAATGACACTCTACTACACAGCCATAATACCACTGCCAAACCTAGGCAAATGAGCAATATTTCACTGTAACCTCTAAATCAGCACACATTGCAGCTGTCTAATTATGACAAAAATCTCTTCTTTGGATATTTCTCCCCAATGTAAGGTCCAATGAATTTTAGTCTCTCTTAAAGTGGAAAAGCCAGCTCCTACTTTTTCCGCATGATAGTCAACATATTCAAGGACTCAGGCGAGGTAGCTGGCGGAAAATTCAGGATTTGTCTTGCTGTTTCTACATGATGGCACCTTCTGTGTTCCTCTACCCCCTCTGAAACTCCTAAAGATCCAGATGGATTCAGGTCCATCTGGATTTCTGAGGTCACTTCAGAAAGCATCTGTGAGGTGACACACTGCTTTCTGGTTGGCAAACCTACATAAGTTGGGCCCCAGGGGTCAATCGCGGCTCCCAAAGCTGCCTGCTCTGAAGGTCCGTTTGCCTCTATTATCAGTCAGAGACTTGCGGCATGGCACTGTGGGCACTTTCGTCTCCTGCATAATACTCTGTGGTCTTGGCTTCCACTGGCAATGCTTGTGGGAACCACTTACAGTCAGGATCCCAAAATGGTGACCTGGCTAATTCTGTCCATACTTATTAACTGGCATTCTTCTGTCCAAGAGGTCACTCCCAGTCACGCTTTTTCTCTCTTTTTTGAGAATCATAAGACAGAGTCTCCTTTTAAAAAAAAATAGAATATTATACTCTCTTATGGTCATTATTCTTTTGATTACAAATGGTTCATATCATGCCAGTGGGATCCCCCCCTGCTGCATCCTGGCATGAGAAGGTGCTCTGTGCTCATGTACTTTACTGGCCCCAGACCCTACAACAAGCCACATCTCCTCAGGGCATGTTCCTTTCAGGGTTCTGGCTATCTACACACACAGGCAGTTTGCCCAGTACTTTTAACTTGTCTCTCAGGCTCTGGACTTCTTACTAAAAAGTTCCATGCACCACCGTAAGAGTGGAGTCAGCTCACCAGCTTTCCTGGGGACAACTCTCCTCTGCAGGGCTGAGGATAGTGTGAA
The DNA here is from genome assembly GCF_043159975.1 of Macaca nemestrina. Classification (NCBI taxonomy): domain Eukaryota; kingdom Metazoa; phylum Chordata; class Mammalia; order Primates; family Cercopithecidae; genus Macaca; species Macaca nemestrina. The sequence goes on along the minus strand of NC_092146.1, from coordinate 5,786,978 downwards.
GGTACTGAACCTGTATAAACCCAATAGAAGCATATCTCTAAAAAGGTGAGGAAGGGGTGCAGCACTATTCTTGACAGAGGCAACTGACCTGTGTCCAACTGAAGCACTAAGTATAATTTCTAGATAAGAGAAAATATCGGGGACAGAAGAACAAGTAAGGTGATACGATGTGGAAACAGACAAATCCAGAATGCAGGATGGTGTCACAATAACCATCCTAGACTCTTCCAAAAGTCATTAGGTAAAACACCACCAAGTGTGTGCTTGCAGGATGCAGTGACATTTTCAGTTTAAAATAGGCTAAAAGGAGATCACCAGTGGAAGCTCAGTTTGATCTCAACCTGAGAGAGATTAGTCTAGTATTTCTCTCTGTCTCTCTCTCTTTTTTTTTTTTTTTAAAGACAGAATCCAGCATTCCAGCATTACATCCCAGGCTGGAGTACACCATCTCAGCTCACTAAAACCTCTGCCTCCCAGACTCAAGTGATTCTCCTGCCTCAGTCTCCCAAGTACCCGGGATTACAGGCATACGCCACCATGCCTGGCTAATTTTTGTATTTTTAGTAGAGACAGGGTTTCGCCATGTTGGCCAGGCTGGTCTTGAACTCCTGGCCTCAGGTGATCCGCCCAACTTGGCCTCCCACAGTGTTGGGATTACAGGCATGAATCACTGTGCCCAGACCTAGTCTCGTATTTCTTGAAGAAACAGTAAATAGAGATTTCTAATCTCTACCAGCCAGACACTGTTCAAAAGAGATGTAAAGAGGAGCTACACAGATGGTCCATTTATGCAAAACCAAGGGGAAAACAAACTCTTCCTTCTCATGCTCTTACACGGAAAAAAATACATGTATCAGGATTATTATGTTTTCAAATCTCTCTTCACTTCCACAATTTAAGGAAATCATTAGCAACATATTTTTTCTTTTTTAACACAGTCTTTGCTTGATTAAAAAAAATCCTTCTCTTCTGTGCTTTAGAAACAATGCCTATGGTTTGGCCACTTCTCCTGGTCAAGAATATCCATTTCTCTTCTTGACTCCCATCTATCCTTGACAGTATGCTATCCACAACATGATTCCAGTTCAAAATCCTGCTCTGTGGCTAACACATTCTTAAATGTAAATCACCAATAATTATTCACAGATTTTACCAATCACGTTTTAGATTCCAGCAGGACTCTTAAGATCCTTAAAGGAAGAGACTAATTTTGAAGGCTTTGTATAACCCAGCAGATTATTTTCTAAATAGATTAAGGATGAGTGAATGCATTCCTCCATAGTTGTGCTGTCCACTCTTCACTTTGTATATCTATGTCACATTTTGGCAACTAGTCATTGGGGGCTACTTAAAATTAAGTACATAACATAAGAAATTCAGGTCCTCAATTGCATGAGCCTCATTTCAGGAGCCCAGTTTTCAGCTGTGGCTTCTACCAGGTGCAGTACAATTATAGGATATTTCCATCCTAGCAGAAAGGTCTGCTGGAGAGAAAGGGCTGGGCTAGAGAGCAGACAGGAGTACAGTACTCACGGACCATGTAGTTCTCATACACATGCATGGCAGCTCACACAAGTGGGAAGGAGGGTGGTGCTTATTTTGGCTTTTATCTGAAGGCTTCAGATAAGCTTCAATGTACCAACCATGATCATTTGCTCTCATCTTCATAGGCACACTGTACACTCTATTGGGAATCAAACAGCAAACTTTTGACCAACTGTGTCATCTGCAGTGTTTTTCCAACGGGCATCACTGATCACAAAACGGCATATCATTTGGCCCAGTTCCTAGGACTCAGAAAAGGAAGTCAAGGGCCCCTCCAAGCGCCACAAGCAATGCCGTGAAACTGCCTGACAGGCATGGCTGTGAAGAGGTGACCACCCTCCTCCCATGCGTGGGCACCTTGCCACGTGGTCAGCTGCACCCAAGTCCTTAGCTGCTACTCACTGCTGGCATCACAGCAAAGGACACAAGGGAGACAGGGGATACAGTAGGATCAGGGAAGGTGGTGATCAACCTGCCAGACACTGCTGAAAAGGTATGTAAAGAGCAACCACACGGATAGTCCAGCTATGAAAATCCAAAAAGAAAACAAACTTTGCCTTTTTGTGCTCTTACACAGGAGAAATACACGTGTTAGGATTACAGTGTCTTTAGAAAAATGTTGTTTAAGTACCAACAAGACAATTTTAAACCTCAAATACCTGCAACACAAAACTAAGGCTGCCCCCTCCAGCATTTCAACACTATTAAAGGAAGCTCTTAACATACTAAATGCTGCATTTATTAATCACTGAAATTCCCTTATAGCTGATGGTACGATGATTATTTTCAAGTTTAATGTATTCCAGGATAACAGTTTTGTGTTTTCAACCTCTAGACCGTCTATCAATCACTTTTCAAACATCTCATCAGAAGATCTGACCAGTCGCCTGAGCATCGATATAAGGATTGCTTTCAGTTCAAATTCCTGCTCTATAGCTAACAAATACTTATCATATAAATCACCAGCAAGTATTCACAGATTTCTTAGGAAGTATAATTTACCTTACTCCTTTACAATGCTTTAAGTCTCCATCTACTCCTGAAAAATGACAGAAAATAGTACATAAATTATAGCAGTTTAAAAACAAAGAAATAGAATCAGAGTAGAGTGAATAATCACAAAGATAAAAAGGACCAAAGAAATTCTAACACATAGGTTTTCAAGGAGAAAAGCATAAATCTGGCTCAAAAAAACAACAATGCTCTGCTACCCCATGACTAAATAAGAATATCTCATTTTATTGTGCTTCACAGATTGTTTTTTACAAATTGAAGGTTTTTGGCAATGCTACATCGAGAAAATCTATCAGCATCATTTTTCTTTTTCTTTTTCTTTGTAAGACAGAGTCTTGCTCTGTCCCAGGCTGGACTGCTGTGGCACAATCTCGGCTCACTGCAACCTCTACCTTCCAGGTTGAAGTGATTCTCCTGCCTCAGCCTCCTGATGAGCTGGGACTACAGGGGTGTGCCATCATACCTGGCTAATTTTTGTATTTTTAGTAGAGACGGAGTTTCACCATGTTAGCCAGGATGGTCTTGAGCTCCCAACCTCAGGTGATGCGCCCGCCTCAGATTCCCAAAGGGCTGGGATTACAGACATGAGGCATCCCGCCTTGCCTCAGCACCATTTTTCTTTCTTTTTTTTTTTTTTTTTTTTTGAGACGGAGTCTGGCTCTGTCGCCCAGGCTGGAGTGCAGTGGCTGGATCTCGGCTCACTGCAAGCTCCGCCTCCTGGGTTTACGCCATTCTCCTGCCTCAGCCTCCCGAGTAGCTGGGACTACAGGCGCCACCACCTCGCCCGGCTAGTTTTTTGTAGTTTTCAGTAGAGACGGGGTTTCACCGGATTAGCCAGGATGGTCTCAATCTCCTGACCTCGTGATCCACCTGTCTCGGCCTCCCAAAGTTCTGGGATTACAGGCTTGAGCCACCACGCCCAGCCTAGCACCATTTTTCTAACAGCATGTTTCACATCACATCGCTGTGTCACATTTTGGTAATTCTTTCAATATGTCAAATCGTTTCATTATTACATGTTATGTCAATCTGTGCTGAGTGATCTTTGAGGTTACTACTGTCACTGTTTTTAGCACCATGCAAGGCGACCATGTATGTCAGAGAACTTAATGGATAAATGTTATGTGTGTTCTGATTGCTCCAGACACCTCCATCTCTCTTCCTCTCCTCAGGTCTCCCTAGTCCCTGAATCACAATATATTGAAATCAAGACAATTAATAACCCTACAGAGGCCCCTAACAGTTCAAATGAAGAGTTACACATCTCTCGCTTTAAATCAAACGTTAGAAATGTTTACGCTTGGTGAGGAAGACATGTCAGAAACCGACAGGCTGAAAGCTAGACCTCTTGCACCCAATTAGCCAAGTTGTGAATGCAATGGAAAAGTTCTTCAAGGAAATTAAACGTGCTACCCCAGTGAACACATGAATGAAAAGAGGATGAAATAGCCTTATTGCTGACATAGAGGAAGTTTCAATGATCTGGGTAGAAAACAAAACCAGCCCAACATTCTCTCAAGCCAAAGCCTAATCCAGAGCAAGGCTCTAATTCTCTTCACTTCTATGAGGGCTGAGGCATGTGAGAAAGTTGCAGAAGAAAAGTCTGAATCTAGCGGAAGTTCATGAGGTTTAAGGAAAGAAGCCATCTTCATAACATAAAAGTGCAGGGTGGAGCAGCAAATGCTGATGGAAAGGCCGCAGCAAGTTATCCAGGAGAGCTAGCTAATAGATCAATGATGAAAGTGGCCACACTAAACAACAGATTTTCAATGTAGACAAAACAGGCTTCTATTGGAAGAAAATGCCACCCATGACTTTCACAGCTAGAAAGAAGTCAGTGCCTGGCTTGAAAGTTTCAAAGGACAGGCAGACTTTTGTGCTAGGGGTTAATGCAGATGGTGACTTTAAGTTGATGCTAGCGCTCATTCACAATTCAGAAAATCCTAGTGCCCTTAAAAATGATGCTAATTCTTCTCTGCCTGGGCTTTGTAAATGGAACAGCAAAGCTTGGATGACAGTACACCTGTTTACAGCACTGTTTACTGAATATCTTAAGCCCACTATTGACAATTCCTGCTCCAAAACAAAAATTTCTTTCAAAATATTTCTACCCACTGACAATGTACATGGTCACCCAAGAGCTCTGATGGAGATGTACTAGGAGATTCATATTGTTTTTAGGCCTGCTAACACAGTGTCTATTCTGCAGCTCATGGAATGAGGAGTAAATTCAACTTTCAAGTCTTACTACTTAAGATATGAGTTTCTTAAGGCTACAGCTGCCATAGATAGTGATTTCTCTTGACGCATCTAGGGAATATAAAAGGAAAACCTTCTGGAAAGGATTTAACATTCCAGATGTCATTCACAACATTCATGATCCATGGAAAAAGATGAAAATACCAACATTAACAGAAGTTTGTAAAAAGCTGATTCCAGTCCTCATGGATGACTTTGAGGGATTCAAGACTTCAGTGGAGGAAGTAACTGCAGATGTGATGGAAACAGGAAGAGAACTAGAATTGGAAGTGAAACCTGGAGATTTGACTAAATTGCTATAATCTCAGGATGAAATCCTGAACTGATGAGACATTGCTTCTTAGGGATGAGAAAAGAAAGTGGTTTCTGGAGACAAAAATCTACTCTTTGTGAAGATGTCCTTGAACATTGTTGAAGTGACAACAAAAGATTCACTATATTAACATAAACTTAGTTGATAAAGAAGCAGCAGCAGCAGTGGAGTTTGAGAGGACTGACTCCAATTCACTGTTTTGTTGTTTTGTTTTGTTTTGTTTAACAGAGTCTCACTCTGCGGTCCAGGCTGGAGTGCAGTGGCACAATCTCGGCTCACTGCAACCTCAGCCTCCCAGGTTCAAGTGATTCTCCTGCCTCAGCCTCCCGAGTAGCTGAGACCACAAGCACGTGCCACCACGCCTGTCTATATATTTGAGGGGTTTTTTTGTTTTTGTTTTTATTTTTTGTATGTTTAGTAGAGATAGGGCTTCACTATGTTGGCCAGAATGGTCTCGAACTACTGACCTCAAGTGACCCACCTGCCTCTGCCTCCCAAAGTGCTGAGTTACAGGCGTAAGATACCACATCTGGCCAAAAGAGAAGTTTTTTGTAAAAGGAAGAGTCAATTGATGTGGCAAACTTTGTCACTGTTTTATTTTTAAAAATTGCCACAGCCACCCCAGTCTTCAGCAACCACTACTCTGGTCAACAGTCAACGTGAAGACAACACCTTTCACCAGCAAAAGAATTACAACTCACTAAGGATGACATGATCCCTAGCACTTTTATTTTTTCTAGCAATAAAGCATTTTTAAAGTATGTACATTTTTTAGACATAATACTATTGTACAGTTAATAGAATACAGTGTAGTATAAACCTAACCTTATGTGTACTGGGAAATCAAAAAATTCGTGTGACTCACTTTATTGCAATGTTTGCTTTACTGTGATGGTCTGGAACTGAATCCACAAAATTTCAGGTATGCCTGTATCCAGTTTATGTGAAGATTCTAAATAAAACCATACTATTTTTATCTGAAAGGGAGACCTAGAAAAAAGAAAAAGGCTATTTTTACACCTGCATGCCTAGAAATCTGCTGAATATTTAAGTTGTGCAGCAAGCTGGACAAAACTCTACTTATCTGCAGAATTTTGCAATTTAAGTCTTAGCCCTTCTCAATTATTCTAGAAACAGAAACAGCTGTAGCAGACAAACAACCACTTACTACAATAACTTAAAGTTGGCATGGTTCAGGTCCACTAGAACACAGAACCAAACGCAGCTAAGTATACAATTATATGCTGCTTCTCCAACATACAGTACAGCATCTTACTCCAAATCTCTTTGGACCCTTAACAGGTACACGTCTTGTGCTTGGTTTCCAGAAATCTTTTGAGTTTCCCGAAACAACAGATTATTCGTTGATCTCGATTTATAAAGACATAGTATATTATGGTCAATATTGCAAATGTTCTTACTACTCTTTGCAATCTACCTTATTATTTTATGATGTTTTAAGAATTTGAAAATAGCTTATTTTCCTTTGATTTTTTAAAAGAACTTTAAAGAAAATTGTATTAGATTCCAATAAAACACATTTTACACATGCCACATTTTACATACACCACAATTCCTAATTCTGAATATTCTTAACACCCACCCTCTGGCTGGCCCTCCCAGCACAGCCATTATCAACAGGTATCATGGGTTGCTCCACAAAGACCTAGATCCATGCTGTCCAAGCCAATAGCCACTCACCAAGTGAGGCTACAGAGCACTTCAAATGAGGTTAGTTCAAACTGAGATGTGTTGTTTATGTATAAAATACATACAGATTTTGAGAACCTAGTATCAAAATTAATGTCAAACACTTCAATGATTTTCTTATATTGACTTTGAATTAAATACCATTTTTGATACATTATGATATATAAGATACATCATCTGAATCAATGTCATCTGTATCTTTCACTTATTAAAAGTTGCACCCAGAAAATTTTACCTGGCCCCACTCTATTCTATGAGACAAAGCTGCTATCGACACCAAACTGTCTTCTCTTTTTAAAGAAACCGAGACCATCTTTTGTGCTCCTAATTTCAGTTATTTACAAAGTGAATCATCCCTCCTGTCCAGCTGCTGAGATAGTTTAATACTTGCCATCTTCATTCAAAATCTTGTTCCAGTTTATAACTAATCTCAGTCCCTTTTTCTCCTTTTCTGAATGGCATTCGAGAGCCAGAGTTATTAGAGTTATTAATATTAATTGAATCATAACTGACTGTTTCCTCGGTCAAGAGAAATCAAATCCCACAGGTGCTTTTTAAAAATAAAAATTAAAATTAAAAAAAAAAAAAAGGACAACTAACAGCATCATACATGTCAAAAGCATGGGAAAGTGCCCTGGTTTTCTTCCTGGTCAAAATTTCCTGTAAAATTTCCATTTACTTCTTCATTCTCTGATTAAACAAGCATGTTCTGTAATGATAACCATTCTTCATGCAACTATTTGTTTGTAATTTTACTTTCCCAAGTAAGCAAGTATTGGGGCTACATCAACAAACACAACTTCCTAGGAAAATGCATTCAAAATTCACAAAAAACAGACCTACTGCAAAATAACTCATTATAAACTGATGATAGATTGTTATGCAAACAAGAGATATACTGAAGTAAGGTACTAAAGAATGACAACAGGCATAATCTGGTAGATTAAAGTGGTATACTTTGGAAGGCTGTAGTTTCTATTCATACATTTTGTGAGAAAGAACGGCATAAGCAAAAGTATATTGCCAAGCAAGTTTTCCAAGGCCTTACCACCTCAAAGAAGAGGTAGGGCAGGAAAGGAGGAAATCGATAGAAAATGAGGGAAGGGAATAAAAAGTGCTATGGCATATTTTTCCAAATAGCACTAAATCTTGGTTATCTGACTAGATCAGAGAATTGGGTAACAATGTGAGGTCCACCCTTGTAAATGCCATTTAAGTCACATTCATCACTTTAGGGCATTACTTTGTGCAAGTTTAGAATCAGAATTAGGAATCAAGCTCATTTAGAAGTTTAATAAATTTAATTTTGATGAGATATCTTGTTTGGCCTTAAAATTCATGAGACTCCCAGAACAGGTTCTCTGGACCTTCCATTAGAAGGTAAGAAATATATTCGACAATTTAACTTTTTGACAACCGAAGAAGGAAAAATCATGTCTACAATCTATACTTACGTATCCCAGAAGTTTTCTGAAAATGACTCATTTCAAATTTAGTAGCTGTGTACACCGTTGGCTCCAATTAGCGACCTCTATAGGGAGTATTTTTCCTTTGGAATTCATCAATTTGTATCTCTGTGTTCATAAAATGAAGAGACTGGTTTTTGTGTGCCTTTTTAAAAGAAAATTCAAGTGAGCTACCCAGCAATATGATAAGCAGGAACAAGGTCACATTCACAATTTAAGATGAGCTCAACATCATTTATATTTAGAATCGGATCAATCCTGAGTCATTTCTCAGCTCGGCTTACTAGCTATGTGACTTGGGCTAGTAGCTTTACCTCTCTGACCTGAAGGATTTTTTCTTTTTTTAAATTAGTGAAATGCAAATTCTTTATCCTAATGGGCAGAGTTTTGAAATGAAGAAATTATATACATAAACAAGCAGGTCACCAGTCTACACATACACAGAGTATGCAGGAAGGTTTACAGATCTGTGAAGCCTCTGGTGAACATGAGGTTTCAACATATGTTTCCCAGTGTTAATTCTGTTGAGGCTTTGGGTAAAGCTCAGCGTAATTCTGTCTTGAGTTTAAAACAGGGTTTTATTCTTTGAATTCTACTTGAATTCCTCTTGGCTGGTGAAGTTCACATGTGCTATGACCGGGTTTGTTAATGTCTCAGATCCTTACAGTAGGTTCTCAAACACTCATGCACTTGTGTTAAAATGCAGATTCTCACTGGGCTGGGGTAGAATGGAATCGCTGCTTCTACATTTACAAGTGGCTCCCAGGTGATGTCTCTGGTGCTGATTACCCTTAGCAGCCAGGCCACTTGGCAGATCTTCTGTGCCTCTACACTGTTGACCCCGTGGGTAATTTCTTATGGTTGCATAGGACGTTCCTGTGCACTGCAGAAAGTTTAGTACCATCCCTGTTCAGGACCCCACTAAATGCCAGTAACCCCATCCCTCCAGACCAGCTGTGACATCCAAAATGTCTCCTGACATGCCATTACAGGATGCTCTCAGGGAGGCAAAACCCTGCCTGGTGAAGAAACGCTACCATGTAGGATGCTTCCATCAAGGTACGCCCTCAGCATCAACCAGGCTATTTTGCAGACAGCAAAACTGAGGCTATGTTGGGCATTCACTCAAGCTGGAGGCAGAAATATTACAGGGAAATATTAGGGAAAGTTATAGGGAATAGTCACAAACATTTTTGGACGGCTGAAATAACTGAACAGGCTAAAGGCGGCCGGTTCTCACCTTACAGCAGTAGGTCATAGAGTAAATACTAGCGGCAATAGAGGCTTCCCAGTTAAGTCTGTTTACCCTACCTCCATTAACTAACCTTGGAGCCAGATGGCCCTCTTTGGGGGAGGTTGACTAGGGAGACTGCCCCCTAGTCAAGGTATTTACCTTAGACCTCAATACCTGAGCTGTAATCATTCCTAGAACTATTCTCTTAACCACGTCAATTATCCACAAGTGTGTTTACTCAAAGCTTGTTTACTCAAAGCTTGTGTCGTTAATTGTATACGAAATAAATAATAAATGGCTGGAGTGCAGTGCGAGCTGCTCACGGCCGCCGCAGTGACAAACATCTCTTGGTGTGCAGAAATGGTGAAACCCCATTTCTAATAAAAATACAAAAATTAGCTGCGTGCGAGGCGCAGTCCTATAATCCCAGCTACTCCGGATGCTGAGGCAGGAGTTCGGACACTCTGCTGGACCAGTAAAGCAGCACCTTCTCTCAAGCGTACCTTTTCTTCATACCTGGTTTGGGTCAGGGTCTGCGGCCAGATACCCACAGCTAATGCCCTCAAGTGTGAGGTGCAACACTTCAAGGCTGGGCACCGCTCAAGGCCGCATGCCTGGGTAACAAAAGAGAGGACAGAAGTACGGACCCATCCCGCTCTGTGTAGAGGACGCAGAGCCCCGCGCCCTCCCGGTAGTCCCAAGGTACCGCACCTATGTGCTCCGGTCCCACGCATACGGCGACCGGAAGCAGGTGCTAGGACCTCACAGACGCCGCGACCACTGGCCACCAGCCCAGCCTGCCGGCGCTGCTGGCAGCCGCTCCACCTTGGGGCCTGCTCCCTGCACAGCGCACGGTAGCCGGCGGGTCCCTGGCTCGAACACCGCCCAGTCGCGGCAACCCAGCCGTGACGTACCCCCCGCCGACAGTCCCGACTCCCACACAAGACCGCCCTCACGAGAGACGGTGGCCTCAGACTACCCACCAAGAAGTCCTCCATGTCAGAGATGAGGTGGGTGAAGGGCTGCTTCCGGGGCGAGAGCGTGGACACAGCCCCATTACGGCCTTCTGGGTATGGGTTGTGCAGAAAAAGAAGTGCGCCTGCAGCCGCCCCACGCCACCCCCCTGCGCACGCGCACTCAGGACTTCCTCGCGCGTCCCTGGAGGCTCTGCTTATGCGCATGGGGCGGCCCCTCCACCTGCTAGTAGCCCCCGCCTCCTGGGCTGCCTAGTGCTGCTTCGCGCACGCGCACCTCGGGCTTTAGCCGCTGTAGCCCCGGCAGACCCGGGATGCTGTGCGAGCGGCGCGAAGCTTTTACCTGCATCCATTCCTTCTCACTTCACAATGGAATTGGGCCGGGACCATGCAAGGGGCTGTCGAGTGGGGAGAGGGAGTTGAAGATGCTCAGGGCGGCATGACTGCGAGCCATCAGGTTGCAGACAAATGACATTCGTCACGGGTGGTTCGCCCGAGCCTGGAACGCAAGTCCTTGAACCGTGGGTGGGTTTCTGTCCTCTTGGCCTACGGGTCCCGTGGTCCAGAACTGCGACCTGAGCGGCAGCCGCGCATGAGCAGTGTGCGGAGAGGCTCCGCAACCTCTGTACCTGGCTGGTGCTTAGCCCCAGAGCAAAGCCAGGCTGCGTAAGGAGGATGCTGAAATAATACTAACCGTCAACATGTCTGGCTGGTTATTCCTTCTTAGGTATTGTCTGCCTTTTGGTATACTCTGAGTTTTCTTCCTTTTTAAACTTTTCAAATGTAACCTAAACAGTTTTTATTTCTCTCTCTCTCCTTTAGCCATCGTTGGAAAAATTCTTTTTTGTCCCTGTTTCTATTTCGTGTTCTTTTATATGGTATATTCATGTTTAAGGACAAGGATTGGCCCTTTGGGAAGCGGAAATAATAAATCTTTAAGACAACAAATGTGGCCTGGCGTGGTGACTTATGCCTGTAATCCCAGCATTTTGGGAATCTGAGGCGGGTGCATCACCTGAGATTGGGAGTTCAAGACCAGCCTGGCTAACATGATGAAACCCCGTCTCTACTAAAAATACAAAAATTAGCTGGGTGTGGTGGCACAGTCCTGTAATCCTAGCTACTCGGGAGGCTGAGGCAGGAGAGTTGCTTCAACCTGGGAGGCAGAGGTTGCAGTTAGCCGAGATTGCGCCATTGCACCCCAGCCTGGGCGACAGAGCAGGACTCCGTTTCAAAGAAAAAAAACACAAAAACATCAGTATGCTGGGCGCAGTGGCTCACACCTGCAATCCCAGTACTTAAGGAGATGGAGGTGGGCGTTGGAAGGTAGCTTGAGCCCAGGAGTTTAAGACATGCCTGGGCAGTATAGCGAGACCCCATTCTCCACAAAAGGGGAAAAAGACAAAAAATGCAGGTGTAAAAACATTAGGGTATATTTCTAGTTTAGTGCCTACATAGTGGATGGGGGTATGCCTAGATTCAGCAAGAACGCTTATCACCTGTGATAGACAAAGTGCCCCTGTATCTGTTTCCTCCTGGGTGAAAATGGAGGTTATACAGGAGGTGAGGCAGGTCAAGCCCTTTGTACTAATACATAGTATATAGTCAATAAAATTATGTGTTTTTAGAGCTAATACTATAAGAGAGCTTCACCCTTTAATGCAGTCGTGATTTCCCTTTGAGGACTGGATTTCAGAGAAGGCAAGTTATGAGCAAATTAGGAAGGAACTTGTGACTCAAATGCAGTTACTAATGGTTTCTGTATTTGTTGGCTATAACTGCTATGGTAATGTACTACAAACTGACCTAAACAGCAGACATGTATTGTCTCACAGATTTGGAGGCCAAAAGTCCCAAATCAAGATGTCAGCACGCTTAATTCCTTCTGTGGGCTGTGAGGAAAGGACTTACTCCAGGCCTCTCTCCTCACCCCTTGACCGTGGCTTTCCTTTCCCTGTAACTTGTCCTGTCATCTTGCATCTATGTGTATCTCTGTGACCAAATTTTCTCCTTTTAAAAGAACACCAGTCTTATTGGACTAAGGACAACCCTAATGACACATTTCAATTTTATTTCCTCTGACAAGATCCTGTTTCCGAATAAGGTCACATTCCGAAGTAATGGGGAAGAGGACTCCAACATATATTTTTGTGGCACACAATTCCATAATGGATGCATTCCACCCACATTGCTGTGGTATCTGCAGTAAGTATGACAGTATTTGCCACCTGGAGTCTTAAGAATTCTGCCTCCCAGTTTCTTTCTATTCTCTGGAAACAAAAGGATGCACACATATCATAATTACTATTATTTTTTGGTATCATAACCATGTTACATTTCCGTTTAGTCATTAGGTTCATAAAGTATTTTTCAAAGAGGAAAAAGGCCCCAGTGCCATTTGATGAAATGACAAGGCCTCACAGCAGTTGTAGAAGAGACAGATTGGGAAACCTTATGTACTTAAGCTCTTCACAGATATGAAAACATAGTTCACATCATTTTTTTAATAAGTTTTACATTCTGTGCTTTCTAGTAACATGTCTTTGCATAAGACAGAAGGCTCCTCTGCTTAAGAAAACAAAACGTCTGAATGCTTCTCTGTCACAAGCTAGATTGGAAAAGAATAAAATTTTGTTCTAATGATGTGGTGTGTACACATATAACAAGTTAGCTTTTGGCTTTTCATAATTCTCCAACAGCCAAAGATGGACATAGAAACATTTCCATCCATGAATTATAGTTTATTTTTGTACAATTTTGTTTTCCCCGTGGGACAATAATTTGCTTTTCCTGGCAACTGTAAGATACAATTGATATAATCCAGTAAACTACAGTATGGTGGCATCAAAAACACATTAATATCGTATTGTTCTAGGAGTTAGGATTCCTAACTCCAAACAGTTCGCTCCTCGTTTGCCCCTTTCTCGCTTTCTCCTTCCATCCCTTCCTTTTCTTTTTCTGTCTTGTTTTCTTTTTTCCTCTTAGACTCCCTCCCTTTCTCCTTCCCTCCCTTTCTTTCCTCCTCTCTTTGTTTGTCTTCTGTCCTGTCTTCCTCCTTGACTCCCTCCTTCTCTTCTTGCCTCCTTTCCTTTCCCCCTTCTCTGTTTCCCTGCCTTCCTTTATGCTCTCCTCCTCTACTCTCCCTCTGTCCTTTCTTCTGTTCCTTCTCCTCTTTCCCTGTCTTCCTCCTATCCTCCTCCTCAGCTTTCCCTATCTCCTTCCTGCCCTTCCTTTCCTTCTTCTCTTTTTCCCTGTCTTCCTCCTCAACTCCCTTTCTTCTCTTGCTCTCTGCTTCCTTCTCTTCCTTCCCTCCTCTCTTTTCCAGTTGTTCTTCCTTCCTATCCTCTTCGTTGACTTCTTCCGTCTCTGCTTCCTTCCCTTCCTTTCCTCCTAAACTGACTCCCCCCTCTCGTGCCCTCCCTCCCTCTTTTCCTTTTTTCTTTCCTTCCTGATATTTCCTCTGGCATAGCCCCCTCCCTCCGGGACCTGTGAGGGGTCCATGCACCCATGATGGATACAACTGGGGATGCCAGCATCTTGGGCCTCAACAGTGTCTTGCACCACATTCACAGGAGGGGCACTCACTGGCACTCCCCGCTGAAGTGTCTCTCCTTGAATAGAATCATAGCTGGAGTTCACCATGCAGAGTGCTGCGTGCCATCTCTAATGTGTGCCTTGCATCATCGCTGCTTCTGAACAAACTACATGCCCACCTGCAAGGCTCTTAGTCCTGTCACATCTCATTCAAGTTATTTGGTGCTCTGATCACTTTTCAGAAGTCTATTATAAAGGGCACCTGCTGTGAGTCTGAGGTGAAACAGTGATTAGCTGTTCATGGTTACAACTGGCTCATTGTTTCATAACTACTATTGTAATAGCCACCAGTCTTTCATATAATTAGGACGTAGTCACAATTTTATAAATGATCTTATTTCATTAGCTCAGCAACTTTGCAAGGTAAACAGTAGAGTGCTGCTTCTTACAGAAAAAAAGAAATGGAGCTTGAGGTAAGTCAGGTACCTTTGAGAGGTGGCAACTTGCTAGCAGCCCTCACTCTCAGAGCCTCTTCGGCCTAGGCGTCCACTCTGGCAGCTCTTGAGGAGCCCTTCAGCCCGCCAAGGCACTGTGGGAGCCCCCCTCTCGGCTGGCGGAGGCTGGAGCCGCCTCCCATGGCTTGCTGGGAGGTGTGGAGGGAGAGGCGGGGGGCGGGAATAGGTGCTGCAGGCAGCTAGCGGGTGGCGTTAGTTTCCGCGAGCGCAGGCATGGTTTACGTGGACCCTGCACACAGGCACAAGGAGCTGCGGCCTGCCTGCACCCCGGCCCGGGGCAGTGAGGGCCTCAGCACACCGGCCAGCCCCTGCAGAGGGTACTGGGGGGCCGGCATTGTGGCTGGAGTTCTCCCCAGGCCTTAGCTGCCTCGTGGCTGGACAGGGCTCCGGACCTGCAGCCCGCCATGTCCCAGCCCTGCCTCTGCAGCGGGATCCCGCTGGACCCCAGCCTCCCCCATGGACGTTGCCCGCTGCTCTATGGGGCCCGGTCCCATCTACCGCCCAAGGGCTGATGAGCAGCGGTCTGGGCTCTGGGCTGGCCTGCAGCCCAGGTGGAAGATCCACTAGGTGAAGCCAGCTGGTCTTGTGAATTTAGTGGGGACTTGGAGAACCTTTATGTCAAGCTAAGATATTGTAAATACACTAATGAGCACTCTGTGTCTAGCTCAAGGTTTGTAAATACACCAATTGGTACTCTGTATCTAGCTAACCTAGCGGGGACTTGGAGAACTTTTCTTTCTAGCACTTTCTGTCTAGCTCAAGGATTGTAAACATACCAATCAGCACTCTGTGTCTAGCTCAAGGATTGTAAATGCACCAATCAGCTGTCAAAATGGACCAATCAGCTCTCTGTGAAATGGGCCAATCAGCAGGATGTGGGTGGGGTCAGATAAGGGAATAAAAGCAGGCCACCCAAGCCAGCAGTGCAACCCTGGGGTGTCTTTCCACACTGTGGAAGCTTTGTTCTTTCCCTCTTTGCAATAAATCTTGCTGCTGCTGCTCACTCTCTGGGTCCATGCTGCCTTTATGAACTGTAACACTCACCACAAAGGTCTGCAGCTTCACTCCTGTCAGCAAGACCAAGAACCTACCAGAATGAAGAAGCTCCAGACACATCTGAACATCTGAAGGCACAAACTCCAGACATACCATCTTTAAGAACTGTAACACTCATTGCGAGGGTCTGCGGCTTCATTCTTGAAGTCAGTGAGACCAAGAACCCAGCAATTCCGGACACACCTTGCCACAAGTCGTATACCTGAAAGCAATCAGGATGGAGAGTTGAACCTCCATTAGTCTCCTTTCTCAAAAAGAGCCAAAAGGCAAAACCTACGTATTATTATGTTTTCTATGCATTTTCAAAATTTCTTACATGGTAAATAATACCACATGTGAACAGATAAAATAAAATACAAGTATGAATGGCCAAATGAAGGGGGAAAAACAATAAAGAGAAGGAAGCTTCAAAAAATAAACAAGAAACATTTGTTTTCTGCAATTCTGATATCAGTGTAGCATGTCAGCGATAACATTGTCCAGTCAGTTCTAGAATTGAAAGTTTCTGGCTTTATTTTACTTCCATTCAACTCCTGTGCTTCCTGGTGCATGCTAACATCTGGAGGGAACAGAAAGCTGATTGCATAGCCACTTCTTTCAGCTTCCCTGTAATCACATTAACCTGGAAAATATGCTGAATATGTCCTTGCTTCATCAATCCACAAGCCATGTGTACACTTGAAACTACCACTTCTGTGGTCAATGATGGCCTTCCTATTTTTGTTAACACAATTCCCAAACTTATTCAACAGAGAACATCACACATGCTCTTAAAAAAGAAAGAAGTATCTCCCTCAAACGCAGGTTAGAAATGCCAGACTGCTGTTAGGCATAGGATCCATTGTGATTTAAATTTTGCCTCCCCCACTGACTTTCTTGAAGCGATCATTTAGTAAGGCTGTGGGACTTTGCCAAGTCAGTGTGACACCAAACACATTTGAAAACCAGAGTAAATTTACAGGGTAAAACTCAGAGAATGAGAATCTTAGGTCCTTCCAACAGTTAAGATTTTAAAAATCTTTATCATCCTGTTTTAAAAAACAGGATGGGTGTGTATATATACACACATAAATACATTATATAATCTATATAAATAATAAATTGGTGTGTCTGATTTTTAAAAACTTAAGAGAAAATGCTTTTATATATAACTTACATATGTTTGGTTTGTATATATTCGCAAATTTACATATTATTAAAAATAATGCAAATGCATGTCATTAACAAAGTTAAGAGGAAAGATGATTACAGTAGGTTCTCACTTAACATTGTTGGTAGGTTTTTGCAAACTGTGACTTCAAGCAAAGTCGTATGTAACAAAACCAATTTTTCTCTCTTCAACTTTATAACAAAATAATACTGAATGAAACAACCTGCTGTATATTGGTCTTCTTAAAGTTGCAATTTCTGAGAATCGGCCAGATGTGGAAGCTCACACCTGTAATCCCATCACTTTGGGAGGCCAAGGCAGGTGGATTGCTTGAGCTCAAGAGTTCAAGACCAGCCTGGGTAACATGATGAAAACACATCTCTACCAAAAAATACAAAAATTAGCCAGATGCGATGGCATGCATGTAGTCACAGCTGCTTTCCAAGATGAGGCATGAGGATCGTTTAACCCTGGGAGGTCAAGGCTGCAATGAGCTCTGATTATGCCCCTGCACTGCAGTCTGGGAGCCATAGCGAGACCCTATCTCCAAAGAAAAAAAAAGAAAAAGAAATCTGAGAATCTATTGACATTAAGTGAAGACATTGTATTTATGATGTAAATATATTTATTACTTTTTTACACATACATATAGATATATGCATGTGTGGATTTTCTTATTTTATTTTTAGTTGGCTCTTGCTTCTCTTTGGATGTATGTGTGGTTTTAACAAACTTCAGATTAAAGGTCTTTATTTATAATATATGTATGTATTTTGTTTTACCTGTTTAATTTTGTTCTTTTGTGGGCACATTTTAATTGAATATGCTTTTTTGATTGTCGTATTACATAAAACAATAACATTTGGAAAGCATCTATTTCAAATCAATTTCCTAGGGCCATTGAAACCACTGTGAAAGAATCTTAGAGGCAATCAGTTTCAATGACTCATTCCTTCTGGAGTAAACTTGGATACCAGTTAAAAAAAAGTAATTTATGAGGACTTGGGTTTGGTTTAATAATAGAGCTATAGCTTGAAACATGGAAATGCAATATAGCAAGGAAAATGCTGTGATTAAACCTACTCCTGAAGAATGGGAAGTGAATGATAATTGAAAACCACAAATAGGCTGGGTGTGGTGGTTCACGCCTATGATGCTAGTACTTTTGGAGGCTGAGGCAGGTTGATTGCCTGAGCTCTGGAGTTCAAGACCAGCCTGGGCAACATTATGAAACCCTGTCTCTACTAAAAACACAAAAATAGTTAGCCGGGCCTGGTGGCATTTGCCTGTAGATCCAGCTACATGGAAAACTGAGACAGAAGAATTGCTTGCACCCAGGAGGCGGAGGTTGCAATGAGCCGAGATCGGGCCACTGCACTCCAGCCTGGGCAAGACAGTGAGAGTCTGTCTAAAAAAAATAAAAATAGACGAGGGTCCCCAAATGAGAGATTTGAGAGCAGGTTTGGCTTTTTAATGTTTCTACACTTTATAAAATTGACAAATGACTTGGAGGAGAATAGTTGAGTCTATTGTGAATGTATCCAGAGCTCACTGCTGATTATTTTTTGCAGTTGTGGGTGATGCAAGATGGAGACTACAAACTGGATTCTGGGGCTCCAGACCCATTCCTTCTGCATGGCTAAGAGGAGAACCCTTGTGTGAGCACTGTGTTCCTCTCGTCCACCTTGCCTGCTTGCCTGCTTTGTGTTGAGATGCTTGTTCCTTGATTCAGGACCCTAATTATCAAGCCTAGGAATTTGCTCTTGCATTTGCTGCATGTCCAGTCTTTGAGAATGAGTCTTTGCTTGTTAATCTCTGATTGCATATGCTGTTTTTCAGTGGGACTCCAGGATTTTCTACGAACAGTCTCTACTGAGCTCTTTCTAGATAAAGGCCCAAGTATGAAGATATGCCCAGTGTTAGCTAGTGAGTTCCTGTGCAATGCCTCTCATGGTTGGCAGAGTTATAGGAATGTCAAAAATCAGGTAGGTTCAACCCTGAACAATTTCATTAAGTATCTACACAGATTCATATACCGAAATCTGTGTTTTTCATGACCTTAAAGCACCATGGTTTTCATAGCTCTGTAAAGTAAAATCTTTTCACTTCTGCCCTCTCAAAATTGCCAAAAGGAAGCATCTATTTCTTTTTGCCAGGCAACACGCACTGGGACATTATACTAATCAGTAAAGAGTTATTGATTAGAGGGGCCTGGGATTTATACTTCTGCCTGCCTTACTGCTGAAAAATCTGGCGTCGCAAGTGATTAAGCACTTTTTGAAGGTCACACAGCTAGTGGGTGCTGGAATTAGAATGCCATGTCTGTCTTACTCCAAAGTCCCCCAACCACATATTAAGATAAATTATTCTGGAGAATATTTATGGTAACAGGATATTCATTTGACAGCATCATCAAATGAGATGCAAAAAAAAAAAAAAAGGCATCTTGTAAGATTTTTCCATGTAGATAGCTGGGAACCTTATGGTTCTCTGGCCTCACAGCAAGGAGAGAGGTTGGGCTTATGAAGAGGTTTCTGTGGCATTTGTATCCCTACCTCTTCCCCAGCAGGTTTAGGTTTTCTTTTTTCTTGTTCCCTAAATGAAACAAAGAAAGTGACATGGAATGCGTGTCTCTTGGCCTCAGTCCAGTAAGGAGGATTCAGCGACATCCCTCAGAGAGGTTGATATTTGATTGTGCATCCATTGGCGGCATGAGAGGCTGGAACCTGACCCCTGCCTGACGTGCTCCAGGGAATTCTGAGCTCACAGGCGAGGGGGATGTGTTCATTTAGCCTTCACTTCCAGAGTCCCTCAAACTAATATGCATGACCAGATAACCTTAATGACTGGATAGGACCAGCAGGAGGAAAACTTCCTGCCATTTTGGCCCACAAAATCTGCTGGGATGAAGAAGGGACCCTATCAGAGTGGCACCACTGGAAAATCAGTTGGAGGGAGAGAAAATACCACCAACCTTTCAGGAGTTGCAGATGAGGGGCAATCCAGCTCGCTGGCTTCCAGGAACTCATGTCAGTACCAGTGATAGAAGAACCTTCTGTTCCTTTTTGCCTTCCTTTCCTGCTACTCTTCAGGTGGGGAGACATGTAACCACAGCAGGGGGAATGAGGGAGGAGGACAACTGAGAAAGTCAGACACTTCCCTGTTTGTGCCCTCCATTTCAGGACCAAAAAAAGCAAGTCTTAGCTAGAGGTAGGGTAGGGAAGAAAGGTAGTCTTACCTTGGAATTAACACTATCAAGATTTAGTATTGCACTTGACATTTAATTTTGGTCTTCAAAGCATTCAGTGACCAGAAACATCATGGAACATGCTGGAATTTTGACCACCAGCTGGTATAAGACATTTCTGCAATAAGTAAATTTTATAGAGACACTGGGAGACAAAACATTGCCTTTTGGTAAAATCTGAGTCATATTTATTCATGTTAAAATATTTTTCAGGTTTCAGTGTGCTCGTATCCTTGGTTACTATTGAAAATAGAAAATAGATTAACACTGCTTATGTAGTATTTGACTGCCTACTGAGAGCCAGAGGCACACAGAATAATTAGAAGTAAGCAAATCTTTATTTATAGAAGTCGAATAATGAAAACAAAGACTCGGATTTGACTTTTCTTTTCTCTTCCTCCTTTCCTTATTCTGTAAATGCTATAAGAATGAATAAAACAAGGAAACAAAAGAGGAACACTGTAAGTTATTTTTCCTGGGGTATGACTTTCCCCCGAGGTGTGTGGTCAGAAGACTGCCTGCTGATTTACCAGCCTAGATGGGACACCTCCCTGCTGAGTGTTGGCAATCCCATGTTGTCACCATCAACAACCACAATTGCACCCAGACTGTAAGTGATGAGATTTGGGGTTTTAGTAGCCATAGTAGCATAGAAGTAGCTGAGTGACTAATTCCAAATTATTTTCCAGCAAAAAGTACTCCTGTGGACTACCCAGACATTAATAGGAAATGAAGCATCCCTGGTACAATAGTGTCTATAGAACATATGTCATACTGAATTGTACATTTGATAAGCTCCATTGGAGGGAATATAGTGACTCTCAGAGGCCTTCTTTAAATAATTAAAGACATTCCTTACATTCCTAGCTTCTTAGAACCCTTTCTTTTATGTAAATATTGATTAAAAACATGTTTACAGGTTTTTTGCTGTTTATTTTACATTGCATTTAATTCACCAAGTTATTGGTTTTTATTAAATCATCAAGTTGTGTGATCATCACTGTAAACCACTTTGGGAACATTCTTAACACCGAAGGGAGATTCTTCAAGCCCATTGCTATCCCCATGTCCTGCCTGAATACATTTGTGAGAAATCGCATTTTTCTCGGCCTCATCATATTTGTTTGAACCCAGGTCATGTGAATTTTGTCCTATGGGGTGTTGATGATCATCAGATTGTATTACTCTGCGATATGACCCTATAATAAGTGACCATATCATGGGACCATATACCCAGCACCTTCGAAGGACCTAGAACAAAATTGCTCAGGCATGGGAAAATAAAACCCACATGTTCTGGAAGTCCCCATGCCTCTCACTGTTCATGATACCGTCCTGTTTTCTGCCTGAGCACTGTTGAGCAGCCCTCTTCTGCCATTAGTCTGACTTCTCTTCCCACTTCTAATTATGGTGATTTTCTACAAATCAGCTATGGAATTCATTCCTGTACTTAGCCCCTTACGACTGATTACTCTTATAGTCAAGTCAATATCTGTTGTTGCTTGTGCATCTCTGGCTGCTATCATTTGGAGATGTGCATCATTATTTCAAGACACAGCTAATAGGAAGAGTAAGGGAAACTTACCAAATGTTGGTACATTACATAGTTATACCAAAAAAGGGCAAATCACAAAGCTTTGACTTAGACATGGAAGCATGTAGGATCTCATTTAGAAAGAATTTTTTAGAGAGAGAAGAAATCCAAAGCAGTATAATTTGGGAACATACAGTAAACCATCAGGCCTGGTCCAGGCAGTGAATAATGAGTTCTTACATGCAAATAACAAAATTAATAAGAAGCTTGATTTCTTGGTAATGTGGGACTTGACAGGTGGGATACTTGTTGGAAACCTTGCCCAACTAACAGATTAACAGCAGCTCTTTTCTTTGTTCTCAGTCAGGGTTATTCACTTTTATTTTAGTTGGCAGTCCATGTGCAAGATGTGCAAGTTTGTTATATAGGTAAATATGTGCCATGGTGGTTTACCGCACAAATCAACCCATCACCCAGGTATGAAGCCCAGCATGCATTAGCTATTCTTCTTGATGTTCTACCCCCGATCCTGCCCTTTCCCAACAGGCCCCAGTGCATGTCAGGGAATCTGAATGGAGGGACCCTGTGTGATTTGATGAATCATCACATGCCTTGTCTCTTTCCTCCAGCATAAGCTACAAATATTTTCCAAAGGCAACATACTCAAAATAAATCCTTTAGTATCTCTTTTCTAGATTAACTGCACCTTCAGTACTTCCTAGCTCAATCACTGCACCTTCAGTACTTCCTAGCTCAATCACTGGGGTCCTCCATTATCCAGTTCATGGGCTAGAACCATTAATGTTTATTCTCCATGCTCTTATCCATTTAGTCATCTGTCTGTTTGGGTGAGTTTCTGACATACCTCTTGAATTTACCGCCACTCTGTCTCCATGGTTACCACCTTTGAATCTCATCCTTAGGTCTTTAACAGTATTACATCATTTGGACCTGTGGGCACCACTACCCTTTCTGTTGTAAAAGTCTATGATTTTCTTTCATGTTTCTACCTTACTTCTCCACTAACCCTCAGCTTCTGTGCTTACCTGGTTCCTTGTTAGTTCCTTAGTTCATCTCCTTCCCATTCAGAATGTTCTCCAGTTTTGTACTGTCACTTTGGAATCATTTTCATTGTTTTCCAATTACTTCCTGATCATCCTAGTTCCAAAGTCACTAGCCAAGGGTGATATGCATGGAAACAGCCAGTGAGAGGAATTCTGTTTGTGCAAAGTGGAAGAAAGTTGAGTAGGAACAGATTAGGATTTGAAAACTGACTAATGCTGAGATACCTGGCATACTCCAGCAGCTGAGTTTTAAGGCAGAGCACACACGAATGTGGAAGAACTGGAAACTGATTTCCTTAGAGCATCCCAACCCTTCAGCAAGTCTCTAAGAGAAGGTGTGTATCTCTAAGAGAAGGTGTATTAGTGTGTTGTCACACTGCTATGAAGAAATACTCAAGACTGGGTAATTTATAAAGAAAAGAGGTTTAATTGACTTATAGTTCTGCATGACTGGGAAAGCCTCCGGAAACATACAATCATGGCAGAAGGGGAAGCAACATGTCCGCATTCCCATGACAGCAGAAGACAGAAGAATAAGAACAAAGTGAAGGAAGAAGCCTCTAATGAAACCATCAGATCTTGTGAGAACTTACTTTCTAACACAAGAATAGCATGGGATAAACCACCCCCATGATTCAAATACATCCCACTAGGCACTCCCATGATGTGTGTGGATTTTGAGATGAGATTTGGGTGGGGACACAGCCAAACAATATCAGTAGGTGAGCCCTAGTTTGAAGACTAGTGGCTTACATTATTGGAATTGACTTGTTGCTGGTGTCGTTTCCCACAAAACTCTGTTAGATCTACAAGTTAAACCCATTTTGCCTCTATGAGAATAATTTCCTCACATCATGTGTCATTTTTATTTAAAAACTTACCTCATCCTACTTGCAAAACTCTTGCTCCTGGCCCTCTGGGATAATCCAACATCATCTCCCCATCCCCAGACTGTTAACATAATCATATCTACAAACTCCCTTTTGCCCTGGAAGGAAACATTCTCAGGATCAGGGTACTAGAATGTGGACATCTTTGGGGGCCATGGTCTTGTCTACATGACTTGGTTTCCACTGACATAGTTTGTAAAGATGAATCTTGATCAAAATCTCTTATGGGCACATCACTTAGCCATTTATATGTTTAGGAGATCATTAATAATGAGTATAATAGTTTGCTAAAATAAAATCATAAGTAGGTAGGTAGTAATATTGATCTATTCACAAACAAATTCATGACTGTGAATGTGAACTTCTTCTGTGTCATTACATGTCAATTTTTTACAGCAGAATTTTAATTAAAAAAATTTTTTTTCTGGAGGCGAGGACATGATGTCAGTCTGTCACCCAGGCTGGAGTACAGTGGCATGATCTTGGCTCACTGCAACCGTTGCCTCCTGAATTTAAACAATTTTTGTGCCTCAACTTCCTGAGTAGCTGAGATTACAAGCACATGCCAAAAGGACTGGCTAATTTTTGGAATTTTTGGTAGAGACAGGGTTTCATCATGTTCACCAGGCTGGTCTCAAACTTCTGACTTAAAGTTATTCATCCTCCTCGGCCTCCCAAAGTACTGGGATTACAGGAATTAGCCACCATATCCAGCCTTAAATATATATGATATACAATTTATATATATTTAATATATATATTTTTTATATATATATTTAAGGCAGGGTCTCACTGTGTCACCCAGTTTAGAGTGCAGTGGCACCATCATGGCTCCCTGCAGCTTCAAACTCTTGGGCTCAAGTGATCTTCCCACTTTAGCTTCCCAAGTATTTGGGATCATAGGCATGTGCCACCATTTTTAGCTAATTTTTTTGAGGGATGGGGTTTTGCTATGTTGGCTAGGCCGGCCTTAAACTCCTGGCCTCAAGCAGTCCTTCCACCTTGGCCTCCCAAAGGGCTGAGATTACAAGTGTGAACCACCATGCCCAGAAAGTCTCTGACTTTTTATTCTGATTGTTATACTTGAGCCAGTTCAGGGACATCTGATGGATGTAGAGATGTAGAGAGAGACATAAGATTTTTTGTATAGTACATTAATTCTGCTAACACAACGCACATAAAAAAAATCAGAATGTTCTTCATAGTTTTGCCCTTTCCACTGATTGATTGATCAACTGATTGCTACCCAAGCTTCAGTGCTGAGACACACTCTCTCTCTGTTCAGTAATGCTGCTGATACTGAGATACGCTACCTCTCTGTTCAGTGATGCTGCCATTGGTGATTGTTGTTCAATTTTTCATTGAACCTAATTTGGAGGAAAAGATGTTTAGCTGTAGATACAATGAAGGGAATTTCAGCTCCTTCCAGACTCGTATACACCTCCTGCTGCATTGTGGGCATCAGGGATATTGCCTGTGTTGGCTGAGTTCATCAGTTTTCCCTTTACTGTTGCCTTTGATTTTGTCCTTTGGCATAGGTTCCTCTCTCCACTCCAAAAACATATTCCCGGGTTGAGTTCCTGCAAAATCCTTTTAATTCTAAATGACCTCAAGTAAAACATTCCCCTTTCCTTTCCTGACAAACTTCTCATGAAAGTGATACTAGCTTTCTCTAGTTTCCTTCTCATGAAACTGGTAACTGTCATTCTCCACTCCTTCTCATGAAAGTGGTAACTAGCTTTCTCTATTTCTTCTCCTATGGTTACTTTCATATTCATTGAATCTCCTCCATGGTACAGGCATTCAGACCCAGGTTTTTTATTTCAAAACTAACTGGCAATGGAACAGTAGGATGTGTCAACAATGTCCCCCATTTGTTAGAAAGTCATTTCTTGACAACCATTAGGCACCTGAGATTAGTTATCCATCTACTGTCCATGATTCAGTGTATCTAACAGGTACAAAATACTGATTCTAAGAACTCATAGAAACAACAGTACAATGGCAGTTACCAGGGGCAAAGGATGCCAGTGGAAGAATGGGGAGATGTTGGTTAAAGAGTACAAAATTTCAGTAAGACAGCAGAAATAAGCTCAGGAGATCCATTGTACAACATGGTGACTGAAGTTAATAGTAACTTTGTATGCATTGTGTATTTGAAATTTGGTAAGAAAGTAGAGCTTTGATGTTCTTAATCACAAAAACTGAGAAGTATATAAGGTACTGGATATGTTCATTGATTTGATATAATCATTCTACATTGTATGCATATAAAGCACTGTCTTCAGATTATAATTCCTAAAGAGTGTTCCTCATACTCAACAGCAGTGGTTCTCAACCTTTGGGACTAGTTTTGTCAAAGACAATTTCTCCCTAGACCTACAGTGAGGGAGGATGGTTTTTGGAATGATTCAAATGCATTACATTTATTGTGCACTTTATTTCTATTATTATTACATTATAAAATATAATAAAAGGATTATACAACTCCCCATAGCCTGAGCTTGTTTGCCTGCAACTACAGAAAGTGCCATCTGGGAGCAATGAGAGAGATAGTGATAGATCATCAGGCATTAGATTCTCATAAAGAGCACACAACCTAGATCCCTCACATGTGCATTTCACAATATGGGTCATGTTCCTATGAGAATCTCATTATGCCACTGACCTGACAGGATGTGGAGCTCAGGAGATAACAAGAGTGATGGGGAGTGGCCATAAATACAGATACTGCTTCACTCCTTCACCCACTGCTCACCTCCTGCTGTGCAGCCAGATTCTTAACAGGTCATGGACCAGTACCATTCCATGGCCCTGGGGCCAGGGACCCCTACTCCACAGAGTCAGCGTACAAGTGGATACAACCTTCACTCTCACATTCTCCAAAGCTTGCAGGCAAAAATTGGATATTGACTGTCCCGAGGTTACTTCTGCCTGTAAAACTAGGTGTTAATATAATGAATGTTACCACCATTGCTGGAGGAGTGGTAATCAAACATCAGGTAATTTATAAAAATCATCACTTGAGAGAGCTGACAAGCTGCATAAATTCCCCCAGCTACCCAAGATTAATAACTTTATACGGAAAGGAAGTAAATATGAATTTGCCTCCAAATCACTTTTTTATAATCCACACTCCAAAAATTGACACACTGTCATAAATCAGACACCACTTATCAACTTGTTCGCAGCATCAAAAACTCAGAGCTGCCTCTCCTTGATGGCATGCTTCTAAATGCGGTAACTCAATCTTGCTGTGTTACGGAAGGCAATGTTTAATGCCCGCTAAGCGAACCCTTCTTATTTTGGTAGGCATGGCCGCTATGTCTGCTCACCAAAAAAGATGGATGCTATTGGATAGTAAAGTAACAAAGTAATGCTTAACCACTTATGCTTTTAAAGTTCTGCATACATTTATGAATTCAATAAAGTATCATTTTTCAATGGAATTGTTAGGACCCCAAATCTCAGTGTTACACAATATACCCATGTAACAAACCTGTAGATATACCCACTTAATCTAAAATATAAAAAGAAAAGAAGAAAGTATTGTTTTGTAGCCTAAAGTGTTAAAAATACAATACCAATCTTCCAATTGTCAGATCCTGGAGACATCAAATCAAACCTTGTTGAAGATGTCATTATGAACACCTGGGTTAATAAAGGAAGTACAGGGCAAGACACATAAAACATGAAGAAAAGCAGATACTGTTTTAGAGCCTCTTGTGAAGGTAACTGTAAGGTGTCAGGAGAAACACCCTCAGAGTATCGGAAGTGACTCTGCAAAGGACCCCTGGAGTGTGCTGGTCCAGGGCTCACAGTGAACTGGCCTATGGCCCATGAACCTAGGCATCCCCACCAGACACCTGTAACAGCCCATGTGCATGCCAACATCACCTAAAGGCAGTGGGTTTCAGGTTGTTTACTGACTTAGCTGTGGCCTTGAAAACATGGCAGCAGTTTCAGGAGTCTCCTGTTTGAGGCTGAAATGAAACTTATTTGTTCTATGGGTTGATGCTGCAGGGATGCCTTTGAAAAACAAACAAAAATCAATGATCAAGCTGGGTGTGGTGGCTCATGCCTATAATCCCAGCACTTTGGGAGGCTGAGGTAGGTGGATCCCTTGAACCCAGGAGTTAGAGACCAGTCTAGGCAATGATGAAACAAAATAAATAAATAAAAATTAGCCAAGTGTGATGGCAGCTACTTGGGAGGCTATTAATCAAATGTAGTCCCAGCTACTTGGGAGGCTAAGGTGGGAGGATTGATTGAGTCTGGTAGGCAGAGGTGGCAGTGAGCTGAGATTGCATCACTGCACTCCAGCTTGGTCAACACAGACAAACAAACCCAAAACAACCAGTGATGACTGTTTCTGTTATACCTTGATTCTATTTTCTAAGGATGCCCTGAATGTTAGCTTTATCTGTCAATCTTAGAGCAGGCACTTATTCATCCTGCAGTGGTTACCAAAAACAGTGGCTAGCAGGAGAGGAGAGAGGTAAAGCTATTACACACATGCATGCTGTAGGGGTGGGCTCAGTACTGATACTGTGTCCTCACATGCGGGGTGCTGGCTTCCTCTTGAGCAAGTTCTATTCCCCTGGCCTCAGCTGGCAGATACTCCTTGTCATGGGGTGGCTGTAACTTGTATCAAGGCGTCCCGGGTAGCTTTTGGGGCCGGGTACCTAACTACAAGCAGAAATGGATTCCTGGCATTCCCACTGACCTTTCACCACTCTGTTCCTTATGCCTGTAGTGTCTTTTCATAAACACATCCTGTTATTGGAGAGATTGGTGGAATGTTGGATAGGAAAGGGCTTTGAACTACAGTAAGTACACATGGATTGTATAAGGTCCCTGGGGTTGATTTATGGATGCTGCTTTGAGAAATGATCAAAAAGAGGAAATTTACCCTAACAATTCTCAAATATGGCAAAAGACAGTGAGCTCCCAATCAGCCTTGCATTCCCTTTGCCTACCTCTCGAGACTCTGTGAGGGCCAGTAATCCAGGACTTCCATCAGTTCTTACAGAAGGGACCTTATATCAGTTGCTCCTTCAATTCTGCTTGCAATGAGCTGAATAGTCCCCCAAAATCACGTGATTCCCACAACCTCAGAGTGTGACCTTTTCTGGAAATAGGGTTATGGCGGATGTAATTAGCAAAGTTAAGATGAGGTCATACTGGAGTAAGGTGGGCCCCCATTGAATATGACTGGTGTCCTTCTCAAAAAAGAAGACACTCGCAGAGGCATGATGTGAAGACATGCAGCACAAATGTCCTATTTCCACAGAGGCAGAGATTCGGGTGATAGATCTATGAGCCAAGGAGTGCCAGCAATCAAATAAATGCTTTATATTTTGCTTCATGTTTTTATATTTACAGTTTTTATACTGGTTGATATTTATAAGATGTACTTTTACACAGGTCTTCATGTCCAATTCTGTGTTAATCTTAAACCCTAAGACTATTCATAGTTTCCCAGGAGAAACCTTCAGAACTCATTGTACAATTTAAGCAATAAATCTGCAAATGCTTATTAAGACCGCCCTCTGTCTGCTACTAGACACAACCTTGTGGACAATGGAAATAAAAAGATGTGGCTTCCATTGGGAAAATTACACAGCGGATTTAGGGAGACAAGATGTAAATGCCCTCCAAACTAAGATGCAGAAGGGCAAAATTACTTGCCCAAGATCACATAAGTAATGACTCACAGAACTAGAATTTGAGCCTCACTGTGCCTGATCCACAGCAGTTTTTACTGTTTCCTAAGACACAAAGAGTTGGTTACAGTAGATATTAATCGCATCACCAATGTAATCTTGCAGATGAAGACATTTCCATTATGTAGAGCATAGGAATGAGAATAATCAAATGATTCTGAATCTTTTTTTGAGATTCCATTCTTTTCGAGATATCAAATTACCAGTTAACTCTTTCAATATTGCAATACCCTTAGCATAAATGGAAGACTAACCATTCTCCCACCCTGAACAAGGCAAAAAGTGGCCTGAGTAGCTGTGCAAAACACAAATCGAATTCATTGGCCAGTTGAAACTATCCCCAACCCACAAGGAAGCAGCAGAAGAAAATTATGTGGTTGAAATTCTTCTTCCTTATTGGGTCAATATTATTATGTTTAGTTGATTTAGGGAATTTGCTTCATCATAAATTCAAATCTGGTTCCATTTTAGGCATCAATGCTTTTTTATAGTTAGGCTTGACTACGAAAAATTCTAGCAATTTCTATTATGGTTTTGAAATAAGCCATAATATGCCAGTCTCCTTGCAAAATGACTGCGTTTTCGCCATGCAAAATGAAGAAATTATTGCCTGGAATTAAAAAAAAAAATATTTTACTCTGCCAGTTAAAATTTTCTCCTTCAAGACAGGGGCTTCTGTGAATCAAGAATGTTACTGATTTGGTCTGATAATTCCATTTTTTTCTTTATGTATCGAGCTTTGACACCAGCTTTGATTAAATTTAGAGTATTTCCACAGTGTTGGGTAACAAATGCTGAATGTTGATATATGTTACAAATGAAGCCCTGACACCCAGGTGTTTTCTGAAATTCAGTTATGCATATTGTAGAAAGATAATATATGCCTTTGCCTTACCTCCTAAGACATTCTCAGCAGGTGAGGGCAATGTTCAATAATCAAACATTTTAATATTTCTGCAGAACAAATATATGAATATTCCTGTAAGTGGGATGCAGGAAGACCACAAGTGGTATAGTAAAGTGCATTTTTTGTAGTAATACACAGATAAATTAAATTGTATTATGACAGATTATCAATAACCTGGACTTTCCTATTTCTAACATCAGAAAGAGTCAATTCAAAATAAGTTAAATACTTTTACACATACTTGCAATATACATCCATGACCTCTGGATGCTTGGATTTTTTTAAGAAGAAGAAGCCTTAGGGATGTCACTGGTCTGTTATTTTTTTAAGAAGAAGTTGCATCTCAGGGATGTCATTGGTCTCTCTGAGTTGACCATGTATTGATGGCTAGAGAACAAGTATGATAAGGGAACCACTTCTTTAAGGACAAAACGGCAATGTGAAAAATGACCCTTTAAAAGACTTCTCCCATTGCCATTTGCCCTGTGAACCTGGCTTTCTCTCAGGGCATTTTCTCTGTAGTTGAACAAATTCTCTTACCTGCTCATTCTCAAGGCCAACAATGAACAGATTACACATTCTAACCCTATCACCAAGGTCAGGGGTTGGCAAACATTTTCTATCTAGGACCACACAATTAATATTTTCAGCCTGGTGGAGGATACAGTCAGTTCTGCAGTTGTAGTGCAAAAGTAGATGTATAAAGGAATGGTCATGGTGTATTTCAGTAGATCTTTACTTACAAATAGAGGTGGTAGGCTGGGTTTGGCCAATGGCCATACTTAGGTGACCCCTGTAACCTGACTTTTTTTTCATCGTGGTTCACAATTCTATTATTATTATTACTATGAATATCATGCTTATCAATATGTGACAAAAAAAGAGTTAAAGAAAATGCACATCTGCTCTTTGATGGAATACAAAATTCCTTGGCCATAAGGTTATATTAAATACATTTCATATTGAGGAAAAGAGCAGTACCTAAAACATTTCATTTTTAATGATGTCTGAAGGAGGGAGGATGCTCCAGAAACTGTATGTTTTATGGTTTTTCTGTTAGCCCAGATTGTCTGCTACTGGTATGCTTGTTACTAGATTACTCAAAAGATATTTCTCAGGAAATTCATATTTGCATGATTATGAATAGATAAATTGAGTTAACATTTCCATCATCATGGATGTTGGATTTACCAGTCACTGACAACTTTGTGTTTGCCTGGAGTATTGACACAAGCAGACTGTCAATCTGAGCTTGCAAATCTCTCTCTTGTTGGCTTTTGTTAGGTGTTGTGAATGGCACAAGATCAGACAACAAGATCCACATATGTCTGTGTCTTTCCGTTGGAATTGTGGAAATGCTTCTTCAGTCATAAAAGAAACAAGAGCCAATTCTCCTTAGTACTAAATACTCCTTATTACTTCTTAGTACATCCCATTCATTGGTTGCCAGAGCCAGGAACACACAGGCTCAAGCCAATTTACAACAGTCAATGTTGCAAACCAAACATGGCAATGTACTTATTATATAAATGTTCTAGTTTCAACTTCCACAACAAACAAAGAAACATTTAACATTCATATAAAGGGGATAGGAAAGGGAGTTAATAAATGAGTCCAAGGAGACTGACACGGACAATGAGAGTGTCCTGGGCTGATCTGGACAATTGTTCACGTAAAGAAGAGACTTTCTTTCTTTCTTTTCTTTCTTTCGATGGAGTCTCACTCTGTTGCCCAGGCTAGAGTGCAATGGCACAATCTTGGCTCACCACAGCCTCTAGCTCTGGGATTCAAACCATTCTCCTGCCTCTGCCACCCAAGTAGCTGGGACTACAGGTGTGCGCCATCATACCCAGCTAATTTTTGTATTTTTAGTACAGACAAGGTTTCACCATGTTGGCCAGGCTGGTCTTGAACTCCTGACCTTGTAATCTGCCCATGTTGGCCTCCCAAAGTGCTGGGACTACAGAGGTGTGAGCTACCACATCTGGCAGAAAAGGCCTTGCTTTGGACAAAGCCTTCAGCAGCAGGTTCCTGGAGGTGACCACAAGTGACAGCAAAACCGGGTCACCATGTAGAACTGGTAAAGTCCTGCTCTTTTATCCCTCCAAGTTCGCTGGTGAGGGCTGACAATAAAGAGTTACAACCTCAACTGCTTGAATGCAGTCTGTATTGATTAGGCAAATATCTGGTCCTGTTAGAAGGATGCCTTTTGAAAAACAAGATGGAGTCTTCTCCTAAGATTGAGTCACTTACGTCAAGAGTGCTCCTATATATTAGAGATTCTCTAGGATTATAGTTTAGTAGCAAGTTGGACTATTTGATCAGCAAGATGAGGCTATTTGATCAGCATCAGAAATATTTTCGAGAGTAGTTTTTTAAAATTCAGATGTCATCTTAGGTCAAGTCACGGGAAATAGATTCTGAGGTGCTAGGAGATATTTTAGGGGAAGTGTATTCTTGGGGTCAATACTTGCAGGGACGTGAGGAAAGGAAATTGAGGCCGAGGGAGGAGTTGAGCAGCCCAGCTATCAACAAAGACTTCAGACCATTTCACAGGGAGCTCTGGAGCTGGGAAACTCCCTTAGAGGTTTCCCTCTTGAGGCAAGGAGATGTTGTCCCCTGGGAAAAGGTAGTTCTCTTTGACCGAGGCCGATTTCCAGAGACAGACTTTGCTAAGTGTGTCAGCCATCAAAACTACCAGCAGTAGCTGGGGGAGGAAGACTTGGGTCTTCCCTTGACATCTAAATTCCTACCACATCACCAACCAAGGACATTCTCTGTGCAAATTCCTCAACACCATATTCTATGTCTTCCTCTTCAAGATATACTTTTTCACCCCGGATTACCATTTACCCTTATAAATTCCTTCAGTCTATCTCTGGGATATTCACACTTGTTTTCAGTGTTTACTTCTACATGGAATGTTCTGGAAGCTTTCATGAGAAAGTAGGGTGAATGACTCATCTGACTTTGCCCGATACTGTCCTAGTTTGAAAACTGGACCTCATCAGTCCTGGATACACTGGGATGTGGTTCACCCTATGGCAAACCCATCAGTCAAATTTCAACAACTAACTTTTCCAGTTATTTCCTATTTTCCTAAAAATAGCACAGTCAGTCTTCTTTAATAACTATTCTACCTGGGCTATGGCTAAGGACAAATGTGTTCTCCTTCTTCTCACTGTTAAACGTAGGATGCCTTTAACTCTTTGACATTTTCACAGTCAAAATTAAACCCATGCCATTAAACCTGAAATCACAACAAAGTAATACAATACTAATGGACAGGAGAAGCTAGTAGGCTGAGACAAGACTGATACCTCAAGTTAGTTCAGTCTGGGTTTTGATGCTCAATACAACAAAATGGGCATTACAAAAATCATTTTGTTTTCAGGACTTTTTGTGTCTCAGAATTGTGGGCAATGGATGGCAGACCCCAATGCCATTTTTAGATCCCAATCATTTTTAGCATTGTACAACTGGAACTTCATTTGGAGAGGGCATGCAAATGATGAGAAAAAATGGCCAAGCAAATGATAGTTATGAAAATTATAGAGACTCAAGGGGATAAAAATGCATACTTAATATTTTTGAACACACAAATCAGAATGAAGGTTCCTCATAATAAAGCAGACTTAAACTCTTGATCTTCTTCAATCTTCTGTGACTCTGGTTTGGGTTATATGTTTTATAGAAAAGACTTACTTGCATATAAGTTGTGATAGTAACAGAGGAACCGCCATAAATAGTTACTAGGTGTGATTGTTTGAGTCAACTGGGTACCATTTCCCTCAAACCCTAAATTTGCCTGTGCTTTTAGCCACAACCACTTTAAGGAGTATTGGATGAGTGGTCTAACACAACATTCCTAAACCTTGGCACTACTGACATTTGGGAGAAGACCATTGTTTGTTGATTGAGAGTGGGCACTAGGCTGCATACTTCTTTGTGGTGGTGGCTGATCTGTGCATTGTAAGATATTTACCAGAATTTCTGCCTTCTGCCTACTGGATACCATTAGCACCTCCCTATTGCAATAACCAAACTTGTTTCTACATATTACCTGTTTTTCCTAGTGGGGCAAAATTGCTACTGAGTAAGAATCTATCTAATACTAATTTGAAAAATGTCCTCAGAATATGGGCCTTTAGATTTTCCATTGTGCTGTTTCATTCTGTAAGTATAGGCTCTTAGTGGCAGTACCGCTGTGACGGGCATGGTGACTTAATCCCTTCAGATGTGTTCTTTGTCCTCATTTCTCACTCGGGGGTTGGTAAGCACTGTGTATCAAGTATGGGTCAAAGAGCTTTCATGCTGATACCTTAAGTCCTATTTTCTGGGCTGGATGCAGTGACTCATGCCTGTAATCCCAGCACTTTGGGAGGTCGAAGTGCGCAGATCACTTGAGGCCAGCAGTTTGAGACCAGCCTGCTCAACATGATGAAACCCTGTCTCTATTAATAGTACAAAAATTAGCCAGGTGTCATGATGCAAGCCTGTAATCCTAGCTACTCAGAAGGCTGAGACAGGAGAATCGCTTGAACTTGAGAGGCAGAGGTTGCAGTGAGCTGAGATCATGCCACTGCACTCTAGCCTGGGTGACAAACTGAGACTCCATCTCCAAAAAAAAAAAAAAAAAAAAAATCTATTTTCTGTAAGTAAAAGGTGTGCACGAAAAAAAAGGGAAAATAAACATCTTTCTTACCTCACAAGGAGAGTTGCCCAATTGTTCAAACCCACGTGCATGCAATCTTAGTCTTGCCTGATGATGTCATGCTGAATGCCCAGTGGTTTTGTCAATGGACAAAACCATTTTTTGTCCCATCATCGTTCTGCAATGGGAGATAAAGGATCAATATTGACAGCAAACTATCTCATTTCAAGAAGAATCTAACATGAAAAGTCATGCTGGAAGATTGATTACAGTTGCAGATACCATCTCTGGGGGAAAAAAATAACATTTCTGAGACTCGGATTGAACCTCAGAAATTGTTGCTAGAAGCCTAACTTCAATAAAGCAAAATCAATGTTTACAAAAATCTATAAGGAATAGTAATTTTTCTCTAATGTGATGTTCTCTTCTGAATGTTTTTTACCAAGTGGTATTATGATTTATATTTCAAAGCTTAAAAAATAGATTTATACATTAATAAATTGTTCAAGACCATATAGTTGTTTTCTTTGTCTAAATGTCAACAAGTTAAAAGAAAAGTCCTAAATAGGTTCAAAGCTATATTCCTGGGTTTCTTCTGAGACCATTTTCTATTCATGTCTAGGACTCTGTATTAGAGGTCAAAAAAAAAAGACAAAAAACCTATTTCTGTAAAAGGTTAGATAGTAAATAAATATTTCCAATTTTGAGGGGCAAATAGTATCTGCCACAACTCAACTCTGATATTGCAGCACAAAAGCAGTAAGGGAGTGGAGGCAGCTGTGTTCTGATACACTTTGTATTTCAGACACTGAAATACGAGTCTTAAGTACTTTTCACATATCTTAAAATAATATCCTTTTTTTTCCAACCATTTAAGCATGTAAACCTTCTATGAAAACAGGTATCAGGACAGATTTTTCTTGTGGGCCACTGTTTGTGCAAACCCAGCCCTATTCAGAAAATAGCTATCGAGGGTTTGCTATGGTGAACAAATGAGATGTGGTCTCTGCCTTCTTGATCCTTAGAGCTGTGGAAAGGACAGCTGTTACATGAATAAATCAGGAAATAAATGAATCTATTATGCAAATAGTAATAATTGCTATCTGGGGGAAAAGAGGTGCTATGATAGTCAACAGTGAGGGAGCCTGCTTCATATAGGGTAATGATGGAGGGCTTCCTTGCAGCAGTGGTGTAAGCCGAGACGTGAGGATGGGTAGGAGTTAGACAGAGAGAGGAAAAAAAGTGGGGAGAGAAATCCTCTAGAACAGCAGTCCCCAACCTTTTTGGCACAAGGGACCAGTTTTGTGGAACACAATTTTTTCCAAGGACAGGGATGTTTTGGGGATGATTCAAGTGTGTCACATGTATTGTGTACTTTATTTCTATTATTATATTGTAATATATGATGAAGGAATTATACAACTCACCATAATGTAGAATCAGTGGCAGCTCTGAGCTTATTCTCCTGCAACTAGACGGTCCCATCTAGAAGTGATGGGGATGACAAATCATTAGGCATTAGATTCTCATTAGGAGTGTGCAAACTAGATCCCTTGCATGTGCAGTTCACAATAGGGTTTGTGCTTCTGTCAGAATCTAATGCTGCCACTGATCTGACAGGAGGCAGAGCTTAGGCAATAATGTGCGTGATGGGGAGCAGCTGTAAATACAGATGAAGCTTGGCTTACTGGCGGTTCACCTCTGGCTGTGCAGTCTGGTTCTTAAGAGGCCTGGGGGTTGGGAACCCTGCTCTAGTAAAGAAAGAGCTCATGAGGCTAGGCACAGTGGCTCACACCTGTAATCCCAACACTTTGTCAGGCTGAGGCTCCATTTAACCCAGGAGTTTGAGACCAGCTTGGACAACATAGTGGAACCTATCTCTGCAAATACTACAAAAATTAGCCAGCTGTGGTGGTGTAGCTGTAATCCCAGCTACTCCAGAAACTGAGGGGGAGTATTACTTGAACCTGGGAATCGAGGCTGCAATGAGCCATTATCACCCCACTGTCTGGGCAACAGAGTGTGACCTTGCATACAAAAAAAAAATTTTTTTTACATCATATCATTAAGTGTGTCAATATATGATTACCCAATGTGTGATTATTGATCTTTTGAATGAATTCACAAGAAGAGCCCGATGCTGTTGGTTTGACTCTGCTAAGAGCCTCTCAGTTGCTGAACCAGGACATAGTCATCTTAGTAAGTTAAGATCTTCCTGGCCAGGCAAGATGGCTCATGCCTGTAATCTCAGTACTTTAGGAGGCTGAAGCGGGTGGATCACGAGGGCGAGTTCAAGATCAGTCTGGCCAACATAGTGAAACCCCATCTCTACTAAAAATACAAAAATTTAGCCAGGCGTGGTGGCAGGAGCCTGTAATCCCAGATACTCAGGAGGCTAAGGCAGGAGAATCGCTTGAACCTGGGAGGTGGAGGATGCAGCCAGCCAAGATAGAGATGGAGCCATTGCACTCCAGTCCAGGCAACAGTGTGAGAATTCATCTCAAAAAAAATCTTCCTGAGGACAATGGAGCAAGATCATCTTCAGGTGAACATAGCATAGCGTAAGTATGAGAGGTGCATGTGTTTGTATCTTCACCCTGATACTCCCATGTTTGATTCACCTGGACCGTGTGGTCTAAGTCAAATAGTGGTGTGCAGTGACCTTCATAATGGTGTTTGAGGCATCCTGATATTGCTGGGATGACATGGACATGGTGTTACTGCAGCTATCTTTTATTCAGAAAGAACTTTCCATCAAAAGGTCAAAGGGGAGCATCTGTAAGGCAAATATATATATATATATTTATTATTATTATTATTAATTTTTGAGACGGAGTCTGGCTCTGTCGCCCAGGCTGGAGTGCAGTGGCCGGATCTCAGCTCACTACAAGCTCCGCCTCCCAGGTTCACACCATTCTCCTGCCTCAGCCGGAGTAGCTGGGACTACAGGCGCCACCACCTCACCTGGCTAGTTTTTTGTAGTTTTTAGTAGAGACGGGGTTTCACCGTGTTAGCCAGCATGGTCTCCATCTCCTGACCTCGTGATCTGCCCGTCTCGGCCTCCCAAAGTGCTGGGATTACAGGCTTGAGCCACCGGGCCCGGCCGGCAAATATATATTTACAGAAAAAGACAGTGCTGGGCCAATAGGGACAGCCTGAGCATAAGCAAGTGGCCTGTTACATGGCAAGTCTAGAGGAATATAGAGGTGGGGGCTTACGAATGATTTAATGCTTCCTTTGGACCCTTGAGGTGGCTTTAGTTGAATCAGCAAAGGTACAGAACCATGGCACAGTGGGAAGGCTCACAGTACACTTGTTCTCAACTGGTCTGCTGCTGCAATACCCGAGGGCAGAATGGGGTCCCTACTTGCAGGAGAAGCTCCTCTGCCTTTTGGAGTTGAGGGCTGAGGGCATACCCAGGTCTCTCAGTGCAGGAAGAACTCTTCACCCTAATGGAGTGAGGGCTGAGGGCATACCCAGGTCTCTCCCTGCAGGAAGTTCTTTTTCCCTGGTGGAGTTGAAGGTTAAGGGCATACCCAGGTTCATGCCTGCAGGAGGAGCTCCTTCCCCTGATGGAGGTGAGGGTTGAGGGCATACCCAGGACCCTTCCTGCAGGAAGAGCTCCTCCCCTTGGTGGAGGTGAGGCCTGAGGGGCAGAGCATGGTCCCTCCCTGCAGGAAGAGCTCTTTTCGCTGGTGGGAGGTGAGTGTGCATGGTGAAAGTCTTTAGGGTGGATGAGGGAAACATAGTTTTAAAAGCCCCTGCGGGGAAGAATCCCTGTTATTTCACAACTGTTCTTGGACATGTCTGTGCCACTATGGCACTATGCTATCAGAACACCAGGGGGCACAATATTTGGCCATTCAGAGCATTCATGGTCCACCACAGCAGCTGGCTCAAAGAAATGGACAGGAAGATGCTTTTGGAGGAGATATTTGATTCAAAGCAGTGTGAAAAGACTCCCAAACTCAGAGACCCTGGGGCTGGGGATTCCATCCCATCCCATGCTGGTAGTGTGTTCCCAGGAGAATGTTTCACCTCTGCATGCCTTAGTTTCCTCCTTTGTAAAAAGTGACTTAAAGTGGTTCAGGCCTGCAATCTCAGCACACTGGGACGCTGAGGCGGACGGATCGCCTGAGGTCAGGAGTTTGGGACCAGTCTGGCCAACATGGTGAAACCCCGTTTCTACTAAAAATACAAAAATTAGCCCAGCGTCGTGCCATGCATCTATAATCCCAGCTACTGGGGAGGCTGAGGCAGGAGAAACGCTTGAACCCGGAAGGCGGGGGTTGCAGTGAGCTGAGATCGTGCCAATGCACTCCAACCTGGGCTACACAGCAAGACTCCGTCTCAAAAAGAAAAAAAAAAAAAAAAAAAGGGTGGGGCGCGGGGGAGATGAGTGGCAGTTTCATGCGGTGCTTATAAAAGGTAAGAGATGGCCTCTGTTTGGGGGAAAATGTGGTGAAAACCTGGATAATCCTGCCAGCCAGGGCGATGGGAGCTGAAAGCAGGCTTGCAGGGTGATTTAATGATTTTCAACAGGCAGCTTCAGGGTTTAGGGATGGTAGTAGTTATGTTCCAGGGTAGACTTTGCCCTTCAGAGAGAATTTAATAGTCTGGAGACATATTTGGTTGTGAGAATTTTAGATTGGGGCGCATGTAGTGGGTGGAGGCCAGGCGTGCCGCTAACCATCCCACGGTGCACCCACAGTTCCTCACGAATCCGAAGTGTCCAGCTGAGGGCGACAGACCCTGCTCACTGCAATAAGAGGCTTTAACTTAATCTTCTCTCTCTTCCTAGAATAGTCAATGGTCATTTACTTTGAGGGATATGAGTCAGAATAAGAATTAAAGAGAACAAAAGGACAATGACCTTTTAGGATTTTTCTTTCTATTGAATTTAAACCCCATAACAGAGCATTCTCTGTCTAAAAGCAACATCCGTGGAGGCTGAAGTCCTCAGCTTCTACTCATTTCTAACACTGAGCACCTTAACAGATTCTTTTTCCATTGTGGTTCCTGTAATTTGTTCTTTAAAGGATATGATTCAGAAACAAACTTTTTCAGCATTTAAAAGAATAATTTATTTTCTGAAGGTCATTGATAATAGATGGGCTGGCTTGAATTTCTGACCTTGCTTTCAAAGTTTTTAGCGTTGGCTAAGCAGGGTTTTATTTTTATTTATTCCCCTGGGAACTGTACATTTTGCAGGGAAATGCTTTAAGTACCCTTTTTTTTTTTTTTTTGGTCATTTTAATATACAGAAAAGATTGGCATTCTCTAGACCCAGCTAGAAAGGCTTTGAAAAAATTGACAGACACAGTAGCTCATTACAAATATGCAGCTGAAAGAGTTTATGATTAATTCATGATAAACTAATACAATATTCTTTATCCTTTCTTAATGTTCTGAGGTAAAGTGGGAGTGTTGCAGTAGGCATTAAAATATTTGTTCTAAATATCTAACAACAATATCTATTCTATCTTACCAGCATAAAGCCATCCTCATGGAGACATTTTAATGTGCTTCACAATTCAGAATTCAGGGTTCTTACACAGAGTATTAAACTCTCTCCCTCCCCTAAATGGATGAAGACTTTGGGGATTGTCAGGAAAATGCTTATATTGTCTGTAGTTTTCCTGATTTGTTCCCCTCCAAATAAAAAGGCTTACTGATAGGAAAATATAATTGTATTAAGAATTTAAAAAAGAGAATTTCCTTTGTATGGCTTACCATTTTATTTGAAGGAGCCTATCAGAAGTCTCTCGGCTTAATTTTGCTTAGGTGTATACCAGAATAGTGAGTTGGTTTTTTTTTTATTCCTTTGATGGTGAAAAAAATTTTAAAGTGCACTGTAATGCTTAATAAGGCTATGTTAGGGTAGTGAATATAGACAATAAGAAGCACATTTTAGTGTCAAATTACAAATTCTAGTAACTTGGCACAAAAATTATTACTGCCTGGAGTGTAGCAGAAAAAACAAAGGAGAAAAAGTTAAGAGGTAAATGGGTAGGGGAGATAGAGCAATTTGGAACTTACAGCCTTAACTATGTGTTGATTGATTACAGAGTGCCTGGAATCATGTATGATGATGAATAAAGTACAAACTCTGCCAAAATATCTAAAGTGGTTTATTCTGAACTGATATGAGTAACTATGGCATGGGGATACAGTCTCAAGAGGTCTTGAGAGAGTGCACTCGAGTTGGTTGGATTACAGAATTACAAGTAAAATTGGTTCAGCACCAAAATGAGGGACATCTCAAAGTAGAGGCTTACAAATCATAGCCAGATTTAGGAATTCTTTGGTGGGCAATTGGTTGAAAGAGTTAAGTTTTGTCTAAACACTTGCAATCAGTGTAATGGAATGGTCAAGATAAGAAGTCCTGCGACCTGTCATGTGATGCCATACAACAGTCAGCTTGGAAAGGAAGCTGCATTATGCCAGGTTAATTAAAAACCAAAACAAACAAAACAAAAAAACAACAAAAACACGTTTAATGAAATTTCATGGTTTGCAAGGTATGACTCAGGTACTCTACACAGGTGGTGTTGTGTCCTTACAGGTTTACATCAAGAGGTAGATGAGAGCTGAAATCTGACATTTTTTTTCTTGCTCAACTTCCTTACTAAGGGGCCTAGAGATTTATACCTTGCAAAGAATGAAATTTCATTACATGTGTTGTTTTTTAATTTTTTTAATGTCTCTGAATAAGGCGGGGTAGTTTTGGGAAGGGAGTGT
This sequence comes from Macaca nemestrina, assembly GCF_043159975.1. Lineage (NCBI taxonomy): Eukaryota > Metazoa > Chordata > Mammalia > Primates > Cercopithecidae > Macaca > Macaca nemestrina. The sequence continues at coordinate 5,745,445 of NC_092146.1, read as the reverse complement.
TATCATCCTTGCTTTAATGTTAAACTGTAAACTAAAATCCTCCCATAGTTTGCTTGCCCTACCCAGAAATGAGCAAGGGAAGCTAGCTTGTGACATTAGAAGCAAGGTGGAACAAGTTATGTTAGATTTCTCTCACTGTCATAATTTTGCAAAGGCATTTTTTCACATTCCTATTGCTTCATTATGTGATACAGTCATGGATCACTTAATGATGGGGATGCATTCTGAGACATGCAACAATAGATGATTTTTGTCATTGAGTGAATATCATAGAGTGTGCTCACAAAAACCCACTATATATGTAGGCTGTATGGCATGGCCTATTGCTCCTACACTAAAAACCTGGACAGCATGAGACTGTATTGAGTATTGCAAGCAGCTGTAACACAACGGTAATTATTTGTGTATCTAAACATGTCTAAAAATAGGAGGTACTGTAAAAATGTGGAATTATAATCTTATAGGGCTATCATTGTATATGTGATTCATCATTGCCAGAACCATCATCATGTAGTACATGACTGTATTTAAAATACAAGTATGGAGGCTTCAATGTTGCTTTTCCATGTGGCTTCTTTATGTAGTATTCACCACATGGGAGACTTTTGTCAAGAAGTGCAATTAGAACTTGTCTTTGGTAATGCCTGTACCACCCTCCAAACTGCTCAACTTTGACTCTTTTATCCAAGACAGGGTTCATATGACAACATAATCACTACTGAAACAATCTCTAGAGTTATCTCACGATTCATAGACATAGTGGTGGATTTCACACTTCCCATTCTGCATGGTTTGTGGAATCAGAATCGTCAAAGGTACTATGGCTCTGTGGACTTTTAAATTAGAACAAGAGCAACAAAGCCTGTTTTGCTTTTTCTTGGCAAGCACACCTTGTCTTCAGAATTGCGAATAACTTTGTTCTATATTTCATAATATAGTGTATAAAAGTGCCTACGGAACAAAACATTGCATTTATAAGAAGATACCTTACAGACACTGCAGTCAACACTTAATTTGCTACCTTTACATCCATTGTAGTGAAAGCACTTAGAATGTTGGACTTCATGTGCAGTGCTTGGCAAACTGCTCCTATTGGAACCTCAGGTTCCTCAGGCTGCTTCTGGGAGCTTTTTCAGTCCGGTGGGGGCGGTGGGCAGGATGGGGGGGATGGAGGGAGGTGGGAGGCGGGGAATTGTCAGAGGTTTAATTCCACCCACTTCTATAAGAACAACACTGATTTTCATCTCTATTAGACATTCTTATGGACAGAAGTTACTCTGACTAAAAGCAATGACAACCACTACTTTCTCTACCTGTTCTGTTTTATAGCAGAAGGCAACACTGAGGCTGAAAGATATTAAGCTGTTTATGTAAAGACTAGGTAAGGTCTGTGGATACCCTCTGCTGCATCTTAATCATGATTTCTTTAGCTGAATTCCTGAATAGAGGAGGAAAAAGTAATTTTTCCTCTACCCTTTCTGAGTTCTTATCTAGGACAGACCCTTGTTAACAAAAGGCAGATAAACAAGGAAACAAGTAGAAGTTTATTAACATGGATACTTCCTGTATATCTGAGAAATACCCAAGGAAAATTGACTAAATCTCAAATCTCCCCTCCTTTTTCCTTCCTTCCCTCCCTTCCTCCCCCCCTCCTTTCTTCTCTTCCCTCCCTCCCTCATCAATTACTTATGATATCCTTCCCCACTGTGGGATCATGGATAATCATGATAGTTTTGCTGAGCTGCTTTGTGGGCTCACATGACTCTAGGCCAGGTGCTGCTCAGTAGCAGGGCTTCTGTTGCCTGTTGTTGCAGATGCACTGGTAGGCATGGGCATGTGTCCATACCCAGACACCATGGACAAGGGAAAAAGAATAAGATATGGGGCTGTCTTAGTAAAATAGACCCTTGGGCGATTGCACGATCATCCGTGCTAGCACAAGAAAGCTTTTAGCAGGAGCAACTCTTTCTAGTTTAATTCCTTTGAAAGAAGTAAGGGGCTTTCCCTACCTACACACCAGTGTCCTGATTTTGTAGTGAGGAAGAGAAAGAATGGGAATTTAATTATTTACAATTATTATTCACCATGTTTTGTTGTTCCCCCAAGCTAAAAGTGACAACTCTGTGCTGTGGTCTTTTGGGGATCTTACATGTGATAGTGCAACTACAGAAAATGATATCAGTTGGCCATGAAGACTTTCTTCCGACACTGACTGGTAACTTGCTTGGGAGCAGAGACCTTCAGCTTGAGGAGCAAATAGTGGGCACTCAGTGTATTCACTGACTTTATTCAGGGGCCAGTGCAACTGTGAGTGGAGGGGTTGGCTGGTGTAAAACTCTAGATTGGAAATTATTTGGTTTATTTTCTTTTTTTTGTTTGTTTCTTTCTATATATATATTTTGTTGTTGTTGTTGTTGTTGTTGTTGTTATTGTTGTTCTTGAGATAGGCTCTTGCTCTGTTGCAAGAGCATGGCACTCCCGATTGGAGTGCAGTGATGCCATCATAATAGCAATCTCTTCCTACTAGGCTCAAGTGGTCCTCCCACTTCAGTGTCCTGAGTAGCCAGGACCATAGGCACACACCACCACCATACCTGGCTAATTAAAAAAGAAACAACTGTAGAGACAAGATCTTGCTATATTGCCCAGTCTGTGCTATAGCTCCCAGACGCAAGCAAACTTCCTGCCTCAGCCTCACAATGTGCTGGGATTACATATGTGAGCCAGCATTCTCAGTGAAAATCATTTTTGCTCTGGATTTCAGTCATTGCATGATTGTCTTGTACCACTCAGGAGAACTGCCAAAGCCATGATTTGATTGTATGTAACCCATCCACTCACTGCACCCCCTATACACTTAGGATTTTGTCTTGGTCCTCTGTATCCTAAGGTTCCATGAAAATGAGCTTTGCTCTGGGTTAATTTTTCTTCATTGTTTTTGGCCCCCAGTTCTGTTCAATATTGAGATTCATGCCTTTCAAGTCTAAAGCTATGTTTTGCTTTATTGCTTTGGCAATCTCTCTCTCTCCCTCCATCCCTCCCTCTCTCTCTCTTTCTCTCTTTCTGTCTTCCTCTGGAATATCTAATAACTGAAGATTGGGCCCCTGGTTATGACACCCTAATTTTCATATCTTTTTTCTCCTGTTATCATTCACCTTGCCTTTTTGTTCTGATGTTCTTTGAGATGTCCTTACCTTGACCTTTCCAGTATTCCACTGAATTATTTCATTTATGGTGTTCTTCGTTTTCAAAATTTCTATTTTGTTCTCTAAATGTATTGTTCTCATACCATCCTTTTATTATTTGTTTGCTTGTTTATCGGTCAGTCTTTTCTTTTCTTTTCTTTTCTTTTTTTTTTTTTTTTGGTTCTTTGATTGCTGGCCATATATGACCAGCATATGATATTGCTGATAATCATATTTTATCTGTAAAAATGACTATATCAAATTATTCATCCTATTAGTTTGAAAAAGAGATGTTGTCCCACTTGTCAATAATGAAAACCCTTCCTTTCCTTTCAAAACAAATATAGAACTGTGTGATCCAAGGGTCTTAAATAAGAGGTATGTGTGTATCTGTATGAATAAAATTTAAATCCCAATTTAAGGAAGTATGAACCTAAAAGCTATGCTGAAAGATTTTATGAATTTAATTATTATTTGATATGTCATCTAGACCCAATAGTTATCAGAGAAAAAAAAAGCAGTTGCTTAGTTTAGGTTTGGCAAACAAAATTGATACTCTTTTTCTATACTTCATTTTAATAGCTTAAAATTTTCATTAAAATTACACCTTGGGCTGTGGGGGTGGACAATGGACAATGGCTCATGACTGTAATTCCAGCACTCTGGGAGGCCGAGCAGGTTAGATTACTTGAGTTCAGCAGTTGGAGACCAGCTTAGGGAACATGGTGAAACCCCATCTCCAATATAAATGAAAAAAAAAATAGCTGGGCACAGTGACACACACCTGTAGTCTCAGCTCCTCAGGAGGCTAAAATAGAAGAGTCCTTTGAGCCTCGGAGGAGTGGGGTGAGTTGACAGTGCACCACTGTACTTCAGCCTGGGCAACAGAGTGAGACTTTGTCTCAAAAAAAAAAAAAAAAAAATAGAAAAGAAAAAAAAATTACCCTTCTTCCCTCATGCAAAGGAAACACATTTTAAAGAGCTGTTGATTGATTTTTCTGCATTGTTCAGTTGAATTGAGTTTTTATTCAAGAAGTGACAATTGGCACACTGTCCTCAAATCTCTTTTGCATTGCAGACATGACTTTGTTGGCATTATCCTCAAGCATTTCCATGATATGTGCAAATTACAGGAATTAAAACTGTACCTGGAAGTGGAGGTTTGGAGAATGGTGGTTAACTTTTAACAATTCACTTAAAAAATTCTTAGTTATGAGCACTTTTAGGCAGGAAGGAAGTTTAGGGTTTTCCATATTGATTGAATTTATAAATATTAATGTTTTGCCTAAATGATTTCATAAAAGGATCTTTTAGTGATGAAATAACCAAGTCTCAATAGTAAGGTTTTGCCATATAGTACAGTGTAATAATAGGTAAATTCAGAGTTCAAAGTATTTTCATGTTGTAAACCAATTTTGAGCTTTAATGAGAGAAGGATCATTAGGCACAAATGAAATTGCATATATATTTTATAGTGTTTTTGTGAAACCATTGATAATTATAAACTGGTCAGGAACTTAACAAGTAACTGAAGAATCATACTATAACTTAACAGAAAGAATCGGCTACTATTCATTTACTCTTAGCAGGCTCAAGGGTACACATATCTATTTAATATAATGACTTCTCCCCAAATAGATGCACATAAATATTTTCCCTGTTGTGCTTTGCTCTAGGAGATGAGATGATTGTTGGGACAAAAGAATGGTTTCCTAGCCTTGTAGTTTGTAGGACAACAGATAAAACAACCATTCAGTTGCATGGTATTGGAACCTTCAACAGAGAGCCTAAAATGCTCACTTCTCTATTATGGTAAAATCCAACATTTGCTTCACACACGGTGATACAAAGCAGTAGCATTTGCTGTGGTATTTGCAATACAGTGAAAATATGAGTTAACGAAACATGGGCATTAGCTCTTTCTCTCCAAGAGAGAATGAGTGTTCCTTCAACCCTTTGTAATTTATTTTTTAAAAGTGTTTTTGTTCATTTTTAATGAAAATAAAATATGCTTATTGGAAAAAAAAATCAGAAAAGCATAGAAAAGAAGCATGTGATAGTGCTACCATCTATACTCACCATGGAAACAGTTTATACATCTCATTCCAGAATTTTCTACGTGTAATGTATAGAAATGTTAGGTTAATATTCATTATGTTTTATAATTTTGTTTTTAAATATTTTATGTTGATATAATTATAGACTCACAAGTAATTATAAAAACAGTACAGAGTGGTCTCTCCTACCCTTTACCCTGTCTTTTCCAGTGATAACAAAAACTGCTGTTTTTCAGCAGACCCTTTTTCCTGTATTTCTAGACTTGGAGAAAAATTCCTGAGTAGACTCACAAAATTTTTCTCCACTTTCTTCCTTCCTCTTTTCCTTTCTTCTTTCTTTCCTCCCTACCTTCCTCCTTCCTTGTATTTTTCCTTTCCTTTCTATAATTTCCAAATACTGCTATAACACGTTATAGTGAGCTCAGTTGGGTTAAAACAACATGAAACAATATAACCTTACAGTTCTGGAAGTCATAAGCACAAAGTGTGTTTCACTGCCATAAAATCATGGTGTGGGCAGGGCTGTCTTCTTTTCTGGAGGCTCTAGGGGTTGAATTCCTCTTCTTGCTGTCTGCGGCTTCTAGGGGGTTCCTATATTCCAGGTGGGTAGGCCCTTCCTCCATCTTCAAGTCTAGCAGCCTAGTGTCTTCCAGTCTCTCCCTACCTCCTTCTTAGAGGGGCCTTTGTGATGACAGTGGGCCCACCTGGCTAATCCGGGAAGTTCTTCCCATCTCAAGATCCTTCATGACACTTGCCAAGTGCCCTTTGCCATGTAAGGTAAAGTGTGTGAGGTGCCAGGGATTAGGCTGTGGCAGCCTCAGGGCCTGATCATTACTTAGCCCACAATACATCCCTTTCTTCTTTCTGTTTTAGGGTTAGACCATCCAGCCAATAGATTCTGGACTTTTTTTACATGTAGGGGTGGTGCCAAGCCTTGCATAGAAGGTAACATTAAGTTGTAGTTCAATTGATATTTGTAGATGGAATTAAAAACTGAATTGCAATACAAAGATGAATACCACAGATTTTTCAAAATATTTATTTTCATATTACATGTTTTATATATGATTTATATATAAATGCATATGTTTGTATAAATATATTTATATTTATATATTTACACTTACTATTATGTCTTATTTTAAATACGTAATTATTAAATACATTTAATTAAAAGATATGTAATTAAAAAAGAAAAAATTCAAATATAATTTGAAAATGAATTACAATACAAAAATAAATACATATTTGAAAATACATATTTATTTTCATGTTATTTATTTTATATATTATTTTATTTTGTTTTACTTTTCTTCTTTAGTTCTTCCAGAATTATGGGATACATGTACAGACCATACAGGTTAGTTACATAGGTATATATATGCCATGGTCGTTTGCTGCAACCCTTGACCCGTCCTCTAAGTTTCCCCGCCTCACCCCAACTCCCCAACAGGCCCTGGTGTGTGATGTTCTCCTCTGTGTGTCCATGTGTTCTCTATGTCCAACTCTCACATATGAGTGAGAACATGTGGTCTTTGGTTTTCTGTCCTTGTGATAGTTTGCCCACAATGATGGTTTCCAGCTTTATCCATGTCCCTGCAGGGGACATGAACTCATCCTCCTTTTATGGCCGCATAGTATTCCATGGTGTGTTATGTGCCACATTTTCTTAATCCAGTCCATTATTGATGGACATTTGGGTTGGTTCCAAGTTTTTGCTATTGTGAATAGTGCTGCAATAAACACACATGTGCATGTGTCTTTATAGCAGCATGATTTATAATCCTTTGGGTATATACCCAGTAATGAGATTGTTGGGTCTGATGGTATTTCTGGTTCTAGATCCTTGAGGAATTGCCACACTGTCTTCCACAATAGGTGAGCTAATCTATATTTATTTATATTTATTATAAATGCATAAATGTTTATATATTTAATACATTACATATTATATATAATATATTATTTAATATATATTATATAGTTGTAAATTAATCAATGTATTATATATAAATATATATTTATAGTAGGTATTATATGTTAAAAATATATAAATAATAAAGCTTTTAATACTTTTTAATACTTAAATAATAACTTTTTAGGTAAGATAGGCAAATATCCCCAGCATGAGGTCTATTAAGCAATGCATAAGAGAAGAAGTACAATATGGGCTGCTGTCTAGGCATATGCAAGTGATAATATGGCTATTGGAAGATGTGAATTGAGCAGGGGATGTGGTTATAAATGATTAGTTAAGAAAGAATACTGGGTCAGGCGTGGTGACTGATGCCTGTAATTCCAGCACTTTGGGAAGCTGAGGTGGGCAGATGGCTTGAAGTCAAGAGTTCAATACCAGCCATGGGCAACATGGTGAAACCACATGTCTACTAAAAAGCAAAAATTAGCCAGGTATCATGGCGTGCACCTCTAATCCCCAGTTACTTAGAAGACTGAGGTCCAAGAATTGCTTCAACCTGGGAGGCAGACATTGCAGTGAGCCAACATTGTACCACTGCATTCCAGCCTGGGCAACAGCAAGACTCTGTCTCAAAAAAAAAAAGAAAAAAATATTTCTGTCTCAAGAGTCTAGGGGAACCAAAAGGCTGCTGTTTATAAAGAGAATTTTATACAATGTGCACCTTTGACTTTGTGCCTTCTTGCCCCAGGAGTTACCTGTTTTAAATACACAGCTCATCTACAGATCCTGCAGATAATGCCTCTGGTATAACCAGAATACGTAGTTATTTATACATATATGTCCCATAATTTTTTCCTTTCAAGGTAATTGATGATGAATTACATTGAACAAACAATTTTCTGGCTGACAAGTACTGTACTTCAATGAATTTGCTTGATTAAATTGTAATAATGAAATTGTATTTGATGCTTGCTGTGTAAGTATCTACAAATGCAGTTCCTGTCAAAAATGAGACAATCCGAAGTGCCTTCTAATGGACATCCCACTTCCTTAATGTTTATTTTGTGTGTGTAAGGGAGAAAGTCTAATGTCTGTTCTTTCCCTCATAGGTTCTTAGTTGCGACACTGTCCTGAAAATAAAAGTCAGATTCGCAAGAGAAAAACCATCAGAAGTTTATTGACATATAATCTACCTGTCACACAGGAGAGGCCTCAGTTCAAAAATACTTGTGTCTCAAGGCAGTGGCTTGGGGGCCTTGCTCAAATAGAATTTTAACAAAGAGCCATAAATCCCATGTACTGACAAGACAGAGAGGAGAACATGTGCAGGCTACCAAAAGGTAAATTTCTGGGAAGAGTAAAATCTAACTCTAGCTGCCATGGTGCTGTCTCTGAGCTAATAGATGAGAGTTGTAAAGCAGACCATCTTTCAGAGTGAAGGGCAGGCAGGAGGGCAGGAAGATCTTGTCTTTGTCAATTGCTGTTTTGCTGTGAGGAAAGCAGATGGAGGGGCTGTGTGTGCACTGCCTTTTAACCTTCTTTTTTTCAATCAATAATCCTCATTATTTCAAAAAGGGATATTTTGGTTTCCTTTTTGTGTAAAAACTGTGTCCATCTCCAGGCTCAGGAAATAAACAATTTACAACCCCTCTCTCAGGCCACTCCTGGCTTTTTTGTGTGTCCCAGTTCACTTTTTGCTTCCTCTCACCCATCTCTGCATATCTACTTCAAAGACTGTTAATCAAGGTGGTGGTGGTGGTTGACGTCTGTAATCATGGTGCTTTGGGAGGCCAGGGAAGGAGGATTGCTTGAGGTCAGGATTTTGAGACCAGTCTGGACAACATAGCAAGACCGTATCTCTAAAAGAAAAGTTAAAAAATTAACCAGTCATGCTGGTACCTGCATGGAGTCCCATCTACTCAGGAGGCTGAGGTGGGAGGATTGGTTGAGTCTGGGAGATCAAGGCTACATTGAGCTATGATTGCACCATTACACTCAAGCCTGGTCCACAGAGCAAAACCTTGTCTCAAAATATAAAAATGTAAAAGATTATATGACATGTTGTAATCATGATTTATATAAAATACAAAGCATGCCTGTTACATGGTAGGAATACAATAAACACTATTTACATGTTTTCCCCCCTTGAACACGTTTCCTTTTTCTGCTGAGTCACATTATTTTTTGACTGATTGCAGGGGGGCACCCAGTGCAAAATCGGCAACTCTCACAGCTTTCGCTATGTATTTGTTTTCTTAACTTTTCCATAAAACCATTCCTCTAAAGCCTGCACATGCTCACAGTGGCTTTATTGTCTTTGATTAATCACATCTGTCTAGAAAGAATGACTAACTGTCTTAATACTTTAATAAAAATCTGAGTCAGTACACTCCTCCTCCTGTTTTTGTTTTTTGTTTTTTATTTTTTACTTTTGTTTGAGACTGAGTTTCGTTCTTGTCACCTAGGTTGGAGGGCAGTGGCACGATCCTGGTTCACTGCAACCCCTGCTTTCCAGGTTTAAGTGATTCTGCCTCAGCCTCCCTAGTAGCTAGGATTACAGGTGCTTACCACCACACCTGGCTAATTTTTGTGTTTTTAGTAGAGACAAGGTTTCACAATGTTGTCCAGTCTGGTCTCGAACTCCTTACGTCATAAGGTGATCTACCCATCTCCACCTCCCAAAGTGCTGGGATTACAGGTGTGAGCCACCATGGTCAGTTTCCTGTTTTATTTCTTTAAATGTTTTTCCTTCCCTTGTGGAATGAAAGGAATTTACACATCTATGGGGGATTTACACATCTATGGGGAGTAATGAGGAGAACAAGATATTTAATTTTTTTCCATAGATTTTTGGGAAACAGGTGGTATTGGGCTACATGAGTAAGTTCTTTAGTGGTGATTTGTGAGATTTTGGTGCACCTATCCCTTGAATAGTGTACACTGCACTCTGTTTGTAGTCTTTTATCCCTCACTCCCTTCCCACCTTTACCCCCAAAGTCCATTGTATCATTCTTACGCCTTTGCATCCTCATAGCTTAGCTTCTACTCATGCATGAGAATATACAATGTTTGGTTTTCCATTTCTGAGTTACTTCACTTAGAGTAATAGTCTCCAATCCCATCCAGGTTGCTGCAAATACCATTAATTCATTCCTTTTTAGGGCCGAGTAGTATTCCATCACATACATACGTGACAGTTTCTTTATCCACTCATTGATTGATGGACATTTGGGCTCATTCCACATTTTTGCAATGACTAATTGTGCTGCTATAATCGTGTGTATGCAAGTATCTTTTTTTGTACAATGACTTCTTTAGCACTGGGTAGATACCAAGGAATGAGAGAACAAGGTATTTTGGAGGCAGATAAACCAGGGTTTCATTCATTGCTCTTGCTCTGGTATTCTCTTTCTTCAAATCCTGGATAAATGTGGGAACCCTCTAAGCCTCACTTCTTGTGCAATGGAGAGAAGAACAGTACCACCTAATGTAGGGTGAGAAAGGAGTGGTGCAGTTATGTATTTAGGGTTCCTGATGAATGATGCCCTCGATGGGGACTGGCCTGGATTGGAATCTTTCCTGTTTTCCCTGGAGTCCCTCTACCTATCCCTACCTGTTCTCTACCCTAGAAGAAGCCCAGACGTATGGCATCCATAAACTGTCTTGCCTTTCTGATGTCCTGGTTGTTTTTGGCCAAGGAAAGTCGACAAATAAAGGGAAACAAGAAGTAGATAGAGGTTTTCATCTCCTATAATCCCTCTTGCAGGGTTGCCCAGGATTGCATCCTGCACTCCTCAAAGGTCATCACAAGCTCTGGGATCACTCCTTCCCCTTTGGGTCTCTGGGTGGTACCAGCCTCAGGGTTAAGCCGTCTTCCTCCTCTTCCTGTCCATACTGTTGCTAGCTGTCTTTTCAGTAAATTCTCCTCTCATTCTCCTATATTGCATGTGTCTTCTCTTTTCTGCTGGGACCATGCACCAATGCTAGTTCCTGCTTAGCACCCCCAGGCAAATGAAAGCCTATTCACAGATGACAAGGCTGTCCACAGCAGAGGAACCAGAGGGCTAATTAGGAGCTCATGTACATAGCAAACATATTGGGATGTGTTGCTCCTCCAAGCTGGTCAGAGACCTTTTCCATAGCAATGGAGTCATCAGAAGGGCTATCTAACTTGCAGTGTAACAGTGATGTAACTGACATCTTAAGAGATGGGACAGACATGCACCTGTACTCATTTTTTTATCAACATTATGGTGAATAAGTGACCTGTGGCTTCCGATACACAATAGCAGGATGCTACACCCAGGGCTGTGATTCTCTAGTCTTTAAGGGGTTTCCCAGGAAAAGATAGTTTATTTTACATAAAAATCAAACTTCAACAGGGCTGCAACTCCATTGGTCCAAAAGTCTCCCTTGATTGGTGTCAAGGAAAAAAAAAAAAAAAAAAGCAAACTTAGTAAGGAAGGACTTTTATTCAAAGGACTTAATGTAAGCAGGAAAACATTCTGACAATAAGGTCTGCAAGCATCTCAAAGACTAGAGGCAACACAGGTTTTTGTTTTACAGACAGTAGTAAACACGGCTAGAAAATGTCACAGCCACGATGTGGAATTGAGCGTGGCCTCATTAGACAGTAGGTGAGAAAATATTTGCCCTGAGGGCAGGCTGTTCCCAGGAGGAAGTGCCTCCTCACTCAGACTGAGGATGGACCCATGTTCAGGGCTCTGAGGGAAAGAAAGAAACTGATCCAACATTTGACTAGGAAGGACAAGTGGCTCAGCTAACTTACAAATGTTTAAAGACAAAGTATGAGGATTTAGAGGGTCTGTCTCTGTCCTATTAGACAAGGGATGTCCATGAGACTTTTCTCAGTCATATCGGGAAGGGGGTTCTTTGCAATACACCATTTTCCAGAACACAAGGTGTGGGAGGATGATAAGGAGTATTCAGTAGCACTTGATAAAGCACAGTAAGGAAGACTTTATTCAGGACCATGGCATCAGTTGCAGGGACCACAGCAATGGGGACTTGCAGCAGGGGAGAAAGCTTGGACTCAGATCTGAATACAGCATGGGAAAGTGAAGTTTCATAGCCACAGAGTAGGGTGCCTATCAGTGGATGGAAAACTACTACGAGGAAACACCAAGGACCAGCAGGATTCCTGCTAAACTGACCTAAGGGGTTTCTATCAGAAGGCTGACCAGGTGACCACATATCCCCTGGGAGTGGTGGAGGCTGAGGAGCCTGATCAGATAATCAGGTTGAGCAGATTGGGAGGCGGGGTGGTGGGTAGAGTGTTCTTGCTGAATTGTCTTGACAGGCCTTTGCTAAAACTGGATTTTACAAGCAAGTGCACAGATGGGCCTGGGAGAAGGTTGAAGATCCACAGAAGTCAGATGGCTATGATTTAAGAGGTTCTGGGCATGTGCATCACATGTTACTTTCTCTGGGCGCTAAAAAGAAGGTAACAAGGCTTTAGCTTTAAGGGGCCTCCACATGATCAACACCGTTCCTTCTGAGTAAGTCAGCTCCCTATGGCCGTGCACTCACCGACAGCCTCTCGATGGAAACTTTTTGCCTTTTTATTAGAATTGCTCGGGATAATGAAAGCCACTTCTAGTCCTAATAGTATGCCCATATCATCCAACCTCTTATTGCTGCAAAGGTTTATTTTGACTCTGGTTTGGTTTTGCTAAGGAATACCATTGAAAGACAGAAGAGAGAATAATATTTTTCTAATTAAATTTCTGCCCTGGACGTTTGTAGAGCAAAGCCGCTGCTTTACCAGGCTAGGGTCCCTTCCCCAGGACCCAGTAAGATTTTCATGGGTCATGAGGGCAAAACATATTAAATATATTTTAATATAAATATATATTATATAAAAACATAAAACATATCAACATTTGTATTTTACAGCTATACTGGTACTAATATCAATATGGTCTTAAACCTCAATGTTCATTTTCTTTTCTTTTGATTATAAGACAAATTAAAACATTTTGTTTTTTAATTTGCCTGATGGGTAATAATCTGGCCTTTCCCTACTTTCGGATCATGGAGGTTGGGACTGTTTCGTGTCTTATTCCTGTCTGCATTTCTTAGCCTCTCTCTTGAACTAAGAAGGGAGTTGATGAATCTTGGAAGAACTGGAACTTGTATTCCCCACTTGTTTGACATCAAGCTGGAAATGTAGTAAACTTTCCCCACATTGTTGAACTGAATCACATTAGAAAGCACATATTAGTTCATGACATTTTTAATTGCCAAGGAAAATTTTATTTTAACTTTGCATTAATATGATCTAATGAACCTTTATACTTGATTGCTGAGATAAGCCAATACCTTTCCTGTTTTGTTGTTTTCTTTTTTCTCCACTCTTCATCATATGCCTTTCAAGGAAATCTGAAAAACCGGCTTTCTTTTTTTTGTATCCTTAGTCGCATAAATAAAATATATAGACTACCATTTCGCTTCTCCTGCAGGATTGCTGACCTTGTAAAATGATGCCTATGTATGCATGAGTAATCTATGTGCTTAACTTTTAACATCTACGTAATGCTAGGAATATAGACATTGCCTGAGGGCAGGTGGAGGTTGAGGAACCCTATAGAGAATGATCTGATATTATGTGTGATCAGATATTGAGGGTGAGGGCTTCTTGCAAAAACTGGATTTTACAAAGAAGTACAGAGATAATCTTAGAACAAGATTCAGGAAACTGGGTTGTATTTGGTCAAGCAAAGAATTTTGTCAAGGGATTTCTTAACCTTTGCTGTGTTCCAAGATCAAAGGGTTTGGATGAAATGCGACAATGTCAGTAATATTTCAACTCAGCAACCACTTTTTCTGTTTTGTCATGGTTGCTGAGTTGAAAGGGAGAAAATACTACTCGGGAGGCTGAGGCAGGAGAATGGCATGAACCCAGGAGGCGGAGCTTGCAGTGAGTGGAGATCCGGCCACTGCACTCCAGCCTGGGCCACACAGCGAGACTCAGTCTCAAAAAAAAAAAAAAAAAAGAAAAGAAAGGGAGAAAATATTCAAGGAGTCCACCAAGAAGATGCTCACTTAGGTTGGAACAGCATATAATAAGAGATATGTTGTGGTTATAAGATCAACGATGGCCAGAAAGCTAACTTGAGGGTCTCTCAGGGGGACACCACTTGTCACTTAGCAGTATGATGCAACCTGGCTTTGCAGTTAGCAAACCTGGCCCCAAGGGCTTTCCAAAAGATAAAACCACAATAGCCATTGTTCTCTTCCAATTACTCTATTAGCCTTTTCAAATAGTCTTTTATTTATTTATTTATTTTATTTTTTATAAAAGCAAGCTTTATTTTGCTGTCTGATGAGACATTTTGCTGTTTTGAAAGTTTGGAATAAAAAACATTATGAATATTTGTTATTAAGGAAAGTTTTCAAGCACATAATTATTAAGAAAAGCACATATTATTAGGCAGAGTTTCCAAGCAAAACTCTTAGAATAGACATAAAAATGTGAAATAATGAATGGTGACTTTAGTATTTGCCATTGTCATTGTTCCATGCAATATGTTTTTTAACGACATTTTATTTGATAGTGACAAGAATACTAAACATGAGATCTACACTCTTAAAATTTTAAGTGTGCAGTACAGTATTGTTGACTGCAGGTACAATATTTGACTACAGTTCTCTGGAGCTAATCCATCTTACTTACCTGAAGCTTTATGCCTGCTGAGTCGTAACTCCTCATTTTCCCTTCCCCCAACCTCTGGAAACCAACACTTTACATTTTGGTCTTAAGAATTTAGTTACTTTACATACCTCTTATAAGTGGAATCATGCAGAATTTGTCTTTCTGTAACTGGCTCATTTCACTTAACATAAGGTTCTGAAGGTTCATCCATGCTGTTATATATTGTAGAATTTCCTCCCTTGTAAGGCTCCATAGTATTCCATCATATATACCATGTTTTTTAAAAAATCCATTTATCTTTTGATAGGTGCTTAGGTTGCTTCCATATCTTCACTATGGTGAATAGTACTGCAGTGAGCAGAGGAGTGCAGATTTCAGTGCTTTGAGATCCCGATTTTAGTGCTGTTGGGTATATTTCCAGCAGTGGGATTGCCAGATCACAAAGTAGTTCCATTTTTTAATTTGTCAAGGAACTTCCATACTGCTTTTCATAACAGCAGCACCTTTTTGCATTTCCATCAACAGCATGCAAAGAAATTATCTCCACATCCTCACTAACACTTGTCTTTTGTTTTTTTAAGAGCAGCTGTTCTGACAGGCATGGGGTGATACCTCATTGTGTGTGACTTTGATTTGCATTTCCCTGATGATTAGTGATGTTGAGCATCTTTTCGTGTGCTTCTTGGCCATTGTATATCTTCTTCAGATAAATATCTAGTGAAGTCCTTTGCCCATTTTTCAACTGTGTTATGTGTATGTTTGTTATTGAGAGTGAGATTTCGTTATATACTTTGGATACATGGTTATCAATATATGGTTTGCAAATATTTTCTCCCATTTCATAGGTTGTCTTTCCACTCCATTGATTATTTCCTTTCCTGCACAGAAGCTTTTTAGTTTGACACAGTCCCACTTGTCTATTTTTACTTCTATTGCCTAAAGCCTATTCACATTCTTAAAATTATTTTTTGATGAACAGAAATAGTTGCTTCATTTTACCTTTTAATCTTTATATTTTAATTTGAGTAATTTCTCTTGACCTATCTTCAAGGTCTGTGATGCTTTTCTTTGCTCATAGCATGAATTTCTTATTTCTGATGTTATATCTACTTGGTTTTATATCTAGTATTTCTGTTTGTTGCTTCTTTTGTATTTTCATCTTGTCCCTGAAATTCCCTATGTCTTAACACATGCTGTTTGCCTTTCCTGCTAGATTATTTTATGAATCCTTAAATGCATTTCCTGTGGATGTCTTAAAGGCTGTAAATGAAAATTCTAACATTTCAGTATCTCATGCTATTTCACATATCATAAATGTAAACATAAATATGCATGCATAATAGACATTGTTTGTAAAAATAGTGAAGACAGAGTCAGTCATATATTCCCCTAGAAAACATCACACGCTTCATCTGTGTGACCACTTGATAAGCTGCTGTGGTCAATGTGGATGTCATTTGTTTAGTTTTAATTAGGTTCTGCTCACCATCTTGGCTTAAGGTGCTTTGAGAGGGGTTCCACACTTTCCCTTTAGCAGAGCCTAGGATCTGAGCACTGGTGAGACTCTAAGTAATGCTCTGTTTGCAGCCTGACTGCTCACTTGTTGGGCTTTTGAAGAGAAGAGTCCTCTTTGTTTTCTCTCATACCCTGGATATGGTCATTCCAAATTTCCACCCTGGTTGGGAGACAGGGACAAATGTGTGACTGCCCATGGAGAAGGCTTGGAGTGCCTTGAAAGGGTGCATCTGATCTTTCCTGAACCACCTCCCTCTGAGCCTTTTTGCACTGCATGGTGTAGGATTCCCAGGGGGCTTTATGAAGACTGTGGGAGTGTGTTGAAGGGTTGGCTGCAGATGGGCTGTCTGGCTGGGCCTCATAAGGATGCTGATCTGCCATGCCAGCCTGCTCACATGCAGTTGTTAAGAACTCAACATCGGCTAAATTCCTCCTCATCACCCCACTACCTCTATGAGAGCTGAAAGCAGCTGAATGTTTCTTCTTGGTAGGAAGGTTCACCACATTCTGGATTCTAGTTCACGTATTTTTTTCTGCATCATCAGCCTTTATCTGGGTGCTATGGAGGGGACAGGGTTTTGCTCTGTCACCCAGGCTGCAGTGCAGTGATCATGGCTTACTGCAGCCTCGAACCACTGGGCTCAAGAGATCCTCCTACCTCAGCCTTACAAGTAGCTGGGACTGCAAGCATGTTGCATCATGTCTGGCTAATTTGTTTATTTATTTGTTTGCAGATATGGGGTATTTCTATATTGCCCAGGCTGGTCTTGAACTGATAACCTCAAGCAGTCCTCCAGGTTTGGCTTCCCAAAATGCTGCAATTAGAGGCATGAGCCACCAAGCCAGGTCAATGCTTAGCTTTTTTATGCGTGTTAAAAAGCTATAATTTTAATTGGAAGTCTCAAAAATCACTGTTGAGAATGTGAAGTGGTTCAGCCCCTCTAAAGAAGTTTGGTAGTTCCTTCATAATTTAAATTTAGAATTTCCATATGACCCAGTCATTCTGTTTTACCTGAGAGAGTTAGAATAATGCCACACTTTGAGATGAATTTGAGTCCTTTATTAGCCGGTGACCAAGACTGCTAACGCTTCAAAATTCTCTCAGCCCCGAGGAAGGGGCTCAACTTCTTTTATATTTTGGTTTAGGAAAGGGAGGGGGAGATCAGTTGCAACAATTCTACAGAAGTAAAAACATGCAAAAAATTAAAAAGACAAATGATTACAGAGAAACAAACAGTTCCAGGTCCAGGAGCTCTAAATCTTTCATAAGATGTTATATATGGGGGCTCTGTCAGACAAAAACTCAAGGCGTTATGGTATTATCTTCTGAGCAAAATCCTGGGAACTTTAAACATTGCTTGCTTCAGTACCTTATCAGTTAATTGGACTCTTTGATATGTTGAGAGCCAGCTTATGCAAGTTAGCTCCTTAAGGAAAGGGGTGGGATGAGGAGTCCTTAATGTCTTGTAAATGAAAGAGCCAAAAGGAGTTCCTCAGGCTTTCTCAGCTAAGGGAGAGCCTATTCATGTGGAAACAAGGCTAGGTGATTAAGGGAGAGTCTAAAAACAAAGTTAGGTATTGACAGTTCTATTCCTAAATGTGTACCCCAGAGAACTGAAACAGGTGTGATTGTTCACAGCAACATTATTCATAATATCCCCAAAGTGAAAACAACCCAGATATGCATCAGCTGAGGAATGGGTAAATCAGATATGGCACAGCTATGCATTGCAATATTGGTTTGGCCTTGTTTTAGTCTGGTCTTACACTGCTATAAGGAAATATCAGAGACTGGGTAATTTATAAAGGAAAGAGGTTTCCTTGACTCACAGTTCCACATGGCTGGGGACACCTCAGGAAACTTACAATCATGGCGGAAGGGGAAGCAGGCACATCTTATATGGTGATAGGTGAGAGGAGACCAAGTGAAGGCGGAAGAGCACCTTATAAAACCATGAGATCTCATGAGAGCTCACTATCACAAGAACAGCATGGGGGAAACTGCCCTTATGATCCAATCACCTCTGACCAAGTCTCTCCCTCAACACCTGGGGATTATAATTCAAGATGAGATTTGGGTGGGGACACAAAGTCTAACTATATCAGGCATAAAAGGAATAATCTAGTTTTGGTAATACTGTAGTATGTTTATACATATATTTTCAGGTGGCTGAGCCTAGAAGACATCATACTTAGTGATACAGAAGCCAGGTACAAAAGGCTACATGGTGCATGATTTCATTCATAAGAAATGTCCAGAATAGGCCAATCCATAGAGAGAAAAAATAAATTAGTGGTTCTCAGGAGTTGGCAGAGAGGAATGAGGAGTGACCACTGACAGGCATAGGAATCTCCATTTAGGGTTGATGAAAATGTTCTGGAATGAGATACACGTGACAGTTGTACAACTTTGTGGATGTACTGAACGCCACTGAGTTGTACACTTGAAGTGGTTTAAATTGTGAAGCTGATGTTATGTTAATTTTATCACGATTAAAAAAAGAAACTACGAGTTTGGGTGGCTTCATTACCTTGTAAATGTGTATTCACTAGCATTTTTTGCTTTCTACATCTTAATAAGGATGAAGTCCTAATTATGGAGGAACGTCAAGATAGGGGGATGGAGGGAAAGTAGAAAGAAGAGGAAGGTAAGCTGTAAGTCTCCCTTTCTTCATGCTCCAGAATACATAGCCCTCCTTCTCAAATAATTCACAATCTGGCGGCAACCAGCTCTTACCAGAACCTTGGCTGATAGAAAATTGCAAGTTATCTCACTGAAACCTTGGCATTATTGGAACTGCACAAAGCCCTCTTCAGCACACAGCACAAACACTATCCTATAGAATCCCCAGCAAGTCTTTGTCTCTTTTCAGTCAACTCCTATTTCATCGACCTGCCCATTGCACCACTGCATTATTGCAACGTATTTTCCTACTCTCTCTAATGAATATTCATTTTTTAAACCTACAATTATCTTGGTAAATTCTTCTTATTCCTGCACCATGGACTATAGATACTAATTGCCACTCACCTGTGACAATTAGCAGTCAAAGCTGACTGCTCTTTTCACAGCCTATAATTTTAATTTTTTTTTTTTTTTTTGGTAAACATTTTCAATTGACCACATGTATCGTGAGTAGACAGAGGCTACTTGTCAGCTTTTGCTTTCTGGGTTGTCCTATTAGAGTATTAGGATCCTATGACAAAGAGCAACAGTGAGGGTAAGTGGAAATTCTTAAGAAAACATAAGTATCACATCTAGGGTAACAAATTAAGACCCAGAGTCCGCAATCCAGAAGTTGGATAGAAGCAGCATAAATCAGAAGATCTGGGAGAAATGGAGTGGTCCACCAAATTAGGTACTAGCTGCAGGTGCATGCGTGAGGAAGGAGGGATGGTGCATTTATACACTGCATTTGGATTAGTGAAACCTTTATACAGTGCATTAGTGTTAGCAAAGGCACTTATAGGACTTTATCCCCTTTATTTTTTCTTAACCACCTTAAGAAATGGAGAATGGGTTTGGAGGAGGCAGAGTGAAATGCATTTAATTCTGTTTGAGTTTGGGTACTCTTGTGCCTTCGTTTGTCTCTGATACCCTTTAGCCACAGGGAAGAGGCTGGTGACGTTTCCATTAAATTTGCTTTTACTTTTACTTAGACTAGTTTGGTAGATATAGCAGGCGAGCAGTTTCCTACCTTGAACGGGGGCATGAGAAGAATGTATCTGCTTTTGCTGCAGAAAGCCCAGGTCTGGACACCCTGAGATCGAGAAGGCTGGTTCCACTGGATAGAAGCATGGAGAGTGTGGACTAGGTACCATCAGGGACTACGGTCTGAGCCGATATGGACACAAAAACCCATGGGGGCTCTCCTTAAAGTGTTCATTGGCTGACTGTAGATGTCAAGTCCACTTATATTTCCCTGGGGTCTCGTGGCTTGGATCCCGGAAGACTCACCAAGGATGTGATGGTTACGTCACTGTGGGCAAATTTTACATTAAGTCCCCATCAAGCTGGACTTTGAACCTAGGAAAATGGTGTTTTTATTTTTATTTTTTGATACATTGTGTTTGTACATATTTATGGGGTACATGTGAAATTTTTTTGCATGCATAGAATATGTAATGATTAAGTCAGGGTATTTGGGGGCATCCCTGACCTTGAATGTTTATCTTTTCTGTGTCCTGGGAACATATCAAGTCCTCTCTTATATCTATTTCAATACAATATATTGTTTTAAACTATAGTCAGCCTGCTCTGTCATAGAACATTAGAATTTATGTCTTCTGTGTAACTGTATGTTTGTACCCATTAACCATCTCTTTATTGTCCTTCACCCTTCCTAGCCTCTGATATGTCATTCTACTCACTACTGCTGTGAGATCAATGTTTTTAGTTTCCACATATGACTGAAAACATGTGGTATTTGGCTTTCTGTGCCTGCCTTATTTTACTTAACATAATGACCTCTAGTTCCATCCATGCTGCTGCAAATTACAGGATTTTATGCTTTTTTATGACAAAATAATATTCCATTATGTAGATATACCATATTTCCTATATCCATTCATCTGGTGATGGATACTTAGGTTGGTTCCATAGCTTTGCTATTGTGAATAGTGATGCAGTAAATAAGGGAGTACAGGTGATATGGTTTGGCTGTGTCCCCACTGCAAATCTCATCTTGAATTGTAATCCAAATTATAATCTCCACATGTTGGGAGAGGGACCTCATAGGAGGTGATTGGATCATGGATGTGGTCCCCCCATGCTGTTCTCATTGTAGTAACTGAGCTCTCGCAAGATCTGATGGTTTTATCAAGGGTTCCTCCAGACTTTGTTCTGTACTTCTCTCTTCTGTCACCATGTAAAGAAGCTTTCTCTTTCTGCCTCACATTCCGCCATGATTGTGAGTTTCCTGAGCCTTCCCAGCCATGTGGAAGTGTGAACAAATTCAACTTCTTTCCTTTATAAATTACCCAGTTTCAGACATTTCTTATGACAGCATGAAAATGGACTAATGTAGCAGAGCTCCCCCTGACATATTGATATCTTTGGCTTTAGATAAATATTCATTAATGGGCTTGCTGGATCATATTGTAGTTTTAGTTTTAGTTTTTTGAGAAGTCTCCACACTGTTTTTCATACTGGCTGTACTAGTTTACATTTCTACTTACACATGTCAGCTGCTGGTCATCTAATTACCAAAGCAATTTTTACAAAGTTCCTCTACATCTTTTCATTTATAGATCCTCTCAGCTGTAAGCTCCATAATTGCTGCCCTGAAAAAGGGGTGGCAATTATGACATACCTTGACATAGCTTGTTCAAGGAAAGGAGCTCTGTACACAGGTTAGGACCTCCCATTCCTGTCTTCCTGTGACAAACACCCAAGTTGATTACGATGTCTATGAAATGCCTTTAACCCAGAGGGTTAATTAACTTGATGCAGTAGGAGGTAAGAATAATAACAGCGGCCATCCACTGATATGGGAAATTTGCTCATCTACCAAGCAGCTCAGTTGAGATTGTTTGAGCTTTGTCTTGTTTCCTCATGTGGTTGTTAAATCGGCCATGCTTGGCCCTGATTTTCAGTAGCTAAAGTAATGTTCTTTTTTATCTCAAGTCATTGCCCAGGCTGAATGACTCTCACCTCCTTAAAGAAAGCTTTTTAGTACCTCAGAGAGGATAATCCCAGAGGCCCTCTGATATTGACAGTGCAGATGCTGATATGTATTGAATGTATGGAAGCACTTCAAACCATTCCCAAGTCCCTGCTTTCTCTACTCCTCAAACTTGTGTGTATTTTATTTTCTCTCCTTTTCCACCTGCTGCCAATGGCTTCATCCTGCCTGATTTCTCCTGTGACATAACCTCTGGTTATCAAATGCTGGAAAGTCAGATGAGATGGGAATGCTCTATGGTATTTCTTCCAGGGGACCCGGGAAAATGCTAATATCAAAAACCTATTGTGACCAAAGCTTCCTGTGAGGTCCCTGGAAAAACTCTGTGCATAGAGATGCCCTCAGGGGGCAGAATAACGCTTTATTATTGTCTCCAGTACTGGTCTTCAAAGAACTCTCACAGGAGACTGAATTCTGCCCAGAGCTCCTTTCCTGCATGTCCTAGACATTCACCATCATTTCCTCCTAAGGCGAGACTGAGTGTTTGACTCTGTTGCTGTTGTGCAAGGAAAGGGACTTCTCTTGGTTTAACAGGAAAGGAAACAGAGGGACACAGCAAATAAAAGGGCAGTGGAGTTGTAGGGCTGGGACAGAGACTATATGGGAGAGCAGATGATGGCCAAGGATGGAGAATTGACACTACAGTCAGAGGCAGCTCCGAACTCTCTTAGCTTGCTGACACTCTTGAGGCAGTCTCCAGGAACCTTGGCTTCTTTAGAATGCTACCTTTCTGAAATCTGTGACCTAACCAACGACTTCAGTCACCGGTATCTTTTAGGCACTGGGAGGATGTAAAGACTATCCCTCATCCTCATGGAGAATTTATTGTTCTTGAATGTGATCTTTTTACAGGAGAAATAAGAACTCTTGGGCTCACCCTGTATTAAGTATACAAGTTTTAATATATATTTCTAGACATTTTTTTCTTACAAAATCCTTCTATAATTCACTATTACCAAGAAGATGTCATTTAAACATTACCTTCTCAAACTTTCTTTAAATCTCACCATCATGAAAAATCTGTCCACTGTTAACTATCTCTTAACATGCCAGAGAGGAAGGTTTTCAGATATTCACATTACCCAGAATGTTGAGGACCACTATGGGACAGAATCTTCTTCAAATTTGGTACATTGTAAATAAATGAAAATATTAGATAAGCTGTGATGAGAAGTTCATAACAAAGCATTTAGATTTGGAGGTTGGGTAGAGGTCTTAGATCTGAGCAAGAGAAAAATGACTCCTTCCACATGATAGCTTCTTGGTGAGCATCATTTACATCTTGCCTCAGAGAGAGCACACATATTACACAGAATGGACCTTCTGGATCTCACTGGAGAGGTTAAAACCAAAATTGCAACAGAAGTATCCAGCCTATGATGGCACTCAAATGCATTCCAAGTTCATACATTTACTAAACCAGCAGGAATGAGGAGCTTACACCAAGGTAACAAGCATTGTTGCAATTAATTCCAGTTGCCTTGGTCTGTGGTAGGCACTTACATTTGAAACTTTGAAACTCCTTCAGAAAAACTATTTGAAAAATACTTAGCCAAGTGCGTTGGCTTATGACTGTAATCCCAGAACTTTGACAAGTTAGAGTGGGAGAATCATGAACCCAGGATTTCAGGGCCAGCCTCAGCAAAATAACAAGATTCCATCTTAAAATAAAATGGAAAAAAAAAAAAAATGGCCAGGCACAGTGGCTTGTGCCTGTGGTCTCTCAGCTCTTTGGGAGACTGACATGGGAGAACTGCTTGAACCCAGAAAGTGGAGGCTGCAATAAGCCATGATCATGCCACTGCACTCTATCCCGGGAAACAGAATGAGACCCTGTCTCAAATAAAAATTAGTCTTCTGAAGCATAGGGAAATTGAAGTGCTAGAACAGATATCTAATGTTGGTTATACATATTTGTGAATGTGCTAGATTCTCTTTATAGAGCTACCCCATCACAATGTGTGTTTTGTTAATTTGCAAAAAGAAAAAAAAATGTAGGTTGGTGTTATGATAATCTCTTATCTAAAAAGGCAATCCACTCATTATAGAATGTACTTTTACCAAAGTGATACTTTATTAAAGCTTCACTGCATTAGATATTATCTAGGGAGCATTTACTTACTGTAATTATGAATTATGAGCAGAGTGGATGCATTGCTAATCTTTGTCATAGAAGCAAGCGTTTAGATACACATTAGATATAAATATCTAGCTACATGAGGGTCAGCTATTTAGAAGAAAAATCATGAATCTGCCTCAATAATTTTTTTCTTAATTTGGGAGAACATTGAAATACTGACTTTTATAAAGCATTGGTACTTGTAGAAATTTGAAATAATAATACTAGGTGATACATATGTGCCTGTGTATAATCTCTATCTATATTTTTACCTATCTATATATGAAAAAATGCAGATTTGTATACTTTGGGCATACTATAGTGTGTATATATGTACGTGTATGTCTATGTGTGTATGGGTATGTGTATATATATAAGCATACATATGTCGATACATTTGTATGTCTATAAATACATATGGTAGTGTGAACCCAGAAAATCTAAGGCAGATCTCGGTCAATTTAGAAAGTTTATTTCCAAAGTTGAGGACATGTCCATAAAACAGGCTCAGGAATAGCAAACATTTTAAGCAAAAGGTCAAAAAGATTACTTAAGTCCATGTAGTTAACTCCTGTTCTGCTTGATACTTATGAATGTTTCAGCTCTCCATGAATCCTAAAAGTTTTTCCTCTATTATGATGTCATAATCTCCAAGGTTATGAGAAACCTGTATTCATGAGTACCTGTTAGAATTTTGTAACTGATTATAAAACCACCTTGTGAAGAGAAGACCAAAACAAAACAACAATTGTCTGTGGATGACAAAATGTTTTAGGGCAGCCATAGTCACACAATTGACAAGGAATTTTTTTTTAACTCTGTGACACACATTATTTTAACATAACAATTATGATTATTACTGATAAAATACACTAAGTTGTATCACAACTATAGGAGTTTCCCATAATTTTGGATCACATACCAGTAACACATTTATAGAAATACAGCCAAAAGAAAATCCAACAGCATTTCATATTTGACAATGCTTCCTGTAGAATTTGATACCATCTAAGCTACTTTTTGTCATTTCTTTGCCCACCTCTTCTGCAATAGTCCCTGGGCTTTGGGGAAGTGAATGGCTTTAATGTTTTGCCCTGTGTCTCAGGAATGCAGTTTATTTTTATTGACATCTTATAACAGGCCAGAAGATGAGACTTTATTTGCAGTCAGTATTTAAGATTTGCTAAGTTTTGTTGTCCTTTTTAGTACCAGGAGTCAAAGTCTTGTAACTCAATGTCACAAGTACTTTAAAAGCATATACAGAAAGATGCATGAATGTGATAACCTTAATTTAAAATTTTTTTTTATCTCAGGTTTTTATTCCTAAGTAAACAAAACTTAACAATAATATTGAGGTTTCAAGTTTTTTAAAAATATAAATCCTTTTATTGTGAATTACACCCACTGTTCATGACATGGACTTTCTGTTTTTTTCTGGACCATCCCTTTTGCCTTACACAGTCATTTTATTTTAGGACTAAATTTACCGTACAAGTTTCTTCATCATATAAAATTATTGGGCTCCTGAAGGAAGCACTAAATATGGGAAGAAAAAATCAGTTATAGCCACTGCAAAAACAAGCTAAATTGTAAATACCATCAACACTACGAAGAAACTGCATCAAGAAATGGACAAAATAAACAGCTAGCATCATAATGACAAGAAAAAATTCACACATAACAATATTAACCTTAAATGTAAATGAACTAAATACCCCAATTAAAAGATGCAAACTGGCAAATTGGATAAACAATCAAGACCCATCAGGACAAGACCCATCTCATGTGCAAAGACACACATAGGCTCAAAATAAAGGGATGGAGTAATATTTACCAAGCAAAGGGAAAGCAAAAAAAAAATCAGGGATTGCAATCTTGGTCTCTGATAAAACAGACATTAAACCAACAAAAATCGAAAGAGACAAAGAATGACATTACATAATGGTAAAGGGGTCAATGTAACAGGAAGATCTAACTATCCTAAATGTATATGCACCCAAAACAGGAGCACCTAGATTCATAAAGTAAGCTCTTAGAGACCTACAAAGAGACTTAGACCCCCACACAATATTAGTGGGAGCCTTTAATACCCCACTCGATATTAGATAGATCAACAAAACAGAAAATTAGCAAGGATATTCAGGACTTGAACTCAGGTCTGGACCAAGTGGAACTAACAGACATCTACAGAACTCTCCAACCCAAATAAACATAATATACATTTTTCTCAGCACCACATTGCACTTATCTAAAATTGATCACATAATTTATGGAAGTAAAATACTCCTCAGTAAATGCAACAGAAAGGAAATCATCCCAAACAGTCTCTCAGACCACAGTGCAATCAAATTAGAACTTAGGATTAAGAACCTCACTCAACACCACATAAATACATGGAAACTGAACAACCTGCCCCTGAATGACTGCTGAGTAAATAACAAAATTAAGGCAGAAATAAAGAAGTTATTGGAAACCAATGAGAAGAAAGACACAATATACAAGAATCTCTGGGACACAGCTAAAGCAGTTTTTAGAGGGAAATTTACAGCACTAAATTCCCACAGGAGAAAGTGGGAAAGATCTAAAATTGATACCCTAACATAACAATTAAAGAACTAGAGAAACAAGAGCAAACCAATTCAAAAGTTAGCAGAAAACAAGAAATAACTAAGATCAGAGGAGAGCTGAAGGAGATAGAGACATGGAAAATCCTTCAAAAAAAATAAGTGAATCCAGGAACTGGTTTTTTGAAAAGATTAATGAAACAGTTAGACTGCTAGCTAGACTAACAAAGAAGAAAACAGAGAAGAATCAAATAGACACAATAAAAAATGATAAAGGGGATATCATCATTGATCCCAAAGAAATACAAACTATCATCAGAGAATATTATGAATATGTCCACACAAATACACCAGAAAATCCAGAAGAAATGGATACATTCCTGGACACATACCCTCTCCCAAGACTAAACCAAGAAGAAGTCGAATCCCTGAATAGACCAATAACAAGTTCTGAAATTGAGGCAGTAATTAATACTTTACTGACCAATATAAGCCCAGGACCAGAAAGATTCACAACTGAAGTCTACTAGAGGTACAAAGAGGAGAAGTTTCCATTCCTTCTGAAACTGTTTCAAACAACAGAAAAAGAGGTACTCATCCCTAAATCATTTTATGAGGCCAGCATCATCATAATAACAAAGCCTAGCAGAGACACAACAGAAAAAGAAAATTTCAGGCCAATATTCCCGACATTGATGCAAAAATCCTCAGTAAAATACTGGCAGACTGAATCTGCAGCACATCCAAAAGCTTATCTACCTCTATCAAGTTGACTTCATCCCTGGGATGCAAGGTTGGTTCAACATACACAAATCAATAAACATAATCCATCACATAAATGGAACCAATGACGAAACCATATGATAGTCTCAACAGAGGCAGAAAAGGCCTTTGATAAAATTCAACGCCCTTTATGCCAAAAACTGTTAATAAACTAGGTAATGATGGAATGTATCTCAAAATAATGAGCTATTTATGACAAACCCACAGCCAATATCACACTAAACAGGCAAAAGCGGGAAACATTCCCTCTGAAAACTGCCACAAGACAAGGATGCCCTCTCTCACCGATCCCACTAAACATAGTATTGGAAGTTCTGGCCAAGGCAATCAGGCAGAATAAAGAAATAAAGCATATTCGAATAAGGAGAGAAGAGGTCAACTTGTCTCTGTTTGCAGATGACATGATTGTATATTTAGAAAACCCCATTATCTCAGCCAAAATCTCTTTAAGAGGATAAGCAACTTCAGCAAAGTTTCAGGATACAAAATCAATATGCAAAAATCACAAGCATTTCTATACACCAATAATGAAAAACAGAGGGCCAAATCATGAGTGAACTCCCATTCACAATTGCTACAAAAAGAATAGAATACCTAGGAATACATCTTCCAATGGATGTGAAGGACCTCTTCAAGGAGAACTACAAACCACTGCTCAAGAAAATAAGAGAGGACACAAACAAATGGAAAAACATTCCATGCTCATGGATATGAAGAATCAATATGGTGAAAATGGCCATGGTAAGTGCCCAAAGTAATTTATAGATTCAATGCTATCACCATCAATCTAGTGTTAACTTTCTTCACAGCATTAGAAAAAAATTACTCTAAATTTCACATGGAACCAAAAAAGAGTTTGGATAGCCAAGACATTCCTAAGCAAAAAGAACAAAGCTGGAGGCATCATGCTACCTGACTTCAGACTATATTACAAGGCTACAGTAACCAAAACAGCATTGTTCTGGTACCAAATCAGATATATAGACCAATGGAACAGAACACAGATCTCAGAAACAACATCACACATCTCCAACTATCTGATCTTTGATGAACCTGACAAAAACAAGCAATGGGGAAAGGATTTCTTATTTAATAAATGGTGTTGGGAAAACAGGCTAGCCATATGCAGAAAACTGAAAGTGAAGCCCTTTCTTATACCTTACACAAAAATTAACTCAAGATGGATTAAAGATTTAAATGTAACACCTAAAATTATAAAAACCCTTGAGGAAAATCTAGGCAATAGCATTCATGACATAGGCACGGGCAAAGACTTCATGACTAAAACACCAAAAGCAATGGCAAGCAAAGCCAAAATTAAAAAAAAATGGGATCTAATTGAAGAGCTTGTGCACAGAAAAAGAAACTGTCATCAGGGTAAAGAGGCAACCTACAAAATGGGAGAATTGTTGCAATCTATTGATCTGACAAAGGGGTAATACCCAGGATCTACAAAGAATTTAAACAGATATACAAGAAAAAAAAAAAACAAACAACCCCATGAAAAAGTGGGCAAAGGATATAAACAGATACTTCTCAAAAGAAGACATCTATGTGGCCAACAAACATGAAAAAAAGCTCATAATCACTGTCCTTAGAGAAATGCAAATCACAACTGCAATGAGATAACAACTCATTCCAGTTAGAATGGCAATCATTAAAAAGTCAGGAAACAACAGATGCTGCAGAAGATGTGAAGAAATAGGAATGCTTTTACACTGTTGATGGAAGTGTAAATTAGTTCAACCATGGTGGAAGTCAGTATGGTGATTCCTTAGGGAGGTAGAACCAGAAATACCGTTTGACCCAGCGATCCTATTACTGGTTATATACCCAAAGGATTATAAATCATTCTACTATAACGACACTTGCACACGTAATATTTATTGAAGCACTATTCACAATAGCAAAGACTAGGAACCAACCCAAATCCCCATCAATGATAGACTGGATAAAAAAAAGTGGCAAATGTACAGCATGGAACTAATCAGCCACAAAAAAGGATGGGTTCATGTCCTCTGCAGAGACATGGATGAAGCTGGAAGCCATCATTCTCAGCAAGCTAACACAGGAACAGAAAACCAAACACTGCATATTCTCCCTCATAAGTGGGAGTTCAACCATAATAACACATGCACACAGAGAGGGCATTATATCACACACTGGGACCTGTTGGTGGGGTGAGGACTACAGGAGGGATAGCATTAGGAGAAATACTTAATGTAGGTAGATGACTGGTTGATGGGTGCAGCAAACCACCATGGCACATGTATACCTATGTGACAAACCTGCACATTCTGCACATGTACCCCAGACTTAAAGTATTTTAAAAAGTATGATAATAATAATAGTCTCTGGAAAAAATTGTTTCTCTTTAAGCTTTCTTGCCACAAAAGAGCCTCTTTATTTTTCTTTCTTTACATCTCTTTTTATTTTCTGGTTCCTTTTACCTTCTTTCATATATAACCTTTAAATAAGCTTTGAATCAGACAAAACTTGTTC
Source organism: Macaca nemestrina (assembly GCF_043159975.1). Taxonomy (NCBI): domain Eukaryota; kingdom Metazoa; phylum Chordata; class Mammalia; order Primates; family Cercopithecidae; genus Macaca; species Macaca nemestrina. Next base: position 5,715,443 of record NC_092146.1, on the reverse strand, counting down.
ACCATTATTTGAAAGGACACATCTTTTCTTTTTTTTTTTTTAGCAAGAATACTGTCCTACAATTTGTATTTCTTGGAAAACATCCAGATTATTAAATATCTACTATTTAATTTCATATAACTTTATATTCTTTTTTTTTAATACTTTAAGTTCTAGGGTACATGTGCACAACGTGCAAGTTTTTTACATATGTATATATGTGCCTTGTTGGTGTGCTGCACCCATTAACTCGTCATTTACATTAGGTATATCTCCTAATGCTGTCTCTCTCCACTACCCCCTCCCCACAATAGGACCTGGTGTGTGATGTTCCCTTCCTGTGTCCAAGTCATCTCATTGTTCAATACCCACCTATGAGTGAGAACATGCAGTGTTTGGTTTTCTGTTCTTGTGATAGTTTGCTAAGAATGATGGTTTCCAGCTGCATCCATGTCCCTACAAAGGACACAAACTCATCCTTTTTTATGGCTGCATAATATTCCATGGTGTATATGTGCCACATTTTCTTAATCCAGTCTGTCACTGATGGATATATGGGTTGATTCCAAGTCTTTGCTATTGTGAATAGTGCCGCAATAAACATATGTATGCATGTGTCTTTATAGCAGCATGACTTATAATCCTTTGGGTATATGCCCAGTAATGGGATGGCCGGGTCAAATGGTATTTCTAAGGAATCGCCACACTGTTTTCCATAATGGTTGAACTAGCTTACAGTCCCACCAACAGTGTAAAAGTGTTCCTATTTCTCCACATCCTCTCCAGCACCTGTTTCCTAATTTTTTAATGATTGCTATTCTAACTGGTGTGAGATGGTATCTTATTGTGGTTTTGATTTGCATTTCTCTGATGGTGAGTTATGATGAGCCATTTTTTCATGTGTCTGTTGGCTGTATGAATGTCTTGTTTTGAGAAGTGTCTGTTCATATCCCTTGCCCACTTTTTGATGGGGTTTTTTGTTTTTTTCTTGTAAATTTGATTGACTTCTTTATTGGTTCTGGATATTAGCCCTTTGTCAGATGAGTAGATTGCAAAACTTTTCTCCCATTCTATAGGTTGCCTGTTCACTCTAATGGTTGGTTCTTTTACTGTGCAGAAGCTCTTTAGTTTAATTAGATCCCATTTGTCAATTTTGGCTTTTGTTGTCGTTGCTTTTGGTGTTTTAGACGTGAAGTCGTTGCCCATGCCTATGTCCTGAATAGTATTACCTAGGTTTTCTTCTAGGGTTTTTATGGTTTTAAGTCTAACATTTAAGTCTCTAATCCATCTTGAATGAATTTTTTTTTATCATGTGTAAGGGAGGAATCCAGTTTCAGCTTTCTACTTATGGCTAGCCAGTTTTCCCAGTACCATTTATTAAATAGGGAATCCTTTCCCCATTTCTTGTTTTTGTCAGGTTTGTCAAAGATCATATGGTTGTAGTTGTGTGGTATTACTTTTGAGGGCTCTGTTCTGTTCCATTCATCTATATTTCTGTTTTGGTACCAGTATCATGCTCTTTTGATTACTGTAGCCTTGTAGTATACTTTGAAGTCAGGTAGCAGGACACCTCTAGCTTTCTTCTTTTTGCTTAGGATTGTCTTGGCATTGTGGGCTCTTTTTTGGTTTCATATGAACTTTAAAGTCATTTTTTTTCGAATTCTGTGAAGAAAGTCATTGGTAGCTTAATGCAGATGGCACTGAACCTATAAATTACCTTGGGCAGTATGGCCATTTTCACGATATTGATTCTTCCTATCCATGAGCGTGTAATGTTCTTCCATTTGTTTGTGTCCTCTTTTATTTCAATGAGCAGTGGTTTGTAGTTCTCCTTGAAGAGGTCCTTTGCATCGCTTGTAAGTTGGATTCCTTGGTATTTTATTCCCTTTGAAGCAAGTGTGAATGGGAATTCACTCATGATTTGGCTCTCTGTTTGTCTCTTATTTCTGTATAACGATGCTTGTGATTTTTGCACACTGATTTTGTATCCTGAGACTTTGCTGAAGTTGCTTATCAGCTTAAGGAGATTTGGGGCTGAGACAATGGGGTATTCTAAATATACAATCACGTCATCTGCAAACAGGGACAATTTGACTTCTTCTTTTCCTAATTGAATACCCTGTATTTCTTTCTCTTGCCTGATTGCCCTGGCCAGAACTTCCAACACTACGTTGAATAGGAGTGGTGAGAGAGGGTATCCCTGTCTTGTGCCAGTTTTCGGGTGGAATGCTTCCAGTTTTTGCTCATTCAGTATGATATTAGCTGTGGTTTGTCATAAAAAGCTCTTAGTATTTTGAGATATGTTCCATCGATACCGAATTTATTGAGAGTTTTTACCATGAAGCGTTGTCGAATTTTGTCAAAGGCCCTTTCTGCATCTGTTGAGATAATCATGTGGTTTTTGTCTTTGTTTCTATTTATGTGCTGGATTACGTTTATTGATTTGCATATATTGAACCAGCCTTGCATCCCAGGGATGAAGTCCATTTGATCATGGTGAATTAGCTCTTTGATGTGGCTGCTGGATTTCGTTTCCCAGTATTTTATTGAGGATTTTTGCATTTATGTTCTTCCGGAATACTGGTCTGATATTCTCTTTTTTTGTTGTGTCTCTGCTAGGGTTTGGTATCACAATGATGTTGGCTTCGTAAAATGAATTGGAGAGGATTCCCTCTTCTATTGATTGGAATAGTTTCAGAAGGAATGGCACCAGATCCTCCTTGTACCTGTGGCAGAATTTGGCTGTGAATCCATCTGTTCCTGGCCTTTTTTTCATTGGTAGGCTATTAATTATTGCCCCAATTTCAGAGCCTGTTATTGATCTATTCAGGGATTCAACTTCATCCTGGTTTAATCTTGGGAGAGTGTATGTGTCCAGGAATTTATCCATTTCTTCTAGGTTTTCTAGTTTATTTGCATAGTGGTGTTTATAGTGTTCTCTGATGGTAGTTTGTATTTCTGTGGGGTTGGAGGTTATATCCCCTTTATCATTTTTTATTGAGTCTATTTTATTCTTCTCTACTTTCTTTTTTTTTAATTCTTGCTAGCAGTCTATCAATTTTGTTGATCTTTCGTTTGGCTGGATATGAAATTCCGGATTGAAAATTCTTTTCTTTAAGAATGTTGAATATTGGTCCCCACTCTCTTCTTGCTTGTAGAGTTTCTGCCAAGAGATCCGCTGTAACCTGACTTTTCTCTCTGGCTGCCCTTAATATTTTTTCCTTCATTTGAACTTTGGTGAATCTGACAATTATGTGTCTTGCAGCTGCTCTCTTCTCAAGCAGTATCTTTATGGCATTCCCTGTATTTCCTGAATTTTAATGTTGGCCTGCCTTGCTAGGTTGGGGAAGTTCTCCTGGATCATATCCTGCAGTGTTTTCCAACTTGGTTCCATTCTCTTCATCACTTTCATGTACACCAATCAGACATAGATTTTGTCTTCATGTAGTCCTGTATTTCTTGGAGGCTTCGTTCATTTCTTTTTACTCTTTTTTTCTCTAAACTTCTCTTCTTGCTTCATTTCATTCATTTGATCTTCAATCACTGATACCCTTTCTTCCAGTTGATTGAGTCGGTTACTGAAGCTTGTGCATTTGCCACATAGTTCTCATGTTATGGTTTTCAGTTCTACCAGGGCATTTAAGAACTTTACATTGGTTATTCTAGTTTTCTATCTCTCAAATCTTTGTTTTTTTTTTTTTAGGATTTTAGCTTCTTTACAATGGGTTTGAACTTCCTCCTTTAGCTTGGAGAAGTTTGATCATCTACCATTTGTTTATGTCCTCTTTTATTTCATTGAGCAGTGGTTTGTAGTTCTCCTTGAAGAGGTCCTTCACATCCCTTGTAACTTGGATTCCTGGTTTTTTTTTTAATTTTTTTATTTTTTTATTATTAACTTTGTAGCAATTGTGAGTGAGACTTCACTCATGATTTGGCTCTCTGTTATTGTTGTATAGGAATGCTTGTGATTTTTGCACATTGATTTTGTATGCTGAGACTTTGCTGAAGTTGCTTATCAGCTAAGGGAGATTTTGGGCTGAGACAATGTGGTTTTCTAAATATAAAGTCATATCATCTGTCTTGTGCCAGTATTCAAGGGGCATGCTTCCAGTTTTTGCTCATTCTTTATGATATTGGCTGTGGTTTGTCATAAATAGCTCTTATTATACTGAGATATGTTCCATCAATACCGAATTTATTAAGAGTTTTTAGCATGAAGGGTTGTTGAATTTTGTCAAAGGCCTTTTCTGCATCTGTTGAGATAATCATGTGATTTTTGTCTTTGGTTCTGTTTAAATGCTGGATTACATTTATTGATTTGAGTATGTTGAACCAGCCTTGCATCCTAGGGATGAAGCCCACTTGATCTTGGTGAATAAACTTTTTGATGTGCTGCTGGATTCAATTTGCCAGTATTTTATTGAGGATTTTTGCATTCATGTTCTTCTGGAATACTGATCTGAAATTCTCTTTTTTGTGTGTGTCTCTGCTAGGGTTTGGTATTAGGATGATGCCGGCCTCATAAAATGAGTTAGGGAGGATTCCCTCTTTTTCTATTGATTGGAATAGTTTCAGAAGGAATGGTACCAGCTTCTCTTTGTACCTCTGGTAGAATTCAGCTGTGAATCCATCTGGTCTGGACTTCTTTTGGTTGGTAGGCTATTAATTGTTGCTTCAATTTCAGAGTCTATTATTGGTCTATTCAGGGATTCAGTGTCTTCCTGGTTTAATCTTGGGAGGTTGTATGTGTCCAGGAATTTATCGATTTCTTCTAGATTTTCTAGTTTATTTGTGTAGGGATGTTTATAGTATTCTCTGATGGTAGTTTGTATTTCTGTGAGATCAGTGGCAATATCCCTTTTATAGATTTTTATGGTGTCCATTTAATTTTTCTCTCTTTTCCTCTTTATTACTCTTGCTAGTGGCCTATGTATTTTGTTGATCTTTTCAAAAGCCACCTCCTTGATTCATTGATTTTTGAATGGTTTTTTGTGTCTCTATCTTCTTCAGCTCTGCTCTAATCTTAATTATTTCTTGCCTTCTGGTAGCTTTTGCATTTGCTTACTCTTAATTCTCTAGTTCTTCTAATTGTGATGTTAGGGTGTCAATTTTAAATCTTTCCTGCTTTCTCTTATGGCCATTTAGTGCTATAAATTTCCCTCTACACACTGCTTTAAATGTGTCCCAGGTTTTCTAGTACTTTGTGTCTTTGTTCTCATTGGTTTCAAAGAACATCTTTATTTCTGTATTCATTTCGTTATTTACCCAATAGTCATTCAGGAGCAGGTTGTTCACTTTCCATATATTTGTATGGTTTTTAGTGAGTTTCTTAATCCTGAGTTCTAACTTGATTGCACTGTGGACTGAGAGACAGTTTGTCATTACTTTTATTCTTTTACAGTTGCTGAGGAGTGCTTCACTTCCTTCCATCTATGTGGTCAATTTTGGCATAAGTGCGATATGGTGCTGAGAAGAACGTAAATTCTGTTGATTTGGGGTGGAGAGTTATTTAGATTTCTATTAGGTCTGCTTGGTACAGAGCTGAGTTTACGTCCTGGATATCCCTGCTAACCTTCTGTCTTGTTGATCTGTCTAATGTTGACAGTGGGGTGTTAAACTCTCCCATTATTATTGTGTGGGAGTCTAAGTCTTCTAGTAGGTCTCTGAGGATTTGCTTTAGGAATCTGGCTGCTTCTGTATTGGGTGCATGTATATTTAGGATAGTTAGCTCTTCTTGTTGAATTGATCCTTTTACCGTTATATAATGGCCTTCTTTGCGTCTTTTGATCTTTGTTGGCTTAAAGTTTGTTTTGTGAGAGACTAGGATTGCTGCCTCTGCTTTTTTTTTTTTTCTTTCCATTTGCTTGGTAATCTTCCTTCATCCCTTTATTTTGAGCCTCTGCATGTCTCTGCACATGAAATGGGTCTTCTAAAAACAGTACACTGTAGGTTCTTGACTGTTTCTCCAATTTGCCAGTTTGTGTGTTTTAATCGGTGCATTTAGCCTATTTACATTTAAAGTTAATATTGTTATATGTGAATTTGATCCTGTCATTATGATGTTATCTGGTTATTTTGCCCATTAATTGAAGCAGTTTCTTCCTAGCATCAATTGTCTTTACAGTTTGGCATGTTTTTGCAGTGGCAGGTACCAGTTATTCCTTTCCATGTTTAGGGTTTCTTTCAGGAGGTCTTGTAGGGCAGGCCTGGTGGTGACAAAATCTCTCAGCATTTGCTTGTCTGTTAAAGATTTTATTTCTCCTTCACTTATGACTCTTAGTTTGGCTGGATATGAAATTCTGGGTTGAAAATTCTTTTCTTTAAGAATATTAAATATTGGCCCCTACTCTCTTCTGGCTTGTAGAAGTTCTGCCAAGAGATCCTCTGATAGTCCGATGGGCTTCCTTTTGTGGGTAATGCAGCTTTTCTCCCTGGCTGCCCTTAACATTTTTTCCTTCATTTCAACTGTGGTGAATCTGACAATCGTGTGTCTTTGGTTTGCTCTTATCAAGGAGTATCTTTGTGGTGTTCTCTGTATTTCCTGAATTTGAATGTTGGCCTGCCTTGCTAGGTTGGGGAAGTTCTCCTGGATAATATTCTGAAGACTGTTTTCCAGCTTGGTTCCATTCTCCCCATCACTTTCAGGTATATCAATCAAACATAGATTTGGTCTTTTCACATAGTCCCATATTAAATGAAGGCTTTGTTTGTTTCTTTTTACTCTTTTTTCTCTAAACTTCTCTTCTTGCTTCATTTCATTAATTTCATCTTTAATCACTGATACCCTTTCTTCCACTTGATCAAATCAGCTACTGAGGCTTGTGCATGTGTCACATAGTTCTCGTGCCATGGCTTTCAGCTCCATCAAGTCATTTAATATCTTTTCTACACTGTTTATTCTATTAGCCATTCATCTAATCTTTTTTCCAAGGTTTTTAGCGTCCTCCTGATGGGTTAGAATATGCTCCTTTAGGTAGGAGAATTTTGTTAGTATCAGCCTTCTGAAGCCAACTTCTGTCAACTGGTCAAAGTCATTCTCTGTCCAGCTTTGTTCCGTTGCTGGCAAGGAGCTGCGATCCTTTGGAGAAGAGGTCCTCTAGTTTTTAGAATTTTCAGGTTTTCTGCGCTGGTTTCTCCCCATCTTTGTGGTTTTATCCACCTTTGGTCTTTAATGATGGTGACCTACAGATGGGATTTTGGTTTGGATGTCCGTTTTGTTGATATTGATGCTATTCCTTTCTGTTTGTTAGTTTTCCTTCTAACAGTCAGGTCCCTCAGTTCCAGGTTTGTTGGAGTTTGCTGGAGGTCCACTCCAGAACCTGTTTGCCTGGTTATCATGAACAGAAGCTGCAGAACAGCAAATATTGCAGAACAGCAAATATTCCAGAACAGCAAATATTGCTGCCTGAGCCTTCCTCTGGATGCTTTGTGTCAGAGGGTCACACAGCTGTATGAGGTGTCAGTCAGCCACTACTTGGAGGTGTCTCCCAGGGACCAGGGAACCACTTGAGTGGGCAGTCTGTCCATTCTCAGAGCTCAAATACTGTGCATGGAGAACCACTGCTTTCTTCAGAGCTGTCAGACAGGGATGTTTAAGTCTGCAGAAGTTTCTGCTGCTTTTTGTTCAGCTGTGGTCTGGTGAGGAGGAGTCTACTCCACCTGCCCCGAGAGGTGAAGTCTACTGAGGCAGGCAGGTCTCCTTGAGCTGCAGTGGGATCCACCCATTTCAAACTTCCCAGCTGCTTTGTTTACTTACTCAAGTCTCAGCAATGGTGGATGCCCCACCCCCAGTAAGACTGCCGCCTCACAGTTGGATCTCAGACTGTTGTGCTAGCAGTGAGCAAGGCTCTGTGGGTGTGGGACCCACTGAGCCAGGCGCAGGATATAATCTCCTGGTGTGCCATTTGCTAACACCATTGGAAAAGTGCAGTATTAAGGTGGGAGTGTCCTGATTTTCCCGATAGAGTCTCTCATGGCTTCCTTTGGCTAGCAAAGGGAAATCCCCCAACCCCTTGCGCTTCCAGGATAAGGTGACGTCCTGCCTTGCTTCAGCTCACTCTCAGTGGGCTGCACCCACTGTCCAACCAGTCCCAATGAGATGAACCAGGTACCTCAGTTGGAAATGCAGAAATCACCGATTTTCTCTGTCAATCACACTGGGAGCTGCAGACCTGAGCTATTCCTAGTCAGCCATCTTGGAAACCGGTACCAGTATCTTTCTTTTTCTTTTTTTGAAATGGGAGTCTGGCTGTGTTTCCCAGGCTGGAGTGCAGTGACAGGATCCTGGCTCACTGCAAGCTCTGCCTCCTGGGTTCACGCCATTCTCCTGCCTCAGCCTCCCAAGTAGCTGGGACTACAGGCGCCCACCACAATGCCTGGCTAATTTTTTGTATATTTTTGGTAGAGATGGGGTTTCACCATGTTAGCCAGGATGGTCTCGATTTCCTGCCCTCATGATCCACCCTCCTCGGCCTCCCAAAGTGCTGGGATTACAGGTGTGAGCCATTGCGCCCGGCTTTGATACCAGTATCTTTCTAAAGAGCAAGGCTGAAGTCAGTATTAACTGCTTACTCTTTGTGACACTTTGCATCCAGGAAATTAGCAGGTTCTGTTGATTATGTCTCAAATCGACTCAGTTCTCTCCTGCCTACCCCTGTGCTAGTCTGGACCAGCTTCCTTGGTGGGTTATGGAATTGTCCTGGAATCCACTCTAGTTTCTGCCCAACTCTTCTGCCAGGAAGCAGCCAGAATGTCTGTGGGAGTGAAAAGAAACCATGCCTGTCACCCCATATGTCCTCAATCTCTGCTTCATCACTTCTGAATAAAGATAAATGCCCTAAACCTAAAATAAAAGAAAAATGATAAGTGCCCTCCATGTCTGATCATGATGATTTATCCTGACCTCTTCTCCACCTCACAGTCAGAGTTTTGCATGGAAAAAATAAGCAACCATCCAATGCACACAGTTTGTAGGAATATTGCAACACCAGCAATTTATACAATAATGATAGAAAACAAAGAACATGGAGAGAAGCACACACATAGTACTTGAGTGGCTCTCTGAGTGATGGTTAATATTTTCTCTTTTTTACATTTGTAATAAAAGTAAGAACATACAAAAAATGTATGTTTAAAAAATTCCATTTTTGTGTACAAAAATTACAAAGCGTAGTAGCCCAAGTAGGTCTCTATATAGCTAATTTTGTGTGGGAGATTTTAGTTAGTACTCACATAGAGCCTGAATTTTGCCCTATTTAATCTCTTTTTCAACCATTTCCCTTGGGGCTACCCTAAATGCCTTTTTTTTTCTAATTTCAGTGCTTTAACTTTCAATTGTAGAAGGAAAATTTATTTTTATATAGTTGCTGAGTTGAGACATGTGTCCTTAAACTGTTTATGTAAATTCTGGTGAATGATTACTAATGAAACATGTTCTTAAAATAAGTTCAACATGACATTCAGAGCCACTACTCTGGAGTGTTTTTCTCATCCTGATTGACATAATTGATCTTCTCATCTTAAGCTATTGTAGTTATTTACTACAGTGTAACAAATTGTACCAAAACTTAGCCGCTTAAATCAACTTATATTTGTTATCTCATTGTTTCTGTAGGTCAACAATCTGGGCACAGCTTAGCTGAGGATCCTCCTGAGCTTCTAGGTATCTATTAGGCTGCGATCACGTGCCAGAGCTGTGGTCTCGTTTGTGGTTCAAAAGTGGCAGCATCTCTTTCCAAGCTCATTTAGTTGGTTATAGGCAGGACTTAATTTCTCACAGGCTGTTTGCCTGAAAATCTCAATTTTTGCTGCCTGTTTGCTGGACATTACCGTCTTTTCCTTATAACATGGGTCTTTCCATAATGGCCACTTACTTCATCCACAACCAGAAAGACATAGAGTTTGCCAGTGAGATAGAGGTCATAGTCTTTGGCAACCCAAACACAGAAGTGACATCTCCTCACGTTTTCGATATCCTACCTATTGGAGCTAAATCAGTAGGTGCAGCCTACACTCAGTGGGAGGGGACTGTATCAGATGTGAATACCAGAAGGGAAGTCACTGGGGCCACTTTTAGTTGGCTGACCACATCTTTGTTTAATACCCTGTTACTATACTTTTGTGCTCTATATAATGTTTCATTATTAATAATAACTTATAAATTATTAATAATAATTCAATATTATTGAATAACTACAGTGAACAACAATGGCCTCTTACTGTGATTTCCTTGCTATATCAATAAGTACTAAGAACCTAGAAGGAGACTCTGTCTCTATAAAAAAAAAATTAAACATTAGCTGGGCATGGTGGTGAGCCCTTGTAATCCCAGCCATGCTATTAACAAGATTTAAGGTCCCAAAGGCTGAGGTGGGAGGGTCGCTTGAGCCTGGGAGGACAAGGCTTCAGTGCGCTGTAATTATGCAACTGCACTCCAGTCTGGGTGAAAGAGTGAGACTCTGTCTCAAAATAAATAAATTAATTAAAAATAAAGGTGTAAAAATCCTAAGTGTGTAGTTTTATCCCCAAAATAATACTTATAAGGTATTATTATTGCTCTTTTACAGAAGAGAAAACTAACAGGCTAAATATACAGCTTGTGCTTTCATGGCTAGCAAGTGTGAGAGAGATAATGGAAACCTCAACAGCAAAAATTCCATTTCTGACTCAACTGCCCAATTTAGTGGGCATTGTACTTGTGGATTTCCTCATTTGACCAGTCAAAGTCTTGCAGGGTGACTTCTCATCCAGTCTGGAGCCACAACAGGACTATGATGATATCATCTTTCTAGGTTTTACACTGTGTTTGTGGACTTGAAGTGGATTCAGTTGAATTGTCAGTGAATTGCTTTCTACTCTAAAGGTGTTGCTAGATTAAATTTCTCCTAACAAGTTACATTTGTCTACCACTTTATCATTTTGGAAACCTTTTTCAGGGGGTGGAGGGTGAGGGCAGGGTCTTGCTCTGTCGCTCAGAGTAGAGTGCAATGGCGTGATCAAAGGTCACTGCAGCCTCAAACCCCTGGGCTCAGGCCATCCTACTGACTCAGCCTCCTGATTAGCTGGGACTACAAGCATATGCCACCACACCCAACTAATTTTAATTTTTTTTTCTGATCTCAGGTGTTCCATTGGCCTTGGTTTCCAAAGTGCTGGGATTAGAAGTGTGATCCAATGCCCCTAGACTAATTTTTGAATTCTTTGTAGAGATGGGATCTTACTACGTTTCACAGACTGGACTTGAACTCATAAGCTCAAGCAATCCTCCTGCCTTGGCTTCCCAAAGTGCTGGAATTGCAGGTTTAAACCAGTGCATCTGGCCACATGTCAGAAACGTTTTATTGCTAGTATCCTGAGTGACCCCATGATGGTCAAGGTGACATCTCAGGGTGATGTGCAGAAGAATGATTCACAAGGAGAACATGCCTCCTAAAGCATCATAGCTGGCAGTCTGAGATAAGGCCAGAGTTCCGACTCATTTCACCTCTCATTCTGCTGGTTCTTGAAAAACAGAGAATAAAAGCCACCAAAGAGATAATTAATGAAATTTAGGAATCAGAGAGTAGCTGCAACAAAAACAAATGGAGACTCTCACATTTCCTGGCTTGGTTATAGTTTCAGGAAGAATTCTGGAAATCTGGGTTTGCTTTTTATGAAAATGGGAGATCCTAAAAAGGGAGAGAGGGAGAAGGTGATTGGAAGTAGATCAGAGGAGAGAGAGGGAGAAGGATATGGTGCGCAGGCTGGGTGCAGTGGCCCACGCCTATAATCCCAGCATTTTGGGAGGCTGAGGTGGGTGGATCACTTGAGGTCAGGAGTATGAGACCAGCCTGGCCAACATGGCAAAACCTCATCTGTACTAACAACAAAAAAACCTAGCCAGGTATGGTGGTAAGCACCTATAATCCCAGTTACCTGAAAGGCTGAGGCAGCAAAATTGCTTGAACCCACTAGGTGGAGGTTGCGGTGAGTCTAGATCACATCACTGCCCTCCAACCTGGGCAACAGACTGAGTACTCTGTCTAAAAATAAAATTAAATAAAATAAAAAATAAAAAGAAGGCTAGACTCCCAATGATGAACATGTGGGACTAAGGATTTTTTTTTTTTTTTTTTAAGATGGAGTCTTACTCTGCCACCCAGGCTGGAGTGCAGTGGCATGATCTTGGTTCACTGCAACCTCCGCCTCCAGGGTTCAGGCGATTCTCCTGCCTCAGACTCCTGAGTAGCTGGGACTACAGGGGCATGCTACCACACCCAGCTAATGTTTGTCTTTTTAGTAGACATGGGGTTTCTCCATGTTGGCCAGGATAGTCTTGATCTCTCAACCTCATGATCTGCCCACCTCAGCCTTCCAAACTGCTGGGATTGCAGGCCTGAGCTACTGCACCTGACTGGCCAGATTTTTTTATTTGGGTTCAGACAGGCAAGGAGCAAAATGCTGTTGTGCATAGGATAACTCTTGATAAAAATGCAAGGTAGCAAAAGATTTGCCAAGTGGACAAATGGTGGAATAAGCAACTGGAAAGGTATGAGAAGAAGAAATACTTGCAGACTAATGTTTTCCTCGAAGAGTCTTTTTGGAGATGGTTGCCTATGTGCATTGGAATTTAAGAGCTTCTATAACTTGTGGAAGTATATTATAGCCAAGGAAGATTGTGTGTTAGAATTGAAAATGTACTTGTGGGTGTAAAGAAGAAATTTGCACCTACTCAAATGGTTTGGCATTTCCAAATCCTTTGGTAGATTCTGGTCTGCCTATGTACAGGAGCAGAGGGAATTAATTGCAATTCTGTTATGTACAGGAGGTGAAAATGCTACAGATGATAGTGTAATGCCAAAGGTTGTTGCCTTAGCCACACCAAAGAATTGGTGTGGCGGCCACCTGTGGTGAGTGATGGAGACATGGACCAAGAGAGAAAAAAAAAAGCTGTAGGCTTTATTAAGCAGAGTGACAATATAAAGCTACCACAATGTGGAAGGGTCCTGAGTGGGTAGTCAAAGTTTGATTATGCAGTTGCCTTTTAAACTCTTTAAGATGGAAAATACATCCAGAGGGAAGATGTTACCAGAGGAAGAAAAAAAGCAGTAAATTATTTTGTGACATGTCTTACATTTTGAGGAAAACCGAAATTGCAACTTAGGCTTTATCCACTTTATGACCTTGTAGCAGCATGGCAAAGGAGACAGGATTTTACAGCACTTTACAAAGTATGTTTACAAGGAATTAGAATTGGGAACATGGATAAGAACCACTAGTCACAGAAAACCAGGCTTTTAACATTCCTTTTAGTTTTAGGGGAGGGGGAAGGGAGAGAGGGAGAGGGAACACAGGGAAGCTTACAGCAAAATTTTCGCTGTTTATAGCTTTCTTGGGGAAGAAAACACATGCACAAATATTGCTGTTAGGAATATAACTATAATGTTATTCACCAGGACCAAAGTAAGTCATGATGCAGGAAATGAGTGAGTTTCACAGCTTTCTGAGCCCCTACTCCACCAAGAAAGCCCAGATGGCCCCTCCTTTCAATGGGGAGGGTAATATGCTAGCAGTAATGCAGTGGTTTCAACCAGGGGCACTGTGTTTCCCAGAGGACATTTGGCAGTATCTGGAGGACACTTTTTATTTCACAACTAAAGAGAGAACAGAGAGGGTTGGAGGAAGCATCTTGTTGGAGTTTGTGAGTAGAGGCCAGGGATGTTGCTAAACATTCTATAATGTACAAAACAGCCCCCCTTCTCACCAATAAAAACTCATCTAGTCCCTATGTCAATAGTGTTGAGGCTGAGAAATGCCAGTAACAAAATCTAAAGTCCCTAAGTCAAATAACACTCATCATAAAAACGTGTCCCCATGTTATATTTTCACACAGATGAAATTGGTTAAGAAGTAGGTAAAGCAGTTGCAGTGCTTGGTACATACTAAGCATTCAACTGTTATTTTAAAATAAGAAAAATTGTGTGTTTATTTTCTGTATCTAGTGAAACATGAAACTAGTAATGATGTAAAGACACAGAACACAGCCTGCTGGCTCTAGCCTTCTCTGATATGAATGCCATATTTTGCACTCTTACAGAGACAGGGGTTATTAAGCTCACTCTTTTGCAAATTTCTGGCCTTAGCTTTGGATTTGTAAGCCATTAAATCTACTCAGGGACTCCTGATTCTCCAACCCTGAGCTTTTCATGGGCATTATTAATGGTGTTGTTAATTATCTTTAAAACCTCCAGTGTGTATCACACTTTGTATTTAAAGATGGATGCTAATTTTTGAATCTTCTCTGTACCATGTAAAACTTTCCAACAATTTAAAAAATGGTCCATGACCCTGCTTAATTTCTTCTCTGGTTGAACTGGCATGAGGACGTTTTAATTAAACAGAATAAACATACATGTTTGATTTAATGAGGCTTTCTTTGATATTTGCTCAACCAGTCCCTGCTCACATGGTGTCTAGAGTCCAATTAGGAAGGGGAACAATCGTCCAAACTAATTGGACACTGATTTACAAAACTTCTCTGTCATTATTTATTCATTGTCTCAGCTCACAAGTATTGCCTATCTAATATGTGCCAAGCATAAGAGTGGATGCTATGGATATAGCCAGGAGACATTTAGAATTCCTCCTGGCTGCAGAATGCTTCCAGTGTACCAGGGAAGATTAATGCAAAATAACTCAAACTGCAGTTGCTTGTATCATCAGTGCTGAGAAAGAAATGCACAGCGATAATAAAAGGAGAACTTCTTCCTCCCATGCAAGGAACTTCCTCCCATGCAAGGAATTCCCAGATAAGTCACATGGAAGCTGGGGATGGGGGCTGAAGATTGGCCTCTGCCCTTCTCTCATTCTTCAGTCTTTCCTCACATCATTCCAATATGAGATCCATTGTTACAATCATGGTGTTGAAGGTAGGAGAGTTCACCTTTTATTATACTCACCTAGCTGTTTAAACGGAAGCATGCAGCACTTGTACAGATATTTTTGCTCATAATTGCAATTTCTGTATCATGGATGTGGGGTTGGAGCCTAGATTTGTCAGCCAAATGATGATGATTCAAATGATGTTGAATGCAATGAAGAATTGTCTCAAAATGGCTGTTCCAAGAAAGGGATAGTATTTCTAAAAAACAAACAAACAAACGTGTTGGAGTACACATCATCTTGAGTCTAGCCTTTAAAAGTCTGCTTATAAGATAAACCATTGTTCACTCTTTGTTACCAAGTTTGTGTTTAAGTAGTTATGATTTGGGAGAGACTTTGGACTTTGCTATGAGTCCTGCCTAGCACAGTGTTAGCGGTCTGTAAGGAAGGTAGCCGGGTATTGCATGAGATTTCACATTAATGATGTTCAGAGGATGAGACTTCTCACCTGAGAAGGAGAGGATTCATTAGTTACACTCTCAGTCTGTGTCTTAGGCCAGCATGAAGCCATTACAGATTCTTAGCCACAAATTAATAATTTCAGGAGATAAGGTATAGTTTTATTTCTGGCCTGTTTTAAAAGAGAGAAGAGGTAAAGCCTATGCCAGGTACTAACTCATTTTTTTCTAGACTTTCTATACAATTCATATCAAGTGAATGTCATAAATTGTAAATAAAACGTGTCATAAAATAATTCTATGGTAATAATGATAGAACTAAGCTGAATAATCTGAATATAGCAAATATATGTGTGTGAGTGTGTGCATGTGTGTGTTTTCATGGAAACATTTCCCTCTATCATGGAAAGTGAATGTGACCATCGAACACATCCTTGAATTCTAGGATTAGTCCCATGGACTTTAGTCTCCTAGGGAGATAAAAGTGAAGAGGCTTAAAACAAACAAACAAAAAAACTCTTTTGCCCTATTTATTTGAATAAATAAGAGTAAGAGAATCAATCACTCAATCAATTTGCAAAGTTTAGGAATCTAACTGAATAACAAAACTACCAACTCAATGTAGATAAGGAGAATTGAGTGGATCAGGAGAGAGAGAGAGGTGATTGACTATGATTAGTAGTGTCATGTGTGAAGGAAGTACCCCTGGACTGCCAGTTACATAGCTTCCCACATTTCCTCTGTCTTCTATAAAAAATATCATGCTGCTCAAAATACTTCACATTCTAAGAGTGCAGCTGCACTCCTAGAGTTGATGATTGCATGGAACAACTATGTAGGATGTGGTAAGAAAAAACACTTTTCTTGGAGCTAAGAGGAAAATGTAGTTGACAGGAAAATGTAGTTGACAGTGACTTGCCTCTCAGTAGTGAATGTCTACTCCCTCACACCAGCTTCCTCTTTTGCTGTAATAGAGTAGTATTCAAGCAGGGGAAATTTTTGTCTCCCCTTCTCCCGGCAATGGCTGGTAGAGTCTGGAGACATCTTTGGATCTCATAACTGAGGGGAGTTATACATGCTACTGGCATATAGTGAATAGAGGCTAGAGATGTGCTGAATATCCTCCAATGCACAGGACAGGCCCCGACACTGACAAATCATCCATCCCCAAATGTCAATAGTGCAGAGGTTGAGAAATCCTGATTTAATACCATTCATGACCTGTAATGGAACCCATTATCCTGGTTGTCTAATTTGTATTTGTGTGTATTCCTTTACCAAGGCTCAGTTAATTAATTTAGTGAATATTTATTCACTCATAGAGTAATGGGGGAGAACTGCAAAAGAAAATTGAGGGATTATAAATACTTTATGGGAAGGCAAGGTGAACACACCTGAAAACAAACCAAAAAAAAATCCACTTCAAAATGTTGTTGATTTTTCTCTGGACTCTAATTATGTATATTCTATCAATATTTGTGGTGCATACCCTTTGTCTGTTTTTGCAAACTGTCAATTCAGGTAATATAATGTCTCAGTAAATTGTTGCTACAATAATGTCATGTACCAATATATTCCCAAGCTCAGTAGTTTAACACAACACTGTATATTCTCATTGGTTTTTCTGTTGGCTGAAACAAACAAGCTCCAAGCTGCCTGTTGGGCTGTGTCTGTTACAAATGCATATATTCTGAGGCTCAGGCAGAAAGGCAGGTAGCACGTACTAGAGAAAGTGTTTCTTGTGTTAATGGCGAAAGTACAACAGGGCCAGGCTAAACGTGCAAGCATAATGTTTCTGTTTCTCTCACATCTGATAGCATCCCATTAGCTAAGCCAAATCACATGGTCAAGCCCCAAATCAAGGCTGAACAAGTATACTGTGGTCTCTGTAAAGCCAATGCAAGTTACATGGCCTCACTCAATACCAGCGAGTCAGAGAAAGGATTGCATTCTTTTCTTTTTTTTTTTGACACAGAGTCTTGCTCTGTCATGTAGTCTGGAGCACAGTGCCACAATCTTGGCTCATTACAAATTCTGCCTCCTGTGTTCAGGCAACTCTCTTGTCTCAGCCTCTGGCGTAGGTGGCATTACAGGCACACGCCACCATGCCCAGCTGATTTTTGTATTTTTAGTAGAGATGGGGTTTCACAAGGTGAGCCAGGCGGGTCTTGAACTCCCCCTGACCTCAGGCTATTCGACTACCTCAGCCTCCCAAAGTGCTGGGATTACAGGTGTGAGCCACTGCACCCAGCCACAATTTTTTTTAACTAAAAAGTTGATTTTAATATTTCCATTTCAAATCTAACATTATAAGAATTTTTCTTATTTGTTTTTTGAGATTTGTTACTATGGATAACATAAAATTTACCATATTAACCATTTTTAAGTGGCATTAAGTATGTTCACACTGCTTTGCTGCCATCGCCATTGTTTATCTCTAGAATTATGTTCATCTTGCAAAACTGAAACTCGGTACCTATTAAACATTTCCAATTCCACTAGGATTGAGTACTTATTTTTTTAAAAATAATAATTTACTACCCATTTTTAATCAGAACAAGGCTTATTTTTAAAGACATAATTAGCATATAGCGTGCATTTATACTTGCCAGGCCAACCTATGCCAAAGGTGTATCCTATCCGGGATATAGACATGTCTTCAGACCCAAGGTAAGAGTCCCACAGAAGTCTGTTTTACTGAGATAAAGAACCCTATTGGGAAGGAATTCCTTCCAAGTTCAGGCTGAGAAGCAGTATGGGCCACAACCAGGGAGCCTGCATTAGAGAAATGGGTTGACATTCAGACCCATGTCCATCAATAGCTCAATAGAGGAAGTCTACCTGTTCCTCAGGTTCCAATCAGTAGTAGGTTAATCGAAGGGGTAAAAATGTGAAGTGTGCTTTTACTGAAATCTGCATGGAGTATTAGGAGCTTAGGGCATCAGCAGCATATAGCTGGCAGCTTCAGGACCGACCATTGCAGGAGCCAGCCTGCTGGCAGCAGTAGAGGCTTTAGCAGTGTTAAATTCCAGAGCCTATGAGATGGAGCTCAGTATCCTCATCATCAGCCACCAGTGGTGGGGCTCAGACTGGATGGGCAGCAGTTATGAAGTCCTTTAGACGGGACTTGCTTCTGTCATCAGGAAGAGGAGGCATCACTGCAGAGCCCTGGGAAATGACAGGCATTATTCAGTATCCAAGAGAACCATTGGAAGGCATTTGAAAAGCCTCCACCATGTGGAATGCTGAGAAGTGGTAGGAATACTGGGTTACAGGGAAAATCTGAGAGTTAGAAGAGCCATAAGGAGTTCTGGGTACTTTTCTAGAAAACACAGCTTGCTATGAGTATGACTAGGGCAATTCATTGAATCTCTCTGGGTCTTTGTTTTCCATTCTGAAAGTAAGAGAATTGGAATACACGATTTGCCTGGTCTTTTCTAACTGATATTGTTTTACCTGAATATTATATGAATGTTGTTATATGATCTCAAGCCAGCCTTTACATTCATGCATTCATTCCAGGTTTTTGTTTGTTTGTTGTTGTTGTTTTTTAAATACAAAGTTTCTATTTTGTAATTAATTAATTAGAGAGTCTCACTCTGTCACCAGGTTGGAGAACAGTGGTGTCATTAGAGCCCTCTGCAGTCTGGAACTCCTGGGCTCAAGTGGTTCTCCTGTGTTAGCCTCCCAAGTAACTGGGACTACAGACATGCATTACCATGCCCAGATAATTTTTAATTTTTTTTTAGAGACAATGTTGTTTTATACACAGGTTGGTATATGAGCAAAAGGGGGCATTTTTCTTTCAAATTATAAATGGGGTTTATAGTGACTTATGGCTTCCTTCTATTTTGACTCATTAAGCTAAGTACCATTTTCAAAGCAATTAGGCTTAAATTAGTGTCTCAGTCAGACAACCCCCAGCCTGAGTGCACGGGTGGTTTGCTTAGCTGTAGCAGATAACACCATAATAAATATCTACCTGATCATGATTTATCATGGGAGACAAATTGCTAAAATGACCCTTAGGTGTCTTTTTGGTTCTGAGTATGACTTTTACGTATATGGTGTGGGTTCTGGGAATGTTTATCATTTGAATTAAAAATTGAGAAACATTGAACATACTCTAGCTCGTGGCACTTGCAATCAAATAGCAAAAATATACTTTGCCACAAATGACTTGGATGTTGTTTATGCATCAGAAATCATCTCTGCACCCTCCACGGGCAGCTCACTCTGCAGTCCTTCTCCTTCTCCTTTTTGGGACCAAGTACATGTGAGTGCAAACTAGAGTGAAGGATCTGGCCCTGCAGGGTGTGATCTGCCTGCTGGATAGGATGTATTCCAAATTCTATGTTTAATTATTTTTACCACAGAGGATGCCTAGGGCCATTGTAGAATATCAGTTTTTGTGGATATCCTAGGGTAACTAAGAGCCCACCCAAAATTTGATCTTTGACAAACCTGACAAAAACAAGAAATGGGGAAATGTTTCCCTATTTAATAAATGGTACTGGGAAAACTGGCTAGCCATTAGTAGAAAGCTGTAACTGAGTCCCTTCCTTACATCTTATATAAAAATGAATTCAAGATGGATTAGAGACTTAAAAGTTTGACCTAAAACCATAAAAACTCTAGAAGAAAACCTAGGCAATACCATTCAGGACATAGGCATGGGCAAAGACTTCATGTCTAAAACACCAAAAGCAATGGCAACAAAAGCCATAATTGACAAATGGGATCTAATTAAACTAAAGAGCTTCTACACTGCAAAGGAAACTACCATCAGAGTGAACAGGCAAAAAATTTGATTCCCATGTCAAGCAGTGATACACACACACACACACACACACACAAAGAGGATATGAAAAAGTTTGTTACTCATATAATGTGGCTTTCTGAGGAGAGTAGGTAATGTGCTTTGGCTGTGTCCCCACCCAAATTTTGAATTGTAGCTCCCATAATTCACATCTGTTGTGGGAGGGACCAGTGTGAATTAATTGAATCATGGATGCAGTTTCCTCCATAGTGTTATCTTGGTGGTGAATAAGTCTCATGAGTTATGATGGTTTTACAAGGGGTTTCCCCTTTTGCTTGGCTCTCTCTCTGACACCTGGTGCCATGATTGTGGGGCTTCCTCAGCTACATGAAACTGTGAGTCAATTAAACCTCTTTTTCTTAAGAAGTTACCCAGTCTCAGATATATGTTTGTTAGTAACATGAGAATAGACTAATATAGCAAGGTAGCTCTTAAACTAGGATGAAAACATAGCTTGAGAGAGCACAGAAAACAAATTGATTCTGTTTTTCTGGTGAGTAGGTGTTGGGACTGGGATAAGGGTTTCTTGCATGCAGACAGGGCCTTGCCTAGTTTTAGCCTCCCACCAGTAGTGAAGAAGGAAGCAACAAGATGTCTTCTCAGCCTGTAAGGCATAAAAAGAAAAGGAAGAAGTGAGGATTAAAAACTCTTAGCCCTCCAACATCAATAACATGGAGTTGGGGTCTAATATACCAAGCAAAGCCTAGCAGTATGTACTGACTTACTAAATAAGCAGCATATCACTATGTAGAGTACTGTGGAAATTGTACTTTGTATACCTATAGTTTGCCCATCATTGTCTTCTGATTTGAGAGCTGGGTGATAGCTTCCTAATCAGAAAGTTCATATTTCAGTTTCATCTTCAAACTTCAACTTTCATCTTTTTATTGTGGAAAATTATAAGCATGTGTAGAAATGGAACAGCAAAGTTAAGCCTCCATATGTCCTTTATCTATATTTAACAATTACTAGCTTCTGGCTAATCTTATTGAATCTTTATCTCATACGCATTTCTTCTCCTCTTGCATTCTTTTGAAGAAGTCAGCAACTATCATCTCCACCTCCATTTCATCCATGGGTATTTCAGGGTGTATTGGTCCAAGATTTTTTTCTCTAGTTGATTCTTCACTCCTCCATGATTCTCACTGAGTCCATCTACTCAACTGTTTAGGGTTTGAGCATTTTAAGTTTTCAATCAGATTTAATTCTTACTTTCTGGTTCTTCTTATCTGAACTTAAGTCACTTTTTTACAGACTTGTGACTTTTCTCTGTGAAACAAAGCCAATGCTGTTTACTCATAGGGTTCAGTATAGTCTAAACAAGAGGGCATGTAATAAAGTCCTCTGCATGTAGACAGTACTCAACAGATGGTAGTAATTATTGTTATTGATATTTTTGTTGCTGCTATTATTTTCTGAGGGGTTATCTGAAGGTGGTATACAATGTTAGTTTTGGGGGAAAGGATGAGGACAAGAAAAGTGTGAATATTCGTGATGGAGAGTTTAGATTTGGGAAAGAACTCCTGCCTATTCCATTATCAGTGAAGAATATTGATATTTGTGTGATGCACGCTTTAGACTTGGGTATCTACCCTATTTATTAAAAGAGGATATTTATCATGAAATAGCTATATACATATTTGTTCACATAAGAGGAACATCAATAGTTTAGTTTTCCCATCCAATAAGGAAAAATGATAGACTTATTTATAGCTTTAGGGCCATCACCAGCTGATGACAGCAACCTTTCAGCCTCTTTCTTCTGGTACTTTCCTCCAAGTGTCGCTCCATCAGTTGAACCTGGTACTTTTAGAATACTTTCTCAGATGTCCCTGCAGAATCACTTCTTGATACTCAGAGGTTCAAATGGTGCTTCTAAATGGCACTCAAGTCAATGGTTCTTGGCGTCTCTTCTAAGATCCCAGCAATAGGCAATGTCTATTGTATCATGTCTTATGTTTGGATAAACTCCAATATGTAACAGCATTTGCTTCCCAACTTGAGAAATTAGCCAACCCATTGAGTAGGGCAAAAATTTTCCTTTGTAAATAATGCATTATTTAAAAATTGTGTGTTTTCCCCTTAAGGGCAGATTTTGAACCTTCTAGATGAGCTCAGATTGACTAATAACACCCTCATTTACCTCACACTGGACAAGGGATCACATGTAAAAGAGGTGTCTTCCAAAGGAGAAATTCATGGTGGAAGTAATGTGCTCTATAAAGGTGAGAAATGCTGGTATGGACAAGCTTCAGCTTCTCAGATCATCTACTTGTCAATTTGTTCTTGATTTTAGAGCTTTTCTATAGTTCTTCTGCTACTTTGCAATAGGTAGGACTTGCTTGTTTCATAGGGATTAGACAGTCATAAAGCCAAACTGACCATTTCTGTTCTGGTTCCCACAGAATTTAAAAGCCCACATTCTATGGTCAAGACATTTGAATGAGGGTGTGTACCTCCAATATAAATGCAGCCTCATATAATGTAGCTAATTAAAACAAGATTTCCTCTACCCCTATGTATGGATTTCATGTCACTACTATAAAAAATTAACATAAATTTCTTGGTGTAAAACAAATTTATGAACTTACAGTTCTAAAACTCAGTTCTAAAAATCAATATCTCACTGGTCTGAAATTACGATGTCTATAGGGCCTTCTACAAGTTCTTGCGGGGAGTTTGTTTCCTTGACTTTTTCAGTTTCTGGGGACTTCCCACTTTCTTTGGCTCATGGTCCCTTCTTCCATGTGGAAAGCTAACAATTTACTGTCTTCAAACCTCCCTCTCTGTCTCTGATCTTTGCTTCCATAATCTTGTCTCCTTCACTTACTCTGACACATCCATCTCCCTCTTATAAGGACACTTGAGATTATGTTTGACCCACCTGGATAATCCCACATCATCTTCTCATCTCAAGATCATGAACTTAATCTGCAAATTCTCTTTTGCCTGGGGTGTAACATGTTCACAGTTTCCAGGCATTAGGATAAGGGTATTTTAGGGAGGCTATTATTCAGCCTACATGAACCCACAATACACTATTTTCAGCTGATGCTTCTTTAAATTTTTTTCTTTTTTTTTCCTTTGCAGCGTTAACTGAGCCACTTTCACAGTAGATCAGGCATCATGCTAGTCATTGGAGATACTGAATGAGACCCAGACACTGGCTTGTACAGTGTATGCTCTGCTAACATAAGACACACATATCTAACATCTAATATAATATTTAGACATATCTAAATGTACATAGGCATATCTATCCCTTAATCTCCATATACAGTAGGCATATCTAAAGTCTAATATATACATACCTAATATCTATCTTATGTGACAAACATAACATGATACACAATATGGCCCATTTCACAAAGTGATATGATACCTAAAAAGATGTGTTAGTACTAAGGGTTGGAACTCCACAGCCAAACCTGCAGTGGATGTGGGTTGAAGGTATAAGAAGAGATGATGCCTTAGCCAAGAAGGTAAGGTGCATCAGAGTTTACATGCAAAGATAAGAAAGAATAATATAGGAAATGCTTTTAGCTATCAATTTGTCTAGAAATGTTGATTATCTTCTGTGTTTCTGGTATTGGGCCAGATACAATACTAAATACAAAACATGATGTCTGTCTTGAAGGAAGTCATGTTGCAGTAGGTGGGTGGGTAGATAATGGCATGAAGCCTAGGAAGACCGGTGCAATTTGATAAAGGTGCTAACACTTGTATGCACAAGATACTAATGACAGAAGGAGAAAGAGAGCCTCATTAGAGGCAGTTCCCAGGAATGTTTGTAAAGGAGATGTGGCTAGAAAAGAGGTCACCAGTGGGTCTGTGCATCTGCTTTTATTCCCCTTCTATGTTTCTGCCTTTCTAACCCCTTGTTCTCTTTCATCATGCCAGAAATGAGGAGACAAAGTAAATAGCTTGTTCTGCAAACTGCAATTTGCTCAGTAAGACCAGATTACACCATGCCTGAGGCAAAAAGAAAGAGTCCTCTGTAGCATATCCTTTGGGCTGCAGGTATCTTATGAAATGTTATACTTCTATTTACATAGGTATGTGCACATCTGGAGCCCTGTGACAGGCTGAGCATGCAGGGGCAGGACCTATCTCCTACACCTTTTTAACCTGGCACCTAGCACAAAAAGATGCCTGTTTGGTGCATCTGGATGGCCTTTATAGGCTTCTCAGAGCTCTTCCCTGTCCCTTCCTTTAGGTCTTGTTGTTACATTGCTCAATGCACTACACATGATCAATATGTAATGTGGATTCAATTAATGAACGAATGTGTTTAATCTGAACAGGAATAACCCCAGTAGTCTATGACTCTTTCAGCCCTTCTCTGTGTGCCATGTTATTTTAGAGTAACAAAAAGTGGAAACATGTATTTCTTATACATGAAGACTTGGTGTCACTGAGCTGAACTGGGGTCCACTCAACTAGTGCAGTTAGGCCAAACATCCACACCAAGGTTTTGCAGTGGGAGAAAGGAAGGTGTTTATTTGCAGAGTTCCAATCAAGTAGAATGACGCAGCTCTCAGTTAAGATTCCACTTCCCTGATGGTTTGCAAACAAAGACTTTTAAAGCCTGAGAGGCAGAGGCTACAGGAAGTCATAAGTCAGTACATGGAGGTTATATGTTGGTTTGACCTAAAAAGGCAGGACATCCCAAAGAGGGGCACCTGCAGGTCATAAATGGCTTCAAAGATTCCCTGATTTGCGATTGGTTAAGGAAGTGAAACTTTGTCTGAACAATTGTTGTGGTCAGCAGAAAACATACATGATATCTGGCCTGTGGTCATGGCTTCTTTCAGGATCCTTGGGAAGAAATTTGGAACAAAGAATGTCAAGGAGAGTTCAGTCATCAGTTCCTCCTCACCTGGGTCTAAGTGCCAGTAGACCACATTCCAAGTTTCTGAAAAACAACTCCAGGACATTTGTTAACATGTTATCTTTAATTATTACAGGGAACCAAATATTTTGTGACTCTACTTTCCTTGTCTGTTGCTTTATGCTACAATTACCTTCTTACTCATTTACTTTTCCAAGCTAGCTAGGTGCCTGGAATTTTTCTTGAAGGAACTCAAGATTTTTTCATCCATTCATTCACTCTCTCAGTTAGTGCCTGTTCAGTTCCAAAATAGCTTAGCAGCTGCCAAGGAGGAGATGTGTATATAAATCACAATATTAGAAGTGGTTAGAGAGTAATAGTTTCTTAAGAAGGGTGCATATAAAATGCCCCATGAGCCTCAGGGCAGGCAGAAGTGACCCCTTACTGATGGTCCCAGGGAGGCTTCATGGGGCAGAGAAGGAAACACATCACATTTTGCAAAGATAGTTCGCTAGGGCTCAGAGACAAAAGAGATATGGGTCAGAAAGTGAGCCTCAAGGGTCTTCAGTGATGACTGGCAACCCAAGTTTTATCATATAACCCTGCAAACATGTCAATAGCTACTGCATGAAATTCTTTTTTTAAAAGAAATGTATTGGATATTTTAGAAGATATGTTTTGCTTGCGTGTTGGAGATACCATCAATGTGTGACACTATTAATGTCTCAGCCGCTGGTCCACCACTGCTCTATTGCAAAATATTATCTTTTTGTCAAACACAGTTCAAATTAAGTTTACAGTGAAACATTGTTAAAATACAATGCCCTAAAAAGAAGATGGGGTTTCCTAGTTATGGCAAGTAGGCTTCTGAGTGTCAAGACATCTAGTTTTCTAAAGCTGCAAACTCAAACACACAAATATAGTTTATGCAGACACAGAGAGAACACGGGATTTAACACCTGTTCAAAACAGCATCCTTTTCTGAGCAATCACAACTTCTACTCTGCATCAAAACCCCTCAAATGTTCTTTGCTATTTGAACTTTTAATTTTTTTTCCTTTTGAGAAACTCTTGCTCTGTCATCCAGGTTGGAGTGCAGTGGGGTGACCGCCACATTTGAACATACTGATTCCACTGCATTCCTACCTCAAATTTGTTTCCCTAGTAAAATCTATGGGATTCATCAACGACAGATTGGATGAAGAAAATATGGTGGCTGGGCGCGATGGCTCACGCCTGTAATCCCAACACTTTGGGAGGTGGAGGCAGGTGGATCATGAGGTCAGGAGATTGAGACCATCCTGGCCAACCTGGTGAAACCCCATCTCTACTGGAAAAAAGAAAAAGAAAAAGAAAAAATTTGCCTGGCATGGTGACGGGGGCCTGTAGAAGAATGGTGTCAATCCAGGTAGTGGAGCTTGCAGTGAGCCGAGATCACACCACTGCACTGGAGCCTGGGTGACAGAGTGAGACCCCGTCTCACACAAAAAAAGAAACTGTGGTATATATACACCATGGAATACTATGCAGCCATAAAAAGAATGAGATAATGTCTTTTGTAACTTGGATGGAGCTGGAGGATATTATCCTGAGCAAACTAATGTAGGAATGGAAAACCAAATACTACATGTTCTCACTTATAATGCGAGCAAAATGATGAGAACTTACGAACATGTAAAAGGAAACAATAGAGAGTGGGGTCTGTTTGAGCACAGAGGGTGGGAGGAGGGAAAGGGGAAGAAAAGATTACTATTGGGTACTAGGCTTAATACCTGGGTGATTAAATAATTTGTACACAACTCCCCATGACATGAGTTTACCTACATAACAAACCAACCTTCACGTGAATCGCTAAACCTAAAATAAAAGTTAAATATAAATAAATAAAATTAAATATACCAGACATCCTGTTAAAAAAAATTCTATGGGCTAATTTGATAGAATAGCTAGGATTAAATCATCTTTCTATGAAATTCAACAGGTTATTCCTTTTAATAAAAGGAGCATTACATGTCTGCTGCAGTCTGCATTTAAAAACAAGTATCTAATATTACAGGGGTGACTGAGTAATAACAGGACAGTTTCATTTTTTATTAAGGAAATGACTTTGCAGTATGATGATTTTGTTTAGATTTGGGTATTGGTAAATTCTGTCTTTGCCAAAATGTTCTAGCATAAAGGGAAACTGGGAAATAGGAGTAGGGTCAAATGTGTATTTTGGATGTAATTCTGGTCAAAGTTTAGAAATCTTGGCAGTAAGTTCTTTATAGAGTAGTTCCTAGTTCCTAAAGTATTTCCCTCTGAGACCTTTCTAAAATAAATTTTCTTCTATTGTCTGCATGCTTTGAATGATTGGGTCAACCTAATAAAACCAATTTTCTAAGGAATAATTTATCTTCCCATTTAATAATTAAGAAATTTTTGTCTCCATTAGGGCTTCCAGTTAATTTGACTGTGTTCCTATACCATGTGATTAGGATTTTCGTAGACAGTAAGATAAATAAGTAAACCACTGAACATCCCATAGCCTGTGACCCTTTGTAGCTGTTACATGTAAAATTTTCCATCAGAGCTGTCGACATTTGAAAATGTCCACATTGCTTCTTTGGGACCTTAGAAGTAGAAATCATTGCTTTAAATTGATAGAGGAGTTAAGATTTCAACGCAATCCTGAATATTTCTAGGAAACTTGCATTAAGGCTCAAGTATATTCCTGCACTCTGGACAGGTATTGGATCTATTTGGATCAGCCTGGTAGGTGAGTCTTGAAAAGATGGTTCATTCTGCGCTTTTAACTGTGTCAAGGCAGTATAACAGAAAGGAGTTCAAGTCAAAAGTGCTGTGAATTGCAGTTGTCTTTCTAAAGGAACGAGTGGACCCACACCTACCTTCACTTGTTTAAATCAGAGTTTAAGCCTTTGAGCCTCTCTTCGTATAGAGAGGTGGAAACAAATTAATGGAATTTCCTTCTCAACCTTCACAGCAGCTGCTTCTCACCTGATCCACCTCTCAATGTCAATGTTGGACATCTCTGGGACTCTGTCCTGGAGCCCCTTTCCTTCCTTATCTTCACACTTGCCCTATCTGATGTCATCCAAATCCAAGACCTCATATGACATCCAACTGAGGGCATCCCACATACTGAGCTGGGAACCTGCTATGAAGGTCCACATTGCTGTGTCCAGCTGCCCACTTGCCACACAGCATGGAAATTAAGTAAACATGTCATCTCAGACAGATACAAGCTAGACACCAGAAGCAAGTTAGCCCAAGCCCACACATCTTCAGATTTGCATAATCTTATTGAATGCTTTACCCAGTGGCTGAACCTCAGTGCTGTGATGTTTGCTGGTTGTCTTGATTTATTTTGCCTCTCTTTAAATCCTATGTATCCCATACTTTGGAATCACATCCTATTCACTTTATTTTCTAAGTTTATCTGACATTGGTCCTCTTTTGTCAGCTGTATCAATTTTCCATCTTGTCCAGGCCACTGTGGTCTGCCCTATGGACTTCTCCCGTATGTTTCTTGGTGGTCTCCCTAATTCTTTGTTCTCATACTCCATTTTCTACCCAGACACTGGAGTGAGCTTTCCTAAACATAATGTACTCTGCTGAATTTCTGAGGACTGACATAACTGTTAGTATCACAAACTGGATGGCTTAAAAGCAGCAGAAAGCTGTTTTCTCTCAGTTCTGGAGGCCAGAAGTCTGAAAGCAAGGTGCTGGAAATGCTGGGATCCCTATGAAATCTCTAGGGGAGAATCCTTTGTTGTTTTGCCATTAATTCTTAACTTTCCTTGACTTCCACTACATCACTCCAACCTCTGCCTCCAATTTCACATGGCTTTCTTCCTTTCTTCAAACATTCTAATATCGACCAGGTGTGGTGGCTCACACCTGTAATCCCAGCACTTTGAAAAGTTGAGGTGGGTGGATTACTTGAACTCAGGAGTTGGAGATCAGCCTGGGCAACATAGTAAGTCCTTGTCTCTACAAAAAATATGTAAAAATTAGCTGACTGTTGTATTTCACGGCTACAGTCCCAGCTACTGGGGAGGTTGAGGTAGGAAAATCACCTGAACCCAGGAGTTGGAATCTGCATTGAGCTATGATTATGCTACTGTACTCCAGCCTGGTCAACAGTGTGAGAACCCAGTTTCTACAGAAAAAAAATTAATACACTAACCAGGTGTGGTAGTATACATCTGTAGTTCAAGCTACTTGGGAGGCTTATGCAGGAGAACTGCTTGAGATCAAGAGGTCAAAGCTGCAGTGAGCTATGATTGCATCATGGCACTGGACAATAGAGCAAGATCCTATCTCCAACAAACGACAAACAAACAGAGAGACGAAAAGAACAACAACAGAAAAAAACCTCACTCCAATTTCTTCGTATACACTGAAAAAATAATGTGAAGTCTGCCACCCCAACTGTAGCGTTTTCTCCTTCTCGTTTCATGTTTTTTTCCTAGGGCCCCAACCTGTTAATCTTGTTCTTGCCTTAGGGTCTTAGTATTGACAGTTTCTTCTGTTGGAAACTCATCCTTTCATCTCATCTCTCTTTCACTCATAGGTTGCCTTTGTAAGGTCTCCCTGGACCACCAAATCAAAAGTCCTTGGCCTCTCCTACAACTCTATTCTAATTACTTGCATATCTGATATCTTACCTGTTTATTATTTTATTTGCTCTTAGTTCTTCTCCTGTGGAAGCTGAGGTCTGAGCTGCCTTATTCACCACTGTGTCCTAGTGCCTTGAATAACTAAGGAGTAGGCATTCAATAAGAACTTACTGAATGAATAGAGTTATGGTTTGTCTATGTCCCCACCAAAATCCCACCTTGAGTTATAGCTCCCATAATCCCCACATGTTGTGGGAAGGACCCAGTGGGAGGTAATTGAATCATGGTGGCTGGTCTGTCCAGCATTGTTCTTGTGATAGGAAATAAGCCTCATGAGTTCTATTGGTTTTGTAAAGGGCAATTCCTCTGCAAGTGCTGTCTTCTTGCTGCCATATAACATTTGCCTTTGCTTTTCCTTCAACTTCCACCATGATCATAGGGCCCCTCTGCCATGTGGAACTGTGAATCCATTAAAACTCTTTTTCTTTATAAATAACCCACTCTTGGGTATGTATTCATAACAGTATGAAAATGGACTGATATAAATAGTGAATGCTTCTCAGATTTCTCTTCCTCTGTCTCCTTCTCTCCTTGAGTATTTCCTCCCTTTTTCCTAAAATACTGTCCTTTAGATGGTACCAGAATAACTTCCCTAAGATTTTCTTTTCATTGAGTTTAGAGTTGTTTGCCTTTGCCTTATTATAAAATATTTCCTATATTCTCAGAACAAAGCAGTTAAAATTCTATATCTGGCTTCATTTCCATACCTCTGCCAAATCAAAGTCACTCTGAAGGAGGTTCTTCCTCCCTCTCTTTTCTCTGCCTACAGGCAAGTAATAAATGTCAGTGGAAAGGATAGATTAACTCTATAGATGGCTTCTGCAGAAGTGTGGGATGGGGGATCACATTTTCCAGAATGTTCAAGAATACAGAATTTTTTCCATGTGCAGAGAAATGTTTTAAAAATTCCTTGATGGCTGCATGGAAGGAACTGCTTTTCAGGCATGTTTTTACCTTAAGGGAAAATTCCAAACACATGGTTTGAGTTTATTTTACTTATGGGTAGCTTCTTACAATCACTGCTTTTGGCATCTATTTCCCTCATGCAATAACCGTAGTTTTCAAAGGGCAATTGATACTTTCATTGTGAAAAAAAAATAGTAGCAACTGACTCTGGTAGATTATTACAAGGTAGTTACGTTCATATGATGTTGGCAAACATTGTCATTGGCTTACCAAGAGCAAGCAAAGCTGCTGCTTCATGCTAGTGTCAGTATTTAGTCCTCCAGCAGGTATCCACATCCTTTTCACCTTTGAAAGAAGATCACGTCAGTCTCATTTATCTGTGCATGCATTCAGTTGAATTTGATGGACATGCAATTATATATTGATTATATAGAACATTCCAGGCACAGGCCCAGCTGCTGGGGTATATAGGCAAAGAATAAAAGGTCTATAACTGCTACTAATTTACATTCTACTAGAAACTAGTAGCTTAAATTCTACTAAAAGAGAGAATTCTAAATTTTTGATTCTCAAAATTCTACTAGTTTTTCAGATAGAGAGGTAAGAGACCAACCACTTCAATATAATGCACTGGTAAGAGAACTTTTAAAGAATGGTAGAGGCAATTAGTCCAACTTAGGAATTTGGAGAACCTTCCAGTAGAAGCCGACATTTTGCAGGCTGATATTTTGCACTGTTGTCTAGGAGTGGGCAGGTGGGAGGTACACAGTAGGCAGGTGTGAAATACTTATAGGGAGCAAAAAAGCAGCTCAGGATTTTTAAGGATGAAAGTGTAGCTTGGTGGTGCAGTGGATCCACACCTGTAATTCCAGCATTTTGAGATGCCAACGCAGGAGATCACTGGAGCTCAGGAGTTTGAAATGAGCCTGTGAAACATAGTGAGACACCATCTTTAAACCAATGAAAAAGTTTGTCAAGTGTGATGGCATGTGCCCTCATAACAGTTGAGTAATACATGGTAGAACTTGAAAAATCCCATTACATTTCCCATGTGCAATTTATAGGTTTGAGTCTTTGGCATGAATAAATCAAAGAAACTGTTAAATGTAGCATCTTGGTTGAGAAAACATTTCGCATGAATTATTATGTGCTTCAATGTGGTTTGCCTCAATTCAGGGAATCAGTGTCATTCCAGGTGAGGAGATTCAAGGAGAAAAAATGAAAAACAGAATATTACATGAACCTCTGCCTAGATCAAACATTAAAATGACTAGCATATGCTCTTGTCATTAAGAGTGATTTGACCTGCTGTGTGGTAGCATTCAAAAGGACAAAAATAGAATCCTTGTTTGCAAACAGCTGTTTCTATCAAGAGTCTTGGGGTCTCTTGTAAGAGAATCTCTATGCTTGCCTGGAGAGATTAACTCAGCCATCATTCTTCTATGATGGGAACACTACCACAACATGCCATCAAGATATTAAAACTATGAATTGAACCATTGCTCTACCAAATTTTAAACTTACACAATACCAAGACTTTTTCTCTGCTCATAAATTTGCAGAAAAATATAATCCATAGTCCTTCATCTGATTTTCTTTTTCTTTGCCCCGTATTCCATTCTCCAGCTTTCTTAAGTTTATTTCTACTTTGAAATCTAAATCAAAATCTATTGGCACAGGGCAGGTTTTTCCAGGTAAAAGTCATTTTCTGTTGGCACTCAATCAGTTACCTGTGGATGTATCTTTTTGGGTTTTATTTTTTGTGTGTGTGTGTGATAAGGCCTTACTTCTTCACCCACTACAGTGGCATGATCACAGATCAGTATGGCCTTAACCTCTCCAGCTTAAGCAATCCTCCTTTCTCAGCTTCTGATGTAGTTGGGACTACAGGCATGCACCACCACACCTGGCTAATATTTTTATTTCTGGTTTTATTTTTTATTTTTATTTTTGTATAGACTCAGTCTTACTCAGGATGAACTCAAACCCCTGGCTTTAAGTGATCCTCCTACCACAGCCTCCCAAAGTGCTGGGATTACAGGTGTGAGCCACTGAGCTTGGCCTG
This sequence comes from Macaca nemestrina, assembly GCF_043159975.1. Lineage (NCBI taxonomy): Eukaryota > Metazoa > Chordata > Mammalia > Primates > Cercopithecidae > Macaca > Macaca nemestrina. The sequence goes on along the minus strand of NC_092146.1, from coordinate 5,682,844 downwards.
TGAATATATATGAGTTGTCTTTTGAGACCTTTATTTTCTAGAGGGCAAGATATAAACCCATTCATTGTGTTCTCTCTCAAACTCTGTTAGCATACGATCAAAGTCTACACTGGGTATTATTTGAGCTATCCTTTGAGGTTGTGAGTTTCTGTAGGGTGTAATCTCCATTGTATATTTTTGTGTACCTTTTGGGCATGTGAAAATCAATAAGACCTAGCATTTGGTAGGAGAGATTCTAGAACTATACTTGATATCATCAATTACTGGCCGTGTAACCTCTGCAAAGTATTATTGGTTGTGATATGGTTTATTGTCTTGCAGAGTGATGGCGAGAATCAAGAGTTAATATTAAGTCACGAATTTGAATGGTTTGGGGGACATGTGAAACTCCATCATTAGTCCTGATTATAGCAAGTCATTGCTTATTAAATGTCTGCTGAATGAATGAGGCATCCCGTGTCCACCCTCTGAGTTCCTCTGAATTCTGCTCAATGATAATGTGAGTGGAGCCTGGGAGAGCTGATTTCGGTGCTTCTTCAGCCTGTCAGACATATTTCGCACATCTCACTTTCCACGCAATATTGCAGGAGAAGGAGACTCAAAGCTACACCATCTGACAAGCAAGGGCACTTGCTCATCAACACATGCTTGCAAATGTGTAATCATGCTTCCTCCAACATGTTTTTTCGTAAGCAGTGTGTGCTCAGATGTGTTCATTAACTGTTAAAAAAATTTTAAAACATTTTTTTTGCCATGACTGTTGTAAAAATTCCCCTCTACAGCTTTAGAAAATTTCACAATATTATGTTTATGGGTACATTTTTTAAGGTCTGAATATAGACTCATAACTATTAATACAAGATAGGAATCTCATGATGTTCCACAAAGTGGGTTCTGATTTTCCAACAGAACATTTCTCAAGTGTGACAATTTGTTACTGGAACACTAGCAGTGGATGAAACCATGCCTGTGCTACCACAACATACAGGTGGTCAGTAGGTGGCTGGATCTGGGGGCTACAGTCACAGCTGCCCTTACAATCCTGTGCCTGCAATAGAGGTGATCTGTGCATCTAGCAGAAGTAAGCCACTTCTTTGTACCCAGACAGACATGTTGCCATTTGTGGCTTGGAGCTCCTTTGGGGATTTGGAATATGTGACAATCTGTGATATTTCTAGGGCCAGTGCAGTATATTTATTTTGTTTTGTTTTCAAAGTAGTTATACATCAAGCTGTATTCTCACAAGACATCTCTTCCATGTCCTGGAGTTCTGGGATGTTAGCAAATTCCCCAGAGGGGAATAGATCGGCATCTGGGTGGTAAAATATATAGACTTTGGATGTGCCTGTGGACTTTTGTGTCCCTATGTTCTTTGTTTTCTGTTTTTAGAGACATGTTGTCTCTCTCTGTCACCCAGACTGGAGTGCAGGGGCACAATCATAGCTCACTGCAGTCTCAAACTCCCAGGCTGAAGCAGTCCTACCCGCTTAACTTTCCTAAGTAGCTGGAACTATAGGTGTGCACCACCATGCCTGGCTATGTTTTAAATTTATATATTTTGTTTTGGTAGAGATGGCATCTTGCCATGTTGCCCAGGCTGGTCTTGAACTCCTGGTCTCAAGCAACCCACCTCCCTAGGCCTCTCAAAGTGCTGGAATTACAAGCATGTGCTACCATACCCAGCCACTATCTGCTGTTTAAAGGCCATGTTTTTCAGCCACTCTCTCATATGGCTCTACAGCTAGGTGCATCCCTTGGTTTCCACTGGTAAATCACCTAGTAAACCATCCTAGGATATTGCCTTTCACCTTAAAAATAATGCACAGTTCAACTCCTGGGTGGGTAGAAAATTTGGTTGTTGTCTATACTTCCTAATTCTACTGTTCAGATGTGTCTCTCTCAGTTTCTAAATAGGGTGTAGAAACTAAATGTGGTTTATAAATATGGTGTGATCTTCTTCTGACAGGACATAGACAACTTGGCATCAATGCTCTTGCTGCAAACTTAAAGTGACATTGGAGAACTGTTTAAATTCACAGGATTTGGAATCAGTCAGACAAACTTGGGTTTGTATCTATAACTCTACCACTTACTAAATGAGTGACCATCAGCATAAAGCTTATCTCAGCTTCAGATTGTGCATCTATAAAATGGGGAGAATGGTTGTGCCTTCATGGGTGTTGATGTAAAGATTTAATGAATAAGATGTCTGTCACAATCCATATTACATAATAGGTGATCAATTAAATTTAGCCATTATTATTACGAAGAAACAGTCTTTATACAACACTGTGAGAGAATCTATGTTGTTATTCCTACTTTGGGAATGCAGAATCACTTAGTCAAGCAAGAAAATTATATATTTAGTAAAAAAATAAATCTTTCTATTTATCTGTGTGGTAGTGGCAAAGAGGAGATATTCCCCTTTGCCCTCTTAAATTTTGCTGAAAAATCAGTTTGCAGAAGGCAAATTAATTGAAGAAATGTCATACCAATATATTTAATATGTATACACATGGTGCATGAGAATGAAAACCCAAATATACAAGCGAGACTGTTCATTTTTATGCTTAAGTTCAATAAAGTATGGAAGGTCATGTAGAAACAGGGTCGGACAAAGAGGGCTTGACCTAATACTGATGAGCTGAGCAGGGAAACCCATCCAGGCCTGTCTGTCCTGATTCTTTCTTGGCCTCTCTTCCTTCTGCATGTGTGGCAGGACCCTCTCAGAAAAGGTAGATGGCCAGTTTTGACACAGAAAGGTTGGGGGAATAAGTTAAAGTAATATTTTTAGGGTTTATGACTGACTTCTGGGAAAAGGGGTTGTGGTTTCCATGATCCACCTTAGAGAAGAAGAATTCTAGTTTTTATGGCTAACCTGTGGAGAGAATGAGACTGAAAGACAGGAAGGCAGGAGAAGGTCAGAGAGAAACTTGGCTTCTGAGGCTGCTGCTGAGGTCTACATTTGACATATTTTCTGTTCTGAGCCTCAGTTACACCTGGTATATGTATAGCCACAACTCACTCTATATATCTATGTATATCTATCTGTATATATCTATCATTATCTGTATCTATATATATAGATCTATATCTATCAATATCTATATCTATATCTGTATATCTATCAATATCTATATCTATATCTGTATATCTATCAATATCTATATCTATATCTGTATCTATATATAGATCTATATCCCTATATCCCTATAGATATAGATATAGATCTATATATAGATATCCACACTAGTGAAGGAAAACATGGCAGAAATAACTCACAGAAAGTTTTTTCTTACGTAAAGACAAAAATCTCATTCTCTATTTCACCTTCTCACTGGCCATAAGTTCCTACCTTTGAAATAAAGCTTAATACTTCCTCAAGTAGCTAGAACAGAGTGTTCAGGTAAGTTCATTCATTTCATTTCTTTCTCATGACCCATAATGTTAGTGATAGGGATATCTCTATCCCTATCTATATCTATATCTATCTATACCTATATCTATATCTGTATATATAGATAGATATAGATCTAAAGATAAAATAGGGGAAGAGTTTTAACTTTCATAGGAGGTCATGACAGTATCTAGAAAACATAATGTGAATTTCCATGACAATATATATTGATATAGATAGATATGGATATGGATAAATACAGATATAGATATATATTATTTATCTCTCTCTTTCTATATATATATACACTTTTATATATAATATATATATATATATAGTTTCCCTTTTATCTTTGGGTCTTTATTCACATAGACCATTGGACCATGTATATAAACATTATATATATTTGTATGACTTTTCTTCTATTAATCTGCCTTTTGTAAATTGATTTATCAGCAAAAGTTCACAGGGTAAGGGGAAACTCCTCTTCTGGGCAATTTGTGTATATCAAAACCATTAATGAAACTAGCCCTTTTTTGTTATGTAGGAATCACTTGTTTTGTTGTTTAAATTTGAAGTGGAAATAGTGTGAGATTGATCAAGTAGAAAGATAAGCAGGTGAAAATGCTATGAGTTTCACGGATCAGAGAAAAAGAAGACTATAATTCACACATTACGATTCCTCCCAAAGCTCTGCTTTCAGCTGCTTGAATGAATGATGGCAAAGTAATTAAACTTCCTATTTGCTGGCTGTGATCTCTGTGAAGCAGGAATCACAGTGTCTGTCAGAGAATTACTTTCAGGTGATATTGAAAAGATAAAATAGGGGAAGAGTTTTAACTTTCATAGGAGGCCATTACAGTATCTAGAAAACATGATGTGAACTTCCATGATAATCTCCCATAAGTGTCTGTGCATATGGAACATATGAATGTCTGCAAAAGGCAGAGCCTGCCAAGGAGAGGAATTTAGGCTACAGTCTTCAGCTGTAAGAAACAATCTTTTAAGTATTCACGATAATAGCAAAGACATGGAGTCAACCAAAATACCCATCCACAGTGGACTGGATAAAAAAAAAAAAAATGACATATACACACCAAGCACTCATACAAAAGAATGAGGTCATGTCCTTTGCAGGAATATGGATGGAGCTGGAGGCCATTACCTTAAAAGAACTAATGCAAGAACCAAAACCAAATACTGCATGCTTTAACTCATAAGGGGAAGCTAATTTTAAGTACCCATGGACATAAAGAAGGAAGCAACAGACCCTGGGGCCTACTTAAGAGTGGAGGGTGGCAGGAGGTAGAGGATTGAAAAACTACATATCAGGTACTATGCTGAATCCCTGTTCAATGAAGTAATCTGCACACCAAACTCCCAAGACATGAAGATTACCTATATGACAAACCTGCATATGTATGGCTGAACCTAAAATGAATAAAAATAAATATATAAACAAATATCTAGATAAATAATGTTACATCTGAAAAACACACTAGAACAGAATGCAATAAAAGGAGGCATTCCTGTAAAGGTTAAAAAGAGAGAGAGAGAGAGAGAGAGAGAGATCAGCTTTTAACAATGGAGATTTGCTACAGGATCCCTGAAACCTCTGTCTCTAGAAATTTTACCTCCTAAATTGAAGTGGCATTTACTTCTCTAGTGACTCACACATGATACTCCTGAGAGGAATGCCTGTTTTTCCACTGGCTCGATTCTCACTTATCTCACACCAATTGTTTAAAACAGTCTCTTTCTTAGAGTAGCTGAACTTTAACTCCACTCCCTTTTTCCCCAGCCTAACTTCCTGAAGGCCACTTCTATGCCAGTTAGCTCTATCCTGTCTTTGCCATAAAGGGTAAGGTAGTAGTGTTTATTCCCCCAGCCATGGGTTGCCTGCCCTGCTGGAGTGACTTCAGTCCTGGCCTGTCTGAGCCCTATACTGGAGCACTTGGTCTCCATCCCTCAACGGGAGGTGTTGGTCATATAAGGGTCACAAGAAAACTGCCTATCTTGCAGGTAGTAGGCTTGGTGCCTGTGATAATCACTCCACATAATGCTCACATAGAAACACTGTGGGAATGTGAGACACAGAAAGCTGAAGCTATTTTCTCAAGGGAACATGGCTGATGTGCCTATTTCCTATGGCTGTTGTAATAGTTGACTACAAATTTAGTGGCTCAAAACATGATTTAAAAAAAAAAAATTTTAGATTCAGAGAGTACGTGTGCAGGTGTGTTACATGAGTATATTAAGTGACGGTGAGGTCTAGAGTTCTAATAAGCCTGTCATCCAAGTAGTGAACATAGCATCTGATAGTTTTTCACTCTTTGGATCCCTCCCTCTCTCCCCACTACTAGTTTCCAGTGTCTATTTTTGCCATCTTTATGTTTATGAGTACCGAATGTTTAGCTCCCATTTATAAATAAGAACATGCAGTGTTTGATTTTCTGTTCCTGAATTAATTCAGTTAGGATAATGGCCTCTAGCTCTACCATGCTGCTACAAAGGACAATATTTTGTTTGTTTTTATGGCTGTGTAGTGTTCCATGATGTATATATGTCACATTGTCTTTATCCAATCTCTGTTGATGGGCACATGGATTAATTCCATGCCTGCTATCGGGAATACTGCAGTAATTAACATACATGTACATGTATCTTTTTGGTAGAATGATTTATTTTCCTTTGGGAATAACTATGAATTAAATGGGTCCTCAAGGTGTTGTCAGGGTTGTGTTCCTTGCTGAAGGCTCTAGGGGAGAATCTTATTCCTTGCCTTATCCAAATTCTAGAGCCTGCCTGCATTCCTGGGCTTGGATAGTCCATCTCTCTCTTCAAAGTCAGCAGTGTAGCATCTACCAGCCTCTCTCTGTGATTACATCCCTCCACTTTTCTGACTCCCTCTTTACCTTGAAAAGGACCTTGTCTACAGAAAGAGTCAGACACTGTAAAACGTTTGAAGAGATTTATTCTGAGCCAAGTAGATACAACCCTGGGAGATCCTAAGAACCTATACCCAAGTTGCTCTAGCTACAGCTTGGTTTATACATTTTAGGGAGACGTAAGGATTGATTGACATGGATCAATACGTATTGATTGATTCAGTATGGAAAGGCAGCACAAGTCAAAGAAGAGGGAGAGGAGGCTTCAGGCCACAAATGGACTCAAAGAATTTCTGATTGGCAGTTGTTTGAAAGAATTTATCTGAAGACCTTCAGTCAATAGAAAGCAGTGCCTGCATTAAGATAAGGGGTTGTGGAGACGAAGGTTCTAATGATGCAGGTTAAGCCTCCAGGTAGCAGGGTTCAGAGAGAATAGATTGTACATGTTTCTCATCACACTTTAAAAGATACCAGACTCTTAATCAGTTGTCTCCTGGATCAAAGAAAAGACCCTAAAAAAGATGGGGATTGTGTACAGAAGGTAGATTTTCCCCACAAGAGACACATTTAGGGGCTATTTTGAAATATATCAATGAAGTATATTTTGGGGTAAACTACTTCAATTTCTATCAGGACTTGCTATCTGTCATGTTGGTGTGTTACTCCTACAAAGAGGCTGTTTGGTCTCAGAGATCCCTAAGAATCTCTGGATCACATTTTGAGACTAGCTGGTGCTATGGCTAAGAGCAGAGATCCTAGACCCCCAATGGTTGAATTTGTATTCTTTTTTTTTTTTTTTAAAGATGGGGGTCTCATTCTGTCACCTAGGCTGGAGTGCAATGGTGTGATCTCGGCTCACTGAAACCTCCAACTTCCAAGCTCAGGCGATCCTCCCACCCCAACCTCTTGATTAGTTGGGACCATATACATGTGTCACCATGCCCAACTAATTTTTTTTAGTTTTCTTATCTTTCTTTCTTTTTTTTTTAAATTTTACTTTAAGTTCTGGGACATATGTACAGAACATGCAGGTTTGTTACATAGGTATACATATGCCATGGTGGTTGTTGCACCCGTCAATCCATCGTCAGGACATAGGCATAGCCAAAGACTTCATGACTAAAACACCAAAGCAATGGCAACAAACACTAATTTTTTGTATTTTGGGTAAAGACTGGGTTTCTGAGCTCAAGTACTTCTCCTGACTTGGCCTCCCAAAATGCTGGGATTACAGGCATGAACCACCACATCCAGCGAGTTCATATTCTTGTATTCACTAGAGGATAAGTGTTGAACTTCCTGGGCCTTCACTCCTTCTCTGGAAAATGAATTCGGTAACAGCACTGACTTTACAGGATTGATAGGATGATTAAAAACCTACTTGCCTATAATGTGCAGTACAAATAAGTCAGGAATATTTGTCATTTTTCATTTTGCCTGCCATATTGAGATAGTAGTTACCCATACATTAGTACAGTTCTTTCCTCTTCCACGTTTAATACTCATCCAAGGTAATAAAATCATAGAATCTGAGGGCAAAAGTGGAATTTTAAGATCTTCCTCTCCAGTCAAATTATTCTTTTTTTTTTCCCCCACACTAGTGATGGAAAACATGGCAGAAATAACTCACAGGAAGTTTTTTCTTTCGTAAAGACAAAAATCTCATTCTCTATTTCACCTTCTCACTGGCTATAGTTCCTACCTTTGAAGTAAAGCTTAATAGTTCCTCAAGTAGCCAGAACAGAGTGTTCAGGTAATCTCATTCATTTCATTTCTTTCTCATGACCCATAATATTAAAACCATAGCTTCCCTTCACTTTCATAATATCTTGGAATGGTTTTCTACCCAGTGGGGGAAAAGTAAGGTAAGGAAAAATTTCAGAAGCAAGAAAAAACAAACAAACAAAAAAAACCCCAAAATGTTGTTATAATGGAAAATTCCATCAAAGCTTTTCAGTAAAGGCATCTAGACAGCACCCTTACATCTGTATCAATCTATAAATATGATACACAGATGTCTGCTCTTCAGAAAATAGTTGTAACTCTTTCTTTCTCAGAGAGGTGCTAATAAGCTTTGTCACCTTCCTGATAGAACAATATTTAAATTTGCATTTCTCAGGAGAAGAAACTCATGCAGAGGGTTGGATCCAAGCTGTTTGAAGAGCATTTAACAAAGTGCCTTCACTTCTTTATTCACTTTGTTTGAAGAAGAGAATTTCTGTTCTGCAGACCCCTATTCTTCAAGTATTGTCCGGTAATTCTCAAGAAACATTTTGGATCAAGTGGGATCCCTTCCTGGCCAATAAAAGTATGGTGGAAGATCAGAAACCCTTGGATCCAGGGTTCTACTTAAGTGAAAAGAAAAGTAGTTTGGAGGAACACAGGAAAGATTTACTTTATTTTTGCTTTGCAGCATCTTAGCATGGCAGGGAGAATAGTTCTGTAGTTCAACCTAATGGTGTGCTTATGTAAGGCTTCTCTCTAGCAGTGAATTGTTTCTTCATATGCATGTTAGTGATTCATTTTCATTCACTGGTATGACTTATCAGAAGAACTTTCAGTGCCCATCACCCTGGGCATATTCAGAAAACTTATTTCCCCCAGGTCTCTAAATAAACTGATTTGGGAAATAAATGGAGGGCAGTCTTTTGTGTTATAAAAGGCAGGCAACATGGGCTCACGAAAAAGAAGAACAGGCCGGGCGCGGTGGCTCAAGCCTGTAATCCCAGCACTTTGGGAGGCCGAGACGGGCGGATCACGAGGTCAGGAGATCGAGACCATCCTGGCTAACACGGTGAAACCCCGTCTCTACTAAAAAATACAAAAAACATTAGCCGGGCGAGGTGGCGGGCGCCTGTAGTCCCAGCTACTCGGGAGGCTGAGGCAGGAGAATGGCGTGAACCCGGGAGGCGGAGCTTGCAGTGAGCTGAGATCCGGCCACTGCACTCCAGCCTGGGCGACAGACCGAGACTCCGTCTCAAAAAAAAAAAAAAAAAAAAAAAAAAAAAAGAAAAAAAGAAAAAGAAAATAAAAAGAAGTACAAAATACCTAAATGTATTAATTCATTAACATGAAAATTCCTTCTGTGGGTCTCATCTTTGCAAGCAGATACAATATTGCCATAGTATGAGTATGACCATGCCCCTTCCTAACGTCAGTAATAACGAATGGTAACAAACCATAGTTGGTTACACCTTTGTAAAATATCAACATTTTAACAATAGACCCTTCAGCTGGGACAGAGTGCTGGCAACTTCAATAATGAAATTTTAGAGGTGAAATATTTAGATCTTATATTCCATAATTAAAATAAAAATTGACTTTTTTTTAAAGTTTTGAAAATAAAATCATGTTTTTAATGCTCAATATACTTTTGTCTAATGGAGACAAGGAACGGATTTAGCTGACTTCTCCCAGTAACTTTTTCTGACTTATAGTTGAGCCACTAGAGAATACCTTTTCAATAGAGTAATACACATGAAAAAGTCAGTGAGCTATATCTTGTTCACATCAGTTTTGCAGAATTAAAGGTTCTCTCTTCATGAGAACAATCCCAAGTTTGTGTGTGCAACTACTTATAACTGATTTTGCTTTCTGTTCAACAATGGGAAGACGGTTTAATGTTTGCAAATGGAAACATATTTTTCTAAATTGTAAAAACAACTTTCTGGATACTTAAGATTCCCTGTAGTTTACTACAGATACATGTACTGTCTCCTAAAAATGTTTCCTTAACTATGACTGTCTACATTGAAATCACTGTCGTTTGTATATCGAACAAGTTGCTCACAAACATTGTGCCGCAAATTAGCTTTTCTATTAGTCTCCAAGACCTTCCTTTCTGTATCACTCCCAAACCTTTTCCTTTTCTTATGATCCTTCAGTCCTCTGAGAGTTGGCCAGGCAAAGGGCGTGTGGAAAGGACATTCCATGTGGGGGGACGGGGATGTTGAAATCCTCAGAGGTGAGATAGAGCACAGCACATTCTTGCAGAAGTGATGTCAATAGGGTTCAGGGAAGGTTTCCAGAACATGTCCTTTTTAATTGTGTAAAAATTGGCTCTATGGTATTTAACTTGACCTGAAATTTTGACACAAGGATCCCTTGCAAATAAACTGTTAATAGTGCTACCCTTATTGCCCTTCAGCAGTCAGAAACCAAAGGAAGCTAATTTCACCTTCCAAATTAACAACATTCCCAAACACCCGCTTTTCTATCAAGAGCCATGAGGACACTAGGACAGAAAACACATCCAGGTTTTAGTATTGGCTGCTATTTCAAACATGCAGCAAAAACTTGAATTAGTTTACAAGAAAAAGCCCATTAGACTGTTTACAGAAAAAACAGCAGTGCTTGGGGTCACTTTGAAAGTGGATTGACCCATCTCCCCTAGAACACGACATTCTAAAAGCATTTTTGTACTAGCAGCATTAATGGAAATGTGTTGTTCTCTGGGTTATTTCGACGGTTAACTGTGAATCCCACACATGGTTTAAAAAAATCCCAAATATTTCGATAGCTTAGACACCAATTAAAAGTCTAGCTCCATAGAGTCATTTTCTATATTTTTTGGCAGAAATGAGGCTTTCTTTGACACACCATATTTCTGCTGCATTGTTAAAGGGTGGCTTTCCACAGCAGTGTAATTTATGGCCTGCCTCTAGGAAGGACCACGTTAGGTATAGTATATTGAAAAAAAGTCTGTCTCAACATTGGAAGTAAAGGAAGTTTGCATAATAAACTTCTTCCCTTCCTTAAAAAAAATACTCAAATATCTTATTTTTAAGTAAGAAAAAACAATCATGAAACTTGGAGCCTTTTTTTTTTTTAATTAAATCCCTCTTTCCTGTAATCATGATCAACTTCAGTTATCAAATACTGATCTTGGCCAAGACCAGAGGAGAGCTTTAGACCAGAAGTTCACACTAGTCTGGCTAACATAGCAAGACCTCACCTCTACAAAAAAAAAAAAAAAAAAAAAAAAAAAAGAGAGAGAGAGAAAGAAAGAAAGACAGAAAGAAAGACAGAAAGAAAGGAAGAAAGAAAGAAAGAAAGAAAGAAAGAAAGAAAGAAAGAAAGAAAGAAAGAAAGAAAGAAAGAAAGAAAGAAAGAAAGAAAGAAAGAAAGAGCAAGCAAGCCAGACTTGTAGTCTCATGTACTTGGGAAGATGAGACAGGAGGATCACAAGAGCCCAGGAGGTTGAGGCTGCAGTGAGCTATGATTGTGCCACTGCAATCTAGCTTTGATGTCACAGCAAGACCTTGTCTCTAAAAAAATTTTTTAAAAACACCAATCTTAAGACAGCAATTCCATCTCCCATGTTCTTGTATCACATATTGAATTTTATTGCCAAATGGAAAAAAAGCCAGATTCAAAAAGTAAAAATCTAGCTTGTGTCCCAGAAGATGGGGATTCCGTCTTGCTTTTGGGCAGTCGTTGAAAGACATTCACCCTGCTTGGGGAAGGATGGAAATACCTTGTCCCTTGTCTCTCCCCTTCAGATCACTTTTCACTACTGGGGACTTTTCCTGGTGTAATTCTCATGCCTGCCCATTTCCCAGCTTACTTCTTCCTTCCTTTCAACTTTATTTGGGATCTCATAAAGGCCTGAGTCTTTCTTGAAAGGAATTTGAAAGGAACCAAGCACGATGACTGCCATTTCGGGATGGAAACAGTATTTCAGGGCACACGCTGTGTCTCAATAGAACTCTCTCTACCATGTTTCTTTCTCTTCCCATCGTGTTTCCGGGAACATTGGTTTGGGAAGTGAGCCAAGCCAGTCTTTTGTTCTTATTTTTACTTACGCTAATGGAATATTTTTAGTCTGCAGACTTCTGCAAAGAGCGTGATTAATAACAAGTGTTGAGGCCAAAGAAGTGCTAACAATAAGGCTTTAATTACATTATGGGTTTTTAGTGACAACAAAATAAACCATGCGAGAAAGCTCAAGGGACATAGGACCTTTTAAGCACACTTCCTAAGTTATACAGCCATGTCAAACTTCCAGTTTTTAAACGCCTTGTAACAAGAGATGACAGGGATGTAGTGTTTTTAGTCAGAGAAAGAAAATCCTCAAGTTAAACACTCACCCTTACAAAATGATTGCCTGCCCCTCGTTTTGATGACAACAGCCAAATGGTATCCATGGCTTCAATTTCTCATGTAGCTGTTAACTGATGTTTAATGCAAAACACAATTTTACACTTTATCCCTTTCTTTAAACTTTAAGCAATCTTATTTTGCTCATCACCAATTCCATGTGTTTTATCATTTGCAATCTGGAAAGCTCCCCTTCTTAGCCTAGTTAGACACCCATTAGGGGAGCAAACATATTTTCATTTGGGAATTATCTATTCCCTGTTTATTTAATGGTATCATTTTTATTACATATGAATTAATTCATTCTAATGAGAAATTTGCTTTCATTGAAGTCTATGAGATCCAAGTTGCCTCGTGCAATATAGTATTTTTGTAAAAATCCAAATTGCTAAGAGCCCTTCTTTTCAGCAGACCTGTATTTTATGAATAAATCATTCTCTTTGGTTAAGGCAAAGGAAAAAAGAAATGTGTTTTGGAGAAGCAATAGGAAGAATAAGAGCGTGAATGCCAGATCAGCTGGATTTCAATCCCATCTGTTCTTACTTGTCCCATGACCTAGGACAAATTACTTAACCTTTGTGTACCTTATAAAAGGACATATTCTCATCCTACTCTGTAACTTTTGTAGCAATTAAGAAAAAGCACATATATGTAAATCATTTCAAGGTTATCTTTTAAGTCTTAGGGTTTTTTTTATTGTTTTTTTTTTTTTTTTTTCCTGTGAACACCTCAAATGCTGCATTACCACAAGGTTTTAATTGTGCAGGCATGTAGTTGTTATTTCACTCGTGCCTGTGAAGCTCAGTAGCAAGGTGCAACATTTATACTTACAATAGAAGCAACACAGGATTATGGTGTCCTGGGATGAACAGAATTTGCTTTGGAGCCCTAGGAGAAGCAGTGACTTAAGAAGTTAGAAGAAGTTCCTTAGATTTCTAATATTTTTAATGAATTTATTGCATATTGTTATTATCCAGACACATCAATAACAGGCTTAACTTCCCCAAATGTTCATTTCCTTTAGTGGAAAAAAAACCACACATAAATGGATTATGTGTTTCTCAACATAGTCTATTAAACATGTATTATCTTATGGAACTTTATATTACCTTACAGACAGTATCAGACAGTATATGACATACACTCAGTTTTCCTCCAAAGTTGTAATATGTTTAATTGAACATTACACTAATACCATGGAAGAAAAAGTCCTGGTCATTACTTTTGATAATGTGCTACCTTGCAAACTTACCTCCTTATAGAGACAAAGTAAATCAAAATTGAATTTCTTTCTTGAATTCCAATAAATAAACAAATAAATAAATAAATAAATCCCACCAAAAAACTGCGTGTGTCTGAAAGCTCAAAAGCCCTTTTCCATCTAAGCTCAGCAGCCAGCTAATTCTGATTTTTTTTGCAAGAAGTCACTTCTGATCTTTTCCCCTTGCATTCTCTGTCTTACCATTTCATTGATTATCTGCACTATTTTGCATATCTCTTTTCTCTGACTTCAACATGGGTCATCTCTCAGTTACCCCGGAATGTCTGTTTATGTTTCTAACCCACTGCCGGATTAGCTTTTATATGCTGCTAAATCTGGTGTTTTCTACATAGACATTTTAGTTCTAACCAGGACATGGAATATTTAGCAGCATTTTGCATCTTCCTTACTTTTGTATCCTCTATACAATAGTGTTTTGTAGGTGGTTATTGACATTTCCCTTTGTTAATCTCATACTTTTGAAATTTCTCATCTCTTTTTGTGATTATTGTGCATCTTTTGGCAACATGCTTGACAACAGTAAACACTGATGTTTGTTGCATATTTACTGTCTGCCGGACACTTGGTCAAGGACTTGTCAAGGATATCTCATTTAATTTCCTGAATTTAAAGAGATAATGATTGTATTAGTTTCACATTTGGTTTTAATAGAAAACAAACCAAAAAAATGATAGTTTATACTAGAGAGAAGTTCATATCTCCATCTCACAGGTGAAGTCTAGGGGTGAATGGTCTACAAAGTCTCTTAGAATATTCTAAGTGGCTTCCCCACCTCCTATAGAATGTGGCAGTTTCATTTTCATGGTGAATGATGGTTGTCTCTACCCTAAGTGCATACAATGGTGGGGTGGATGGGAAAGATGGGAAGAAAAAAGGCCATGGCTACTACTTTCCAAGGAAGATAGACTCTTCTCAGAGGCCAGAAGTTGGTCACCTGTTCACACATAGCTTCACAGGAGGCTGCGAAGGAGAGTTTTATTATGGGTGTCTGTGTACCCAGAGGAACACTCAATGACTGTGGGAGGCTGGGGTAACAGCTAACTGTCTCTCCTCCCAATGTTATTTCTCCCAATTATAGATGAGGAGACAGAAAGGTAGAAGGTCACATTATTGGCATACAGAGACAAAGGTAATGGACAAATTGAGGTTTGCAACCAACACCATCTGATCTTGAGTCTGTCTCCCATTAATTGAAATGTCTTCCCCAAGACATTCTTTTCCTTAACAATTATAAATCAAGACTCCTCCACCTGTGTATCTGAACATCTTTGTGTCTCCATGCACCATGTCCATGATTCATCCACATCCTCTTATATTTCCCAAATGTGGACATCCTTGGCATCATCAGGTCTCACATTCCTTCCACTGACTCCATCACTGATCCTCATCCTCTCAGCTGCCCTCATCCCTCTTCATGAATGTTCTTTCCTGGAGGCCAAATGACTTATGCCCCCTGCACAATTCCTGATGCCTGCCCATTTCTAACACCAAACGATCCCAAAGTAAATGTACTTCCAAGCTCTGCCTTCCTTGCTTCGTTATCTGCCAATATCAGATGGCAATCTCCAGTGCCTCACAGTAGCCTGTTGGTCCTTCAAGGTGGAAGTACTGCAGGGACATTGTGTGATTTCAGGTAGGATGCTCCAGGTAGGTCTTGAGGAGACTGTGGAGTGCATTTGGCTTCTTTTCTGTTCACACTGGATTTCATGATGACAGCTGGCTCTTCCCCTCTCTTTCCATCCCTTCCTCCTAACAACCACCATCTCATTTATTTTTAAATTTATCCAACAATTGTTTATTGGCCCTCTATTCTATCTAAGAGAGTAGGAACTACACATTTAGGAGATCTGGGAGATACAGTCCCTGCCTTCAGAGAGGAAATAATCTAGCCAGAGAATTGCAGACCTCAAAGGTTGACTCAGTAGTGAAAACTGTTGAAAAGAACAGAGGAAGACTGGTGACTTCCAGCTAGGAATTCAGATGGGTTCCTAGAGGAGAACATAGCAGGGCTTTGAAGGACAGCTAGAATATCAATATGGAGATAAGGAAGGGAAAGTGAAGGAAGAGTCTCATATACATCATGCATCCACTTTGTTCCAGGTTATATATTCCTATCTCTTAATATGAAAAACCTGAGGCTAAGTAGAAGGGAGTGCTGTGTCCTCAAATATTCATGCATCCGTTGGGAAAACTTGTGTTGCTCTCAAATTGCCTGACTGTGAAGCAGATGTACCCAGCCACTGGAGCTGCTTGCGCATCCTTCTTATGGTTGTTGAATTGTGAACTCCAAAGCTGTCTACTTCAGGAACCAGGGAGAAATTATCCACTGTCATAGATTATATATCAGCCAAGGGCTGTATAGTTAAGGGGTTGGGGCTATGGTGAACAGATGACAGTGAACCTCAGGGGTCAGAAACAGAGCTTGGGCCCAAGATGGTTTTGGGGAACGTGCATGTATTTAGTTAGAAGACACATGATTTATGGTGGCTCAGGTGTGGACACATTGTAAAATCTTTGGATCCATGAAAAGATTTACGTATTCGTGTGAGGTGTCTGGATGAAACCAGGAGAATGTATTGAACAAATTTTTAGGTGGATAGCAGGAGACAGAAGGGCACCATGGGATGGGATTTCAGACATCAATTCAGTATATGACATCAACTTTTCCATAAACTGACTGAGGGGTCAGACCTAGGGTTCTTTGTGGGGGGGTTCCTCATAATAGAAAAATATAACAGTTTGTGAAATGGTTCTTGAAGAACTTGAAGGTGGCAACAGAGGTGTATGCTGCTAAGATTGATAACCCAAAATATCTGCATATGCCTTCTATGATGTATACATGCAATCTCCCAAGCATCCAAAATAAATCTCACCAAAACTACCAGTTGAACATCATTCATCAAGGGAAGTTTAAATCTGAGTGATACAGTAAGAGCCAATGTGTTGAAGCCATGTAGATTTATTAATAGTTTTCCAAATCCTTTAAGAATACTTAGCAGAAAAAAAAAAATCTTCCAGCATGCATTACAGTAGCAACAGATTGAAGGGCAGATGGAAGCTGGTCTGTTTCTTGCATAGATTGGCTGCAGCTTTCTGTTCAAAGCAACTCAAGTATAGCCTCTACTATAGACTCAGTCTCCTTCTGAGAGCATCACATATAGTGATGAATTTTTAATCCTCAAAGCAATGCTACCAGGCAAGAACAATTACTATGAATATTTAACAGAGGAGCAGACTGGGACACAGAGAAGTGAAAGCACCTATGCCCATTATCACATAGGTAGAAAATTGTAGAGCGCCATGTTGAACCTTAAACTATTGATCCTCAGAGGTATGCCCTTCACCAAGTCAGTGGCAGGAAAAACCTTGGCCTAAGTACCTGCCCTCTGGCTAGCTAGCGTATCCTCTCTCTCTCTCTCTCTCTCTGTCTCTGTCTCTTTTTCTCTCTCTCTGTGTCTGTCTCTCTGTCCCCTCTCCTCTTACTTTCTATGAAGTCTCACATAGCTTCAGGCTATGTGCAAATGCATCTAACTCTTTTATAAAGACATTGCTATCTTTCTGGAACAAGAGAGTCTTCAGGCCTCTGTCACTGTCCCTTCTCCATCATATTTATGTTGGAAGAGCACAGCAACTCTTCCTGTCTGTCTCTGCTCTTTCTATACTGCTCATGGATTTTTTTATGCCCTTTCTATCTTTTAGAGCTGTTCATTCATTCATGCAATTTATCGCTAAGAGTTGGAGACTTGTGAGGACTGTTTCAGTCCAGCTTTTGACTTATTATATAAAGAATAAAGTTTGTCTTATTTTATAGTTTAGTTCTCAGGCAGTTCATGTGTAGGGAATGATGAAGTTGTTCTGTGATATCCCTGACTTTTCAGGGGCTTGGCCTGGCAAACATTTATTCTAACTCCTGCTGTAGAACAAAATTTTTCAACCTGGGTACTATTGACATATGGGGCCAGATCATTCTCTGTGCTGGAGGTTGCTCTGTGTATTGTACACTGTTGGGAACTATATCCAGCTTCTCCCCACCAGGTATCAATAGCACATATGCCCCACCGCAGCTATGACCACAAAATGTATCTCCCAGTACTACTGCTGAAAAGTTAATCACTTACAGCTTTAGATGAATGCACACATACACATAGACGTATAGATTAGAAGGCACATAAGCTCTGACTCCAAGAGGTTAAGAGGGAGCTTGTGCTAGATACTAATACTGATTTTTAAATATATTTTAGAACATAACGAAAGTTCTGGTTTGTGCCCTCTCTATTTTTGTTCTTGGGGAGCTCGTGTGCTCATTTTCGGGACTTCCTTGCCAGGGCTCCTGCTTCCCGTGGCTGAGTTGCTGTAACTCAAAGTAATAGAAATCACAACGTCTCTTCCTGTTCCAGGGTCAGAAGCCCCTGTGGTCCCCAGGCAATCCCAGGGAACCCAGAGGCCTCTTTATTTCTCTTTGCTCGCAGCTCACTTTATTTTTAATAAGATAGCTGCTTTAGGATCCTGTGTGGAGGATGCTGAATCAGTTTCTGGCTTAGGCATCAACTTTTTCTCACTTACATTCTATCTGCCTTTTTGTCAAATGGTAACAAACTTTCTTCTCACATGAGTTGAGTCACATTGTTTAGCGGTGATTTTATATAAAAATATGTTTCACCAGATGAATGATGATTTCCTAGTATTTTGTTCTAGCACAGTGACATAACAGTACTATATCATATGTCACTGATATCTTCGACCATTACTTGTGACAATTCGTTTTCTTAATTTGGGGGAGGATTTTAAAAATCTCAGTAGAATTATTGTCCTCATCACCACTTAGACTACTTAAATAAGTTAAAAAAACAAAACAAAACACAAAAAACTGTCCACTTTAATTTCCCTGCATTCTGTATATCTAATTTAATAATTCCTTTTCCAGGTCATTGGATCTCAGTTATAAATCAGTCTAAGTTCCCAGTTTGGTAAAAATATTTATCATTTTCTGTGGTGAGGGAGAAATAGTCTTTTGTCAGAGCAGTTGATAATTTTTAAAATACAATAGTGAATAAACATTTTTTAAAAAATTTAACATTTTTGTAATATGTAAGGATATTCAGCATGAAGTGTGTTATCAATATAATTTTGGAATACAGGAATAAATATACCTATGAAAAATATAAGATAATGCCAGGCATGGTGGCTCATACCCATAAACCCAGTGCTTTGGGAGGCCAATGTAGTAGGATTGCTTGGGCCCAGGAGTTCAAGACTGGCCTGGGCAACATGGAGAGACCCCATCTCTACAAAAAATTTTAACATACAGCTGGATATGGTGACATACACCTGTGGTCCCAGCTACTTGGGAGGCTGAGGCAGGAGGACTGGTTGAGCACAGGAGTTCAAGACTGCAGTGAGCTACGATATCACTGTACTCCAGCCTGTGCGATAATGAGAGAACCTGTCTCTAGAAAATAAAAATCGAAAATATAAATTAAACAAAAGAGGATGACTTTGTCAATTGCCTTCTATTTTATTTAGTGACTGAGTTGTACTCTTTATCTTTGAAATGACACCCTTGAAGATGTCAGTTTTTGCGTTCCTGATTAACAAACTCCCAGAGTAGGGGTTGTTATCTTGTAAGCCTCTGTACAATAAAAAGTGCAATTCTAGTTCTCTCCTTTTAGTAAATCTAAAGTGGTCCAGAGAAACCTCACAGATCCTAAGTAATCTACCTTTTTATGAAAAGTTTTTAAAAATCCAAATGAAATTATAAAAAAGGCAAGTAACCCCAGAACATGCTAAATAATTATTTAGAGTAATTAAGTCTTAATTCCACTGTTGTCTCTAGCTATCGAACAACACCACTGCCTCTCCTGGACCAGGGTGCCTACATCTTTTGAGTGGGCCTGACGTCAGTCTGATCTTCCAACTCGCATCTGGGGAGGACCGTGCTAAGGTGGTAATGATGGGATCTGTGCGAACGGCTTTCAAAAGCAATTGAAAATATAGGCCCTTTACATGAATTTATTCCAGGAACCTGCTTTCCCCTGGGACTTTAAACATGCAGAGGTTTGATTGAAATGTCCAGTTCAAAACACCCTTTAGATTTGTGACACTGGGAGCACGAGCAAGAGAGTCTTCCTGGCTCACTTCTCTGTGTAACCGTTTTCTCTCAGCTGACCCTTATGTGGGATTCTAAGTGGCTGCAAAGGCTAGGATCTGCCAGCCTGTCTCCAAAAACGTTTCTGAAGGAAATCTCACATACCCAGGAGGAAAGTGTGGAATGAGAGGAGTGGATGGGAAGCATCTTAAGGTTACCTGCTGCCTTTTTAAATTGTGTTACAGACAGTAACCAAGTCCCAAGAATTCTGCAGGAATTCTTCTTACAGCCTGGCATGTCTGTGTGTCAGCTTGACCTTATCTTTCTAAACCAGGTGTACTAAGCCCATGTAAAGTGCACAGATGTTATGTCCTGACTCTCACATAATCAGCTATGCCACAGACAGCTGGTGTCACATTATGAATCTTCTCTAAAGTATTTATCTAGAACATATTCACTTGCTTCCACTGTCTTTCTCAGCTTAAAACACACAGACACACATACACACACACACACACACACAGGCTGGGCTGACTTTTCCCATCACTAACCTTGTCCAAGGTCAAGGGAGATGTGGGGTCAACACAGACCCCCATGACTGTCAGTTTAAACCGATTGCATTAATCTATTTTGCATTTTGATCAGTTGATCACGAAATACCTATAATTACAAAAGTTGCCCATGCTATTGTATGCACAAATGATCAGGATGACATACATAGAGGTAGGGAGCTTCCTAGGAGGAATGCCTTTTTGGTTTTATGTAAAAGCTGTAAGGGCATTCATGTTCTGCACCTAATTCTAGTTGGTTCATGCATTTTAATTCTCTATTTTTATTTGCCACATTTTTCCTACCCACATTTTTCTCGATTCTCCTAAATCGAGAGAAGCTGCCATCCACCAAGCTGCTTATCCATTCATGTCTTTTCTGGACTTATCTGACCACCTTATGTTTGTCCAGAGTTTGCTCAATTCCAAGACAGTGAACATGAATGGAACAACCGTACACCACGAAGCTGTGTGCAGAGAATGTTAACTGTGACGTGGCTAACATTCTTTCTGAAACTTGGCCATAATTTCTCTTTCCCTACCTACAACCCTGGGAAGTTGAAGCGAGAAGGGCATACCATGGAGCTGGCAGGATTCAAGAGCATTTTCCCAGTTGCACTTTAAGTTGTTATATTCAGACATTAATTTTGCTTCCATTTCTGAAAGAAAGAAAAAGAAGGAGACAGAAAGGAAGAGAGGAAAAGAAAGGAAAGGAAAGGAAAGGAAAGGAAAGGAAAGGAAAGGAAAGGAAAGGAAAGGAAAGGAAAGGAAAGGAAAGGAAAGGAAAGGAAAGGAAAGGAAAGGAAAGGAAAGGAAGGAAAGGAAAGGAAAAAGGAATGTCTCTCACCTCCCCAGAACCCCAGAATTGTTGAAAACTGAAATCAAATGGAATTCATCCTTTTAAGGTGTACTTCTCATTCCAGAAATAGTAGAAGAATCTGTCTTCTTGCTTTAGAAAACATTCTTATGAATGAGGGTACTAGCTTACTGATGATGTGTTAGGATTGCTCCTGACACTATCATGAGGAAACTACTTAAAGGCACTATTTTAAACTTATGCTACAAGATGACAGTGTTCACTCAAAGTCTGATATATTCAATGAAAGTATGATTTTTTGAAAACATTTGATGATGTGGGGATGCTGCAGGTTTAAATAACTTGAAGAGTCTTTATAGATTATATCAGTGCCTGTTTGTGTCCAGAACTAGTTAGTCTATAAAATGTTAATGGCAAATGAAGAATAAAGCAGGTTTCCAGATGCAAATGTATTGAGTTTAAAAGTGCTTCAAAATAATTGAGATCACATTTCAGGGCATTTGGAAATCACATTGATTTGTGGTAACCATAATCATCTGAGATGTCAAACCATTTACCACTGGAAAGTTTTGAGTTGAATGTGTAACAGGAAATTGGTATTCTTTTCTCCAGGAGAAACCTAACACGCCTTCTTTAAAGCACAGCTTATTTGTTTGTTTGTGTAGAGCTGTAAGACATGGCTACTTGTTTACAAAATATCATATTCATATTACTTCTGGAGTTGTATTTCCAAACTGCAGTGGGTTTTGAACCTTTAAACAAATTATTTTAAAAAAATTATTGGCCAGGCATAGGGGCTCACACCTGTAATCCCAGCACTTTGGGAGTCCAAAGTGAGCGGATCAGGAGGTCAGGTGTTTGAGACCAGCCTGGCCAACATGGTGAAACCCTGTCTCTAGTACAAATATCAAAACTAGCCAGGTGTGATGGCAGGTGCCTGTAATCCCAGCTTCTCAGGAGGCCGTAGCAGGACAATTGCTTGAACCCGGGAGGCAGAGGTTGCAGTGAGCCAAGATCATGCCACTGAACTCCAGCCTGAGTGACAGAGCAAGACTCCATCTCAGAAAAAAAAAATTGTTATATTTCTAGCATTACATAGATGTTAAATGTTAAGCACATAGATTACTGAGGTATACATAGGCATCACTTTACAAAGTCAGTAACCCTGCAGGAAAAGCAAAATTGCAATCTACCTATCAATGTTACTAAGGAGGTCTTTTTTTTTCCAAACAGGAAGCTCGGTTGTCAGATTTTTCTGAAGGGCATACAATGAGGAAGGATGGGAAAAACCACACATAAAACAAGTATTTGGCTTATCGCAGGAATCTGATTGCACCAAAGGAAATGATTACTTAGAATATGTTAATGCAAAGTTAAAATAAGATTTTCCTTGGCAATTAAATGTACTGTGCACTAATACGTACTTTCAATGTTATTCAATTCAACAACGTGGGGTATATTAACTACATTTCCAGCTTGATGTCAAGCAATGGGGAACACAAGTTCCAGTTCTGCAAAGATTCATCAACTTTCTTAGCTCAAGACAGAAACTGAGAAATGCATAGAGGAATAAAACATAAAATAGCTCCGACCTCCATGATCTGAGAGTGGGAAAAGGCTAGATTATTACCCATCAGGCACACTTCCTAATGCCTTTTTAGGGGCCTACAAAAATGTTTTAATTTATTTTATAATCAAAAGAAAAGAAAATGAACATTGGGGATTGGAGATCATATTGGCCTTTGCAGAAACATAGTCATAAAATATTATGTTAATACATTTTAAGTTTTTATATAGTATATTTTTATATTAAAATATGCTAATATATTTTGCCTTTGTGGCCCAAGAAAGTCTTACTGGGCTTTGGGGAAGGGACCCTATCCTGGTGAAGCAGTTGCTTTACTCATAAACACCTGGGGCAGAAATTTGGTTTAAGAAATATTGTTCTGTCTTCACTTTTCTTTTAACCAGATTCCTTAGGAAAACCAATCCAGCGTCAGAACAAATCCCCGAAGCAGTGAGAAGCTGGAGTGACAAAAGCATACTATGGGTACTAAGATCAGCTCTTCATTGACCTAGCAAATTTAATAAAATATCAAAACACGTCCATAAAGATGCTGCTGGTGATTGCATGCCCATAGGGAGCTAACACACTCAGGAAGAAAGGTGTTGATTCCCTGGAGACTTTTAAAAGCTAAAGCCTTATTGCCTTCTCTTTAGTGCCCAGAGAATGTGGTGTGTGATGTGAATGCTCAAAACCTCTTAAATCGAAGCTGTCTAATCTCCACAGAAATCACATCTATCCCATGCTTCATGGACAAAGACTCTCCACTTGGCCAAATGTTAGCCAAACTCTTCAATCTTCTCCCGGGCCCATCTGTGCACTTCCTTGTAAAGCCCAATTTTAGCAAGAAGTCTGTTAAGTCAGTTTAGTAAGAACACCCTACCCCCTGTATCTGTTCATTCTCAGCATCTGATTATGCTCCTCAGCCTCCGCCACTCTCCAGGGGATGTGTAGTCACCTGATAGGCCTTTGCTAGAATCTTGTTAGGTCGGTTTAGCTGGAATCCTACTGGCCTTTGGTGTTTCCTCTTAGTAGTTTTCCATTCACTGATGGGCAGGCACCCTGCT
This sequence comes from Macaca nemestrina, assembly GCF_043159975.1. Classification (NCBI taxonomy): domain Eukaryota; kingdom Metazoa; phylum Chordata; class Mammalia; order Primates; family Cercopithecidae; genus Macaca; species Macaca nemestrina. Next base: position 5,659,097 of record NC_092146.1, on the reverse strand, counting down.
CCCTGGCTATGAATCCCCACTTTCCCATGCTGTATTAAGTGCTGAGCCCAATCTCTCTTCCCCACTGCAAGCCCGCATTACTTCAGCAGTCACAATTTTGCTGAATGAAGTCTTCCTTACTGCATTTTAATAACTAGCACTGAATTTTTTTTTCTTTAACATCATCCATGAGAACTCGAAACCTGCTGGGACAGCATAACTCTGTGGGGTCTTTAGAGCTCAGCTTTCTGAGGCCCTGAGCATTCTTGGTTTTCCAACACTATGAACCTGTTTCATGTTGCGAGAGATCACTTGAGCCAATTACTTAATACCATCTCTTTGTGATTCTGAATAAGGTAATTGTAATGTACCAATATTTTACTTTGTCAAGTATTATTTTAATGGAAGCCTTCCCAGTGAAGGAAACATCAGTTTTCCTAGTTAGAATGTGAGCATCTTAAAAACTACCCGTCTTTCTGAAAAGGAAACATTCCCATGTAACTATTTATCAGTTTTCTAAGAACTTCAAGGGTCTTTCATATAAGAGACACTCAAATTCAGGGGTTCATTAGAAAATGGTTCTACTCATTCAGTTCAAGTCCTCTAAATGATTTTTCAGTAAGTTTATCTTTTTTTGTTTTTGACAGAGTCTCACTCTGTCACCGCAGAATGTAGAATCAGTGACAGCCCTGAGCTAGTTTTCCTGCATCTAGTCTGCCCCTTCTGAGGGTGATGCAAGACAGTGACAAATCATCAGGCATTGGATTCTCACAAGGAGTTCACAACCAGTGCAGTGGTGTGATCTTAGTTCGCCACAGCCTCCACCTCTCTGATTCAAGAGATTCTCCCATCTCAGTCTCCTGAGTAGCTGGGACTACAGGTGTGCACTATGATGCCATGTACACTTTTGTATTTTTAGTAGAGATAGGGTTTCATCATGTTGGCCAGGCTGGTCTCAAACTCCTGACCTCGGGTTATCTGCTCGACTCAGCCACCGAAAGTGCTGGGATTACAGACATGAGCCACTGAACCTAGCCATGATAAGCTTCTTACCTGACAAACACATCACAACTTCAAAGTAGTAAATTGTATAATTTCTTATATACTTTACATAGTAAGCAAATACAATCACTTTTACATCAAGGTTTGGTACATAAAATTCACTTCACTGAGTGTATGAGAATCCAAGGTTCCAAACTAAATTATTATTTTTTTTGCAGTTTCAAGATTTAATAGAGTCAAATAGAGTGAAGAGTGAAAACAGAGCTACCATACAAAAGGACGGGATGCCCAAATTAAATTATTTATACATAGAGATGATCATGTTTTTCTAAAGGAAAAATTGTTAATGAACATGTTTTTATAACTATGTACTTTGAATTGCTTGTGAAAATTTATACAAATTTAACAATATGTGCAAAAATAAATACATCAAAGTACCATATTTACAAAGATACACATATTTTCCAGTGGGCAGGCCCCAGTGGTGGTTACATTTGGAATAGAAGCTATCTCGTGAATCAAATATACAGATTTATCCCAGTGAGTTCTGAGCAAGATGATATTTTCCTATTTCTCTTACAATAATGTCAGCACCATATGAACGACTTGGACCTGGCCATAACTTTCCTGGATAATCCTCTATGGTGAGGGTCCCCAACCCCTACACCATAGACCGCTGCCAGTCTGTGGCATGTTAGGAACTGGACCATTAAGCGGGAAGTGAGCAGAGGGCAACTGAGCAAAGTTTCACCTATATTTACAGCTGTTCCCTGTCACTCACATTAACACCTGCATTCTGCCTCCTGTCAGATGAATGACTGCATTAGATTCTAATGGGAACATGAACCCTATTGTGACCTGCAAATATGTGGGAGCTAGGTTGTGCATTCCTTATGAGAATCAATGCCTGACTATCTGTCACTGTTTCCCATCACCCCCAGAAGGGACAGACTAGATGCAGGAAAACTAGCTCAGAGCTGCCACTGATTCTACATTATGGTAAGTAGTATATTAATTTTTTTATGTATTACAATGTAATTATAAATATAATGTGCTTAAATCAACCTGAAACCATTCCTCATGTCCACCACCCCTGGTTCATGGAATAATAATGTCTTCCGTGAAACCAGTCCCTGTTGCCAAAAAGTGTGGGAACTACTACTCTATAGGTACTCTTTGCTTGTTGCCACTGAAAATCCAGATAAGAGATCAGAAGAGGAGTTCCTAAGGAATGAATTGTGATATATTAGTCCATTTTCATGCTGCTAATAAAGACATACTTGAGACTGAGAAATTTACAAAGGAAAGAGGTTTAATTGATCACAGTTTAGCATGGCTAGGGAGGCCTCAGGAAACTTACAATTATAGCAGATGGGGAAGCAAACACATCCATCTTCATATGGCAGCAAGAAGGAGAAGTGCAGTGCAAAGGTGGGGAAAAGCCCATTATAAAACCATCAGATCTCATGAAAACTCACTCACTGTCATGAGAACAGCATCGAGGTATCTGCCCCCATGATTCAGTTACCTCCAACCAGGTCCCTCCCACAACATGGGGATTACAGGACTACAATTCAAGATGAGATTTGGTTGGGGACACATCATTCTGCCCTGGCCCCTGCCAAGTCTCATGTCCTCTCATTTCAAAACACAATCATGGCTTCCCAAAAGTCCTCCAAGTCTTAACTAATTCCAGCATTAACTCAGAATTCCAAGTCCATAGCCTCATATCAGACAAGACAAGGTCCTTCTGCCTATGAGCCTGTAATATCAAAAGCAACTTAGTAACTTTCTACATACAGTGGGGATACAGGCATTGGATAAACACACCCATTTCAAATGGGAGAAATTGGCCCAAACAAAGAGGCTACAGGCCCCATGCAAGTCCAAAATTCAATGGGGCATTAATTAAATCTTAAAGTTCTGAAATTATCTCCTATGACTCCACATCTCACATCTGTGTCACACTAGTGCAAGATATGGGATCCCACGATATTGGGAAGCTCCATCCTTGTGACTTTGCAGGGTACAGCTTCTCTCTTGGCTGCTTTCATAGGCTGGTGTGGAATGTCTGTGGCTTTTCCAGGATCAATGGTACAAGTTGCTAGTGGATGTAACATTCTGAGGTCTGGAGGATGGTTACCTCTTCTCCCAGCTCTACTAGGCAGTGTTCCAACAGGGACCCTGTTTTGGGGCTCCATCCCCACATTTCCCGTATGCACTGCCCTAGCAGAGGTTCTCCATGAGGGCTCCACTGCTGCATCACAACTCTGCCTGGATATCCAGGCATTTTCATACATCTTCTGACATCTAGGTGGAGGTCCTGAAACCTCAATTCTTGTATTCTATTCACCTGCAGGACTGACACCACATGGAAGCTGCCAAGACTTGAGACTTACACCCTCTGAAACCATGGCCCAAACTGTACTTTTGCTCCTTTTTACCACAGTTGGGACAGCTGGGACACAGAGCACCAAGTCCAGAGGCAGCACAAAGCAGTGGGAAAAGCATGTTTTCCCTCCTATGCCTCCAGACCTGTGATGGGAAGACTACCATGAAGGTTGTTGAGATACCCTGGAGACATTTTCCCCACTGACTCATCATTAATTTTGCAAATTTCATCAGTGAACTTGAATTTCTTCCCAGAAAATGGTTTTCTTTCTTTTCTACTGCATCATCAGGCTTCAAATTTTCTAAACTTTTATGCTGTGTTACTTCTCAAATACTTTGCTGCTTCGAAATTTCTTCTGCCAGACATCCTTAAACTGTCCTCTTAAGTTCAAAGTTCCAAAGATCTCTAGGGCAGGGGCAGAAAGCTGCCAGTTTCCTTGCTGAAGCACAGCAAGAGTCACCTTTGCTCAAGTTCCCAACAAGTTCTTCATCTCCATCTGAGACCATCTCAGTCTGAATATTATTGTCCATATTACTATCAACATTTTGGTCAAAGCCATTCAACAAGTCTCTAGGAGGTGCTAAACTTTCTCACATCTTCCTGTCTTCTGAGTCCTCCAAGTCTCTAGGCAGTTCCAAAGTTTCCCACATTTTCTTGTCTTCTGAGCCCTCCAAGTCTCTAGGAAGTTCCAAACTATCCCACATTTTTCTGTCTTCTTCTGAGCCCTCCAAACTGTTCCAACCTCTGCTTGTTATCCAGTTGCAAAGTCACTTCCCTTTGGGGTACCTTTTCAGCAGCACTCTACTACCAGCTACCAATTTATTGTATTAGTCTGTTCTCATGCTGATAATAAAGACATACCTAAGACAGGGAAATTAGTAAAGGAAAGAATTTTAATAGACTCACAGTTCCTCAAAGATAGGGAAGCTTCAGGAATCTTACAATCATGGCAGAATGGGAAGTAAACATGGCCTTCACATGGCAGCAACAAGGAGAATTACAGAGCAAAGGTGGGGCAAAGCAACTTATAAAAACATCAGATCTTGTGAGAACTCACTATGATGTGAACAACATGGAGATAAACACCCTCATAATTCAATTATTCCCACTGTGTCCCTTTCATGACATGTGGGAATTATGGGAACTACAATTCAAGATGAGCTCTGGATGGGGACACAGCCAAAACGTATCACCGTAAGAGGGCACAAGACAGCCTGGATCCCTGTGTCACCACTGGGAGCAGCTCCAGAGAGCTGCCTGTTCAACGGTGGCTGTAACCTGAACAAGAACTAAACTTTTTTAAATATGAGGCATTGGGATTAGGAGGTTGTTAAGTATAACACCAGCAGGAGATAATTACCTCGACTAATACAAGAGGTCAGCCATACTAGATAAACCTAACATTTTATGATAGTTCTTTGGATTTCCAAAAGATGCCTTGATTTACTGGTACTGCTTTAAATGAAAGTCATGTACATTAATTCTTTAAAGGCTATCTAGCTATGTTAAAGGGAGAATCAAATAAAATTAAACATAAAAATATAGTGGAGTCTACTATCAATTGACCATGGCCCAGAATTGATTATAAGTGATTCTGCAATTCTAATATAAATAAGTGGAAAGGCAGAGTCAATTAATTTCCACAACAACTGTAATTATTACTTAAATGTTGAGGTCCTTTTTGAAACATTACATTTTGCTTCACTGGGTTCTATGGAAACAGTAGATTTTAAAACTTATTACACTTATTGAGGTGTTATGATGTAATTTTCAGTGGCAGTTGAAAGTGTCAAATTTTCCAATGAACATACGTATTTTATTGTATTATAAATACATAGATTTTTTAAAGATGGAGTTTCAATCTTAAACTCTTAAAGGACCCAGGCTGGAATCCTATGGCACAGTCTTAGCTCACTGCAACCCCCTCCTCTTGAGTTCAAGTGATTCTTCTGCCTCAGCCTCCTGAGTATCTGGGACTACAGGCACCCACCACCATGCCCAGCTATTTTTTTTTTTTTTTTGTATTTTCAGTACAGACAGGGTTTCACTCTGTTGTCTAGGCTGGTCTTGAAATTCCGACCTCAGGTGATCTGCCCAACTTGGGCTCCCAAAGTGCTGCAATTACAGGCAGGAACCACTGCACCCAGCTCCAGGGGATATATTTGCATAATGTATTATTGAATTCCCTATAAAGTTTGTCACTTTTGGAATACTTTTTAAAATACTGCCATACCTACATAGTACTTCAGTAAATGCAATATTTTCGTTTTGTTAATGATATCTGGTCTTAGGAAAAGATTAAACAATGACATAATATTTTAAGCCAAGCTATTTCTGTGATCTTTGAAATAATGCTGTTGAACTTGTGTTTAATATTTCCAATTAATTAATGTGATTCTTGCCTTTTGTTCTATTCTTTCAAAGTCAGGTGGTTGACTATGTCATTAATGCAAAGTGTAGGCTCTGTGTTAAAATCTGAAGGCATTCTGCAGCAAGGTTTGAACATACTCTTGTCTAGTGCCTCAGGCTGATATGTGTGAAAGTGACAAGTACTATAGGAAGAAGCTGGGAAAAGTCAAAGCTTGAAATAATTCAGGAAAGGGTACTGGTGGCATTTTATCAGACAAGGGCAATGCATCTGGTCTGTAACTGCAAAGAGAAAGCTGGATCAGACAGCCCATCTATTAGAGCTTATATCAGGGAGAGCTGTTCACATTGTTGCATCAGGGGCACAGACAAAGTGAGCTCTGTAGCACATCCCATTGCACTGAAGGAGAGTAGAGGGCAGGGTCTGGGGGCCATATGCAAGTGTTACAAGTGGGGATGTCGGATGGTGTTTGATGAGTTGCATGATCCCAGACATGATTCTGAATGCTTTAATAGATACATCTATTTAATCTTCACTGCACATGAAGGCAAAAATTCATAAATTGCTTTATGCTTAGATTTATGGAATGATCTGTTGGCTAATATAAAAGGAAATGGATAGGCCGGGCGCGGTGGCTCATGCCTGTAATCCCAGCACTTTGGAAGGCCGAGGCGGGCGGATCACAAGGTCAGGAGATCGAGACCATGGTGAAACCCCGTCTCTACTAAAAATAGAAAAAATTAGCCGGGCGCAGTGGCGGGCGCCTGTAGTCCCAGCTACTCGGGAGGCTGAGGCAGGAGAATGGCGGGAACCCGGGAGGCGGAGCTTGCAGTGAGCCGAGATTGCGCCACTGCACTCCAGCCTGGGCCACAGAGCGAGACTCCGTCTCAAAAAAAAAAAAAAAAAAAAAAAGGAAATGGATAAATTCATGAACTTCATACATGACTGTGCATTCCATGTACTGCACAATTCCAAGAAGCAGCATTAACATAATCCACAGTGGAAAGAACATGTTCTAAATTTGTGCAGTGCACAACCTGTGCCACCATATGTAGCAATATCCATTAGATGGTGATGTTGGAAAAATAGATGCATATGTAAGTTGGACACAACTGACTACCATGATTTGTGTAGCAAAAGACACAGGAGTATGGTGTGTAAAACCCATGGATGAGTCTGTGAGTGAGTGTATCAACGTAAGACATTCTGGAGTGGAAAAAGCAATCCAAGTGTACTGCTCATTAAAATAGAGCTCATATTAACAAATAGTTGACATATTGCATTGAGAAAAAAGGCACAAGATTTTGTTAGTTTACTTTTCTCTGGGCATTACTATGCTGTCTGCTAAAGATTTCCAGCTCAGTTTGCTGCTCAGGCACATTGTAGTGCTGAACTCTGGCCTTTAGTGAACAGAGATGTTCCCTAAAGGAGAGATGTCACAGTCTATTTCAGAGTTACAGCATCTGTCACCAGCACTTTCTTAACATCCCACACAGAGACTGGTCCCTCAGGGAGGTCTCCGAATTAAGATGACACCAAACAGCGTTCCAGATAACTCTGGAGGAATCCACAGTGTGATCAAGCAAGAAAACTTTGCTGCTGAAGCCACTGAGATTTAATTATTTTTCATGTAGCCTAGATACATTCATCCTGAGCAACTTACGTTACCATCCTGTTTCTGCAAAGGAATGAGTATTACATTTTGCAAAATATTTCATTTCCCATTGTTATCCCTTAGGGATTTTATAGCTAAGGAATCCTGGGATATTTTGGACCATGGAATATATGAGGTTTAAACAGAAAGATAATTTAGATAGAGGAAAGAAAAAATGAGAATGACTTCCGGCCAGGTAAAAACAAAACCAAATGAAACTAATGTTGAGATTCACTGTATCTTCAGAAGTATGCACATCTACTAACTTTTACTGAGTGAACACTTAATTGTATGTTAATTATTTGACAATCCTTTAAAGTTAAAGACTATCTAGTAAGAATAATAATATTCATGTGCATGCTACTTATTAGTGCTTTGAATATAATGAAATGGTCTGTTGAGATTTTCTTGTTTAAATTGTGTGCCTTTTTTTTTTTAATCCCAATCATGCTAAGTGAATTCTGCTGTTTAAAAAATCATGTAGTGCTATTATTTTTCATGACAATGCTTTAAAGGGTAACTTATATGAAGAGTAATATTTAAAATTATATTGTATTATTTCTATCACAGCAAGACAATGTTAAAGCTTTTCCAGGGCTATAATGGTTCCTTTCATATTAAACAGTGATGGCCCTTAGAAGAGAGCTACCAAGCCCAAATGAGACAAGGAATTCTGTGTCAAAATGGGAGAAAGGAATAGAAGGGTAAGAGAAAGGTGAGTAGAAGACACGGAGGCAAACCTTAGTCATCCCACGTCTGTTTATGATGCAGTTTTCTGAAAGATCGTAAAATAGAGGCTGAGAGAACCAACACACTATCAGTCTCAGGGTGACGATTACCCTGTAATAGTCTATCTTCAACTACCTTAGAGAATGCATGAGAAAGTGCTTGATGAATGATTCCATCCTAACTACTATTTAAGCTCCAGGGCAGAGAAAAGAACCAGAATTTCAGATCCTTACTCCTCACTGTCTTGTATGTCTAAAATGTGCAGGGATCTAATGTCAGCTCATCACTTACCATGGCATAAAAATACATATTTCTCTGCAGAAGATCATCTCAGTGCTTCCTTGCTCCACAGAAGTTTTTTTTTTTAAATAAGAGAAATCCCTTTTGGAGATTCAGAGATTTATTCTAGGAAATGACAATGCCCTTGAATTATCTTTATATGGGATCTGGCAATGAGTAGTGCCCCTAACACCTAGATGACTTTATGCCATTTCTAGAATTTAACAGCAATGACAAATCTATTTTTTGCTTCAGCCCAGGCAGGTATGTTAATGTGTACTCTGTGAGGGACAAAGACACTTAGCACTGCCCATCCATTTTCAAACCTTTAATAATAGCCTGGAGTTAGATCTGCCTACTTTTCTTCTGTTGTACATCAAGACTAACCTCCATGGCTAAGCTTCCAATCTCACACTTTTGCACTATAACTACAGAAAAATGTATATGATGGAAGAAGATGATTAAACTCTGCAAATTCACATTGCCCTACATCACCGAGTTTGAGGATTAACTTTCAACACAAAATAATTCAGTTCTGGGGGATCTGGCAAAATGGACGAATAGGAACAGCTCCAGTCTGCAGTTCCCAGTGAGATCAATGCAGAAGGTGGGTGATTTCCACATTTCCAACTGAGGTACTTGGTTCATCTCACTAGGACAGGTTACACAGTGGGTGCAGCTCATGGAGGGCGAGCAGAAGTAGGATGGGGCATCCCTTCACCCAGGAAGTGCAAGGAGTCTGGGGAGTCTCCCTTTCCCAGCAATGGGAAGCCATGAGGAATTGTGCCATCCAACCCAGATTCTACACTTTTCCCATGGTTTTTGCAACCTGTAGACCAGGGGATTCCCTCATGAGCCTGTATCACCAGGGTCCACAGTTTCAAGAAAAAAACTGGGTGACTGTTTGGACATACACCAAGCTAGCTGCAGGAGCTTTTTTCCATACAGCAGTGGCATCTGCAACTCCAGCAAGACAGAACCAGTTACTGCCCTGGAAAGAAGGCTGAAGCCACAGAACCAAGTGATCTTGTTCAGCAGATCCCACTCCCATAGAGCCCAGCAAGCTAAGAACCCCTGGCTTGAAATTCTTGCTACCAACATAGCAGTCTGAAGTCCAGTTGGGACCATCAAGCTTGGTGAGGGGAGGGGCATCCACAATTACTGAGGCTTCAGTAGGCGGTTTTTCCCTCACAGTGTTAAGGAAGCCACCAGGAAATTCAGCCTGGGTTGAACTCACCACAGCACAGCAAAGTGGCTATGGCCAGAGTGCCTCTCTAGATTCCTCCTCACTGGGTGAGGCATCTCTGAAAAAAAGGAAGGAGCCCCCATCTGGGGATTATAGGTAAGACTCCTATCCACTTGGAACAGAGAACATGAGGGATTATAGGTAAGACTCCTATCTACTTGGAACAGAGAACATGGAGGAAGGTGTGGCTGTGGGCACAGCTTCAGCAAACTTAAAACGTTGATGCCTGCAAGCTCTGAAGAGAGCAACAGATCTACTAGCATAACACTCGAGTTCTACTGAGGGACAAACTGCCTCTTAAGTGGGTCCCTGACCCCTGTGCCTCCTGACTGGGAGACACCTCACAGGAGGAGTCAACAGATATCTGATACAGGACAGCTCTGCCTGGCATCTGATGGGTGCCCCTCTGGATGAAGAGTCTAGAGGAGGGAGCAGGCAGCAATATTTGCTCTTCTACAGCATCTGCTGGTGATACCCAGGCAAACAGGGTCTGGAGTGGACCTCCAGCAGACTTGCAGAAGACGGACCTCACTGTTAGAAGGAAAACTAACAAAGCAATAGCATCAATATCAAGAAAAAGGACTTCCACACAAAAACCTCATCCAAAGATCATCAGTATCAAATATCAAAGGTAGCTAAATCCATGAAGATGAGGAAAAACCAGTGCAAAAATGCGAAAAATTCCAAAACCAGAATGCCTCTTCTCCTAATCATCACAACTCCTTTTCAGAAATGGCACAAAATTGGATGGAGAATGAGTTTCATGGATTGACAGAAGTTGGCTTCAGAATCTGGGAAATGACAAACTCTGCTGTACTAAAGGAGCATGTTCTAACCCAATGAAAGGAAGCTAAGAACCTTAATAGAAAGGTAAAGGAACTGCTAACTAAAATAGCCAGTTTAGAGAAGAATATAAGTGACCTGATGAAGCTAAAAAACACACAATGAGAGCTTCATGAACCATACACAAGTACCAATAACTGAATCAATCAAATGGAAGAAAGGATATCAGAGATTGAAGATCAACTTAATGAAATAAAGGGTGAAGACAAGATTAGAGAAAAAACAAGGAAGTATGAGACTATGTGAAAAGACCAAAGCTACAATTGATTGGTGTACCTGAAAGTGACTGGGAGATTGGAACGAAGTTGGAAAACACACTTCAGGATATTATCCAGGAGAACTTCCAAAACCCAGCAGAGATAACCCAACATTCAATTCAGGAAATACAGAGAACATCACTAAGATACTTTATGAGAAGAGCAACCCCAAGACATGTAATTGTCAGATTCTCCAAAAATGAAAAGAAGGAAAAAAATATTAAGGGCAGCCAAAGAAAAAGGTCAGGTTACCACAAAAAGAAGCCCATCAGAGTAACAGTGAATTTACTGCAGAAACCCTACAAGTCGGAAGAGAGTAGGCGTCAATATTCAGCATTCTTAAAGAAAACAATTTTCAACCCAGAACTTCATATCCAGCCAAAATGAGCCTCATAAGTGAAGGAGAAACAAAATCCTTTCTAGACAAGCACATGCTAAAGGATTTTGTCACCACCAGGCCTACCTTACAAGAGCTCCTGAAGGAAGTACCAAATATGGAAAGGAAAAACCAGTACCAGCCACCGCATAAACATACCAAAATATAAAGAGCAATGACATTATGAAGAAACTACATCAACTAATGTACAAATTAATCAGTCTGCATCATGATGACAGGATCAAATTCACACATAACAATATTAACCTTAAATGTCAATGGGCTAAGTGCCCCAATTAAAAGACACAAACTGGCAAATTAAAAGATGAGACCCTTTGGTGTCCTGTAATCAGGAGACCCATCTCATCTGAAAAGATGCACATAGGCTCAAAATAAAGGGATGCAGAAGTATTTACCAAGAAAATGGAAAGCAAAAAAAAAAAAAAAAAACCCCAAAAAATCAGAGGTTGCAGTTCTCATCTCTGATAAACAGACTTTAAACTAAAAATATCGAAAAAGACAAAGAAGGGCGTTACATAATGGTAAAGAGATTGATGCACAAAGGAAAGCTAACTATTCTAAATATATATTCACCCAATACAGGAGCACCCAAATTCATAAAACAAGTTTTTAGAGACCTACAAAAAGACTTAGACTCCCATATAATAATAGTGGGAGACTTTAACACTCCATTATCAATATTAGACAGATCAATGAGACAGAAAATTAATAAGGATATTCAGAACTTGCACTCAGTTCTGACCTAGTGGACCTAATAGACATTATTTATAGAACTCTCCCCCTCAAATCAACAGAATATACAGTCTTCTCAGCACCACATCACACTTATTCTAAAATCAACAACATAATAGGAAGTAAAACATTCCCTGGCAAATACAAAAGAATGCAAATCATAACAAACAGTCACTCAAACCACAGAACTGAAGGAGATAGAGACCAAACATCCCTTCAAAAAAATCAGTGAATCCAGGACCTGGTTTTTTGAAAAGATTAACTAAATATATGGACTGCTAGCCAGACTATAAAAAAGAAAAGAGGGAAGAATCCAATAGACACACTAAAAATGATGAAGGGGATATCACCACTGATCTCACAGAAATACAAACTACCATCAAAGAATACTATACACACCTCCATGCAAATAAACTTGAAAATCTAGAAGAAATGGATAAATTTCTGGACATATACAACCTCTCAGAACTAAACCAGGAAGAAGTCGAATCCCTGAATATAGCAATAAAATGATCTGAAATTGAGACAGCAGTTAATAGCCTACCAACCAAAAAAAGACCAGGTCCAGAAGAATTAACTGTCAGATTCTACCAGAAGTACAAAAAGGAGCTTGTACCATTCCTTCTAAACTATTCCAAGTGATAGAAAAAAGGAAATCCTCCCTAACTCATGCTATGAGGTCAGCATCATCCTGTCACCAAGACCTGGCATAGATACAACAACAAAAAAGAAAATTTCAGGCCAACATCCCTGATGAACATCAATGCAAAAATCCTCAATAAAATACTGCCAACCAAAACCAGCAGCACATCAAAAAGTTTATCTACCACAATCAAGTTGGCTTCATCTCTGGGATGCAAGGCTGGTTCAACATACACAAGTCAAAAAATGTAATCCATCACATAAATGGAACCAATGACAAAAGTCACATGATTATTTCAATAGATGCAGAAAAAGCCTTTGATAAAATTCAACAGTTCTTCATGCTAAAAACACCCAATAAACTAGTTATTGAGGGAACATATCTCAATATAGTAGGAACTATTTATGGCAAACTCATATACAACAGCACACAGAGTAGATGAAAGCTGGAAGCATTCTTTTTTTTTTTCTTTTCTTTTTTGAGGCAGAGTCTTGCTCTGTCGCCCAGGCTGGAGTGCAGTGGCACAATCTCAGCTCACTGCAAGCTCTGCCTCCTGGGGTACACCATTCTCCTGCCTCAGCCTCCCGAGTATCTGGGACTACAGGCGCCCACCACCTCCCCCAGCTAATTTTTTTGTATTTTTTAGCAGAGATGGGGTTTTACCGTCTTAGCCAGGATGGTCTCAATCTCCTGACCTTGAGATCTGCCTGCCTCAGCCTCCCAAAGTGCTGGGATTACAGGCATGAGCCACTGCGCCCGGCTGCATTCCTTTTGAAACCAGGTACATGACAAGGACTCTCAACAGTGCTATTCAACATAGTATTGGAAGTTCTGGACAGAGAAATCAGGCAAGAGAAAGAAATAAAGGTATCAAAATAGGAAGTCAGGAAGTTAAATTGTCCTTGTTTGCAGACAACATGATTTTGTATTTAGAAAACCCTATCATCTCAGTCCAAAAACTCCTTAGCTGATAAGCAACTGCAGCAAAGTCTCAGGGTACAAAATCAATGTACAAAAATCACAAGTATTCTTAAACACCAGCAATAAACAAAGAGCCAAATCATGAGTGAACTTCCATTCGCAGTTGCTACAAAGAGAATGAAATATCTTAGAATACAACTTACAAGGGAGGTGAAGGACCTCTTCAAGGAGAATTGCAAAACACTGCTGGAGGAAATAAGGAAGGAAACAAAAAAAATGAGAAAAAATCCGTGCTCATGGATAAGAAGAATCAATATCATGAAAATGGTCACAGTGCCCAAAGTATTCATAGATTCTACGCTATCCCCATCAAACTACCATTGACTTTCTACACTGAACTAGAAAACACTACTTTAAATTTCATATGGAACAAAAAAAGATCTCATATAGCCAAGACAATCCTAAGCAAAAAGGACAAAGCTAAGGCATTATGCTACATGACTTCAAACTATATTACAAGGCTACAGTAACTGAAACAGCATGGTACTGGTACCAAAACAGATATATAGACCAACGGAGCAGAACAGAGGCCTCAGAAACAATACCACACAGCTACAGCCATCTGATCTTCAATAAACCTTTGACAAAAGCAAGCAATGGGGAAAGTATTTTCTATTTGATAAATTGTGCTGGTAAAACTGGTTAGCCATAGGAAGAAAACATAAACTGGATTCCTTCATTACACTTTATACAAAAATTAACTCAAGATGGATTAAAGACTTAAACATAAAATGTAAAACCATAAAGACTCTAGAAGAAAACCTGGGCAATACCATTCAGGAAATATGCATGGACAAAGACTTCATGACTGAAACACCAAAAGCAATGGCAACAAAAACCAAATTGACCAATTGGATCTTATTATACTAATGCGCTTCTGCACAGCAAAAGAAACTACTATCAGAGTTTAAGGCAACCTCCAGAATTTGAGAAATTTTTGCAATCTATTTGTCTGACAAAAGTGCAATTTCCAGAATCTACAAGGAAATGAAACAAATTTACAAGAGAAAAACAAAAACTCCCATCAAAAATGGATGAAAGATATGAACAAGCACTTCTTAATAGAAGACATTTATGTGGCCAACAAACATATGAAAAACATTACTGGTTATTACAGAAATGCAAATCAAAACCACAATGAGATACCATCTCTCACCATTTAGAATGGTGATTGTCAAAAACTCAGGAAAAACAACAGATGCTGGAGAGGATTTGGAGAAATACAAACTCTGTTACACTGTTGGTGGGAGTGGAAATTATTTCAGCCATTGTGGAGGACAGTGTGGCAATTTCTCAAGGATCCAGAAATACCATTTGACCCAGCAATCTCATCACTGGTTATATATCCAAATGATTATAAATCATTCTACTATAAAGGCACACACACATGTATGTGTATTGCAGCATTATTCACAATAGCAAAGACTTGGAACCAACCCAAATGCCCACCAATGACAGACTGGTTTAAAAAATGTGACACATGTACACCATGGACTACTATGCAGTCATAGAAAAGAATAAGTTAATGTCCTTTGTAGGCACATGTATGAAGCTGGTAACCATTTTTCTCAACAAGCTATCACAAGAACAGAAAATGAAACACCAAATGTTCTCACTCATAAGTGGGAATTGAACAATGAGAACACAAGGACACAGGGAGAGGAATATCACACACTGCGGCCTGTCAGGGGTTGTGGGGGCTAGGGAAGGGAGAGCATTAAGACAAATACCTAATGCATTTGGAGCTTAAAACCTAGATGATGGGTTGATAGTTGCAGCAAACCACCATGGCATATGCATCCCCATGTAACAAACCTGCAGATTCTGCACATGTATCCTAGAATTTAAAGTATAATGAATAAAAATAAATACATAAATAATTCAGTTTTATAACAAAACAAAAGTCACTCTAGTGTCTGAAGCGTGTGATTAAATGTAATTTTTTACATAACACATTTTAAGTATGCCAATAAGAGAGGATTATCCAATTAGAAAATGTCATCGGCAGGACCATTTTAACACCCAAGTGATGAATCTTGCCTCCTGTTTCAATTGTAGTACACAAGAAAAAATGCAAATTTGAGTAGTACTCTACTTAAGTACTGTGATTACAAAGTAATCAGAGAACTGAGTTCCATGCTGAAAATAACTCTGTTCCTCTATGAAGATAAAAGAAAATCTAGCACAATGTATCACATTGCTATGATAATGTATTTCTTCAGAGTGTATATATTTTCATAAAGGTAAATAGTAAAGGAGGTACATTTGGTAAAGACATAAACCATATTAGTGTCTTCTGCGTGTCATACCAACTGAAAACTTAGTAGCATAATGCTATACCCACATATTTAACTGCTGATCTTTTGGGCTGACACTTTGGCTCAGATGAGTGGTTTTTATTAGCTGAGTGGTTTATATTAGCTTAGTGGCTGAGCTTGCTTCAACATCTGCCCACTGGCTGATGAACAACTGAGGTACCTGGTTTATGAAAGCCTCATCTGAAAAGGCAGGAACACCTGGGGCCTCTCTGCATGTGGTTTTTAAATTCTCCAGCCTGTCATCAAGGCTATAATTCTAGTGGTTCCAAGATCAGCAGCAGAGTACAGGCCCAGTGTGCAGATACATTGCAAGTCTATGCTTGAGTCAACTTGCTCTAGAGCCCAAACAAGTCACCTAGCTAAGCCCAGCTGCAAGGGTACATATAAAGACAATGCTTAATGGAGATAGTCAAAAAAGCACATTGCAAAATAAAATAAAATAAAATAAAATAAAATAAAATAAAATAAAATAAAGTAAAATAAAATAAAATAAAATAAAAAACACATGTATGAGGGAGGGAAGTTTCTGTGGCCAGTTTTACAATCTACTTTATAAAGGTGAAAGTCCTATCAAAAAGAGATGAGGTTGACATAGAAAATAAGGACTTCCAAAAACTCTTTTCTCTATGCAATCAGTAATAAAGTGATAGAGAAAATTGCTGGAAATAGCTTTTACAGAACTCTAGAAATTAGCCAAAGGCTTCTTGCAACCCTTGGGGAAATTTATTCAAGGAAAACAGCGGGATCTCAGTAAGAAGGAGGTGCTGGTTATCTTTTGAGCTTACCCTAAGGCAAGCGTACATTCTCCTGCTGAATGGTGGCTACAAAAACTACAGGCCACAGGTTCTCTACCAGGCAGCAGAGGGAGCAACATGTGGCTGCAGTTCTAGGAAATCTTCATTCCTAATGTTGGTGTGTTTTTCTGTGTTTGACCTGATATGGAGTTGCCTAGCACAAAGAAATCTTTTCCTAGAGGGAATGAAGCCCTGATGCTTACAGTATATGGATGAAAGTGGAAAACAATACTCAGTAAAAGAAACCTGATGTGAGGAAACACAATATCTAGGATCCATTTACATGAAATGTCCAGAACAGGCAAACCCATAGAAACAGAAAGGAGAGATAGCTGTTGCCAGGGGCTAAAGGGAGGAGGGACAAGGAGTAACTTCTCATGGGTAGAGAGTTTCTTTTTCCAGGGATAAAAATATTCTGAAATTAGGTGTTGGTGCTGGTTTCACAATTTTGTGATAGAAAACCACTGAATTGTCCAGGTTAAGATGCTAAATATTATGGGATGGGAATTCTGTCTCATTGTTTAAAAAATGAAATCCACTATTTCAATAAATTTTTTTAAAAATACAACGTAGGCTGGGCATGGTGGCTTATACCTGTAATCCTAATACTTTGGGAGGCTGAGGCAGGTAGATAGATTGAGCCTAGAAGTTCGAGACCAGTCTAGGCAATATGAAGAAATCCTGTCTCTCTATAAAAAAAAAAATAGAATAATTAGGCTGGACACATGAGTCTTACATGTAATCCCAGCATTTTGGGAGGCCGAGGCGAGTGGATCATGTGAGGTCAGGAGTTCAAGATCAGCCTGATCTACATGGAATAAAAATACAAAATGTAGCAAGCGCCTCTAATTCCAGCTACTCAGGATGTGGAGGTTGCAGTCAGCCAAGACTGATCCACTGCACTCCAGCCTGGGCGACAGAACAAGAGTTCATCTCAAAAAAAGAAAAAAGAAAAATTTGGCAGGTGTGGTGTCATGCACCTGTAGTCCCAGCTACTCAGGAGGCTGAAGAAGGAAGATCACTTGAGCCTGAAATGTTGACCCTGGAGGAAACTGAGATTGTGCCACTGTACTCCAGGCTGGGAACAAAGGGAGACCCTGTCTCTAAAAAAAATAAATTAATTAATTTTAAAAAGCAAATTTCTTTTTGCCATCAGTTATTTTAAATGGACCCCCTAGAGTGACATTATTACAAAATTGTCCAACTTCTATGCCATCTTTAGGTTGGATTCCTGGGGTATTGACAGCACTTTCTTTAGTTTGCCTTGTTGAATGAGTTCCCATGTCTACATTCCAGCTACTCTTCCTGCTTTCAATGCTCCATTCTTTATCCGCCTAGTCACTTTCCCAAAATTATGCACCACAATTTATCTTAGAGGTCTCAGCTCCATCATCTTCTCTCTGTAAAACTTGTTTCCACATTGGAACCCATTACTGCTGCTGTTATATCTTTGGTAACAGGTAATCTCAACTAGATTTGTTTTAGACTGCCAACTCATTTAGAAAGGGACCAATTTCCATTCATTTTTGTATCCAAAGTGCATAGCATGTTTCCTGGCTCCTTAGCAGGAATCTTTAATCTTCTCTGGGGACAGTGAAGGTTTTGTCCCCATGACCTCTGCAGCATTCAGTTCAGACCAGCACTCACTGCTCATTTTTCCTCCTCTGCCCAGATTGTAAAAGTAAGTTAAAAATGGAGTTGTCTCTCCTAAAGGAGTTGAAAACTTATTTCCACACAAAAACCTGGCCACGGACATTTATAACAATCTTATTCACAATTGTTAATGCTTGGACGCAACAAAGATGTCTTTCAGTAGATGAATGGATAAACAAACTAGTACATCCAAACAAATGAGTATTATTCAAAGCCAAAAAAAAAAAATTAATCGTCAGGCTATAAGAAAGCATGGAGGAAGCACAAATGCATATTGCCAAATGAAAACAGCCAATTTGAAAAGTCTTATACTGTAACTTTTAACTACAGGACATGTTGGGAAAGAGAAAACTATGAGAACAGTAAAAAACATCAGTGGGTGCCAGGGGAAAGAAGGAAGGATAAATAGGTGGAGCACAGAGGATTTTTAGGGTGGAACACAGTGAACCTACTCTGTGTAAAATTATGTAATGGTGGATCCATATCATAATACATTTGTCCAAACCCAGAGAATGTGCAACACGCAGAGTGAACCCTAATGTAGATGGTGGTGATGATGACATGTCAATGTAGGTTCATCAGTTGTAACAAATGCACTGATCTGGTGCATGAAGTTGATAATGGGGGAGGCTGTGTATGAGTTGGGGAAGGGATATAGAGGAAATGTCTACACTTTTCACACAGTTTCTCTATGAATGTAAAATTGATCTAAAATCGTATTAACTCTTACATACCTAAAAATAAGATTTTAACTCATAATACACATACACACCAAGTGGCGACACTTGAGCTGTAAGCTGGCCACCTAGATGGACTAATTCAGCTTTTCCTGGATTCTATGATATAGAGTATATTCTTCTATCCACAGTGTGCTTTTTGTATCTGACTTCAACCTGAATTCCAACAGACAGCCACCCCAAGTCCAGGGGACCTAACTCACTTTGATCATGTGAACAATATTCCACTATTTAAGCAATATAAGTGATGCTCCCATGCCTTGTGTAATGTAGCCATCCCCTGCTCCAAACCATTCCTTTGCTCAGAATTTCTTCCCAACTCTATCCTATCCAGCTGATGTGGTTTGACTGTGTCTCCATTCAAATTTCATCTTGAATTGTAACTCCTACAAGTCCCATGTACCCTGGGAGGAATCTGGCAGGAAGTAATTGAATCTCGGGGCAGATCTTTCCCATGCTGTTCTCATGATAGTGAATAAGACTCATGAGATCTGATGGTTTTAAAAATGGGAGTTTCCCTCCACAAGTTCTCTCTTTATGCCTGCCACCATCCATGTAAGATGTGACTTCCTTTTCCTTGCCTTTCACCTTCCCCCACGGTTGTGAGATCTCCCCAGCCACATGGAAATGTAAGTCCAATAAACCTCTTTCTTTTGTAAATTGCCCAGTCTTGGGTATGTCTTTATTAACAACATGAAAACAAACTAATACAATAAATTGGTACCAGTAGGGAAGGATGCTGCTGAAAAGATATCCAAAAATGTGGAAGTGACTTTGGAACTGGGCAGCAGGCAGAGATTGGAACAGTTTGGAAGGCTCAAAAGAAAACAGGAAAATGCCAGAGAGTGTGGAACTCCCTCAAGAGTTGTTGAGTGGCTTTGACCAAAATGCCGATAATGACATGCACAATGAAATCTAAGTTGAGGTGGTCCCAGGTGCAGGGGAGGAACTTATTATGAACTGGAGCAAAGTTGACCTTTGTGATGTTTTAGCAAAAGACTGGCAGCATTTTGCCTCTGTCCCAAAGATTTGAGGAACTTAGAATTTGAGAGAGGTGATTTAGGATATCTGGCAGGAGAAATTTCTAAGTAGCAAAGCATTCAAGATCTGACTTGGGTGCTGTTAAAGGCATTCAGTTTTATAAGGAAAGCAGAGCATAAAAATTCAGAAAATTTGCAGCCTGACAATGTAATAGAAAATAAAATCCCATTTTGTGAGGAGAAATTCAAGCCAACTGCAGAAATTTTCATAAATAAAGAGGACCTGAATGTTCATCCTCAAGAAAATGGGAAAAGTATCTCCAGGGCATGTCAGAGGTCTTCATGGCAGCCACTCCCATCACAGGCCTGAAGGCCTAGGAGGAAGTAGTGGTTCTGTGGACTGAGCCCAGGGCCCCCATGCTGTGTGCAGCCTGGGGACTTGGTGGCCTTTGTCCCAGATGTTCCAGCCATGCCTGAAAGGGGACAACATAGAACTCCACCCGTGGCTTTAGAAGGTGGAAGCCCCAAGCCTTAGCAACTCGATGTTGAACTTGTGAGTGCACAGAAGTCAAGAACTGAGGTTTAGCAATCTCTGCCTAGATTTCAAAAGAAGTATGGAAACACTGGGACACTCAGGCAGAAGGTTTCTGTAGGACTGGTACCCTCATGGAGAATATCTGCTAGGGCAGTGAAGGAGGCAAAAGTGGGGTCACAGCCTTCACACAGAGTCTCTCCTGGGGCACTGCCTGCTGGAGCTTTGGGAAGAGGGCCACTGTCCTCCAGACCCCAGAATAGTAGATCTACTGACAGCTTGCAGTGTGTTCCTGGAAAAGTCACAGACACTCAATGCTAGCCTGTGAAAGCAGCCAGGAGAGTGGTTGTACCCTGTAAAGCCACAAGGGCAGAGCTTCTCAAGACTATGGGAAACTACCTCTTGCATCAGCAGGACCTGGATGTGAGATATGGAGTCAAGGGAGATCATTTTGGTGCTTTAAGATTTGCCCTGCTGGATTTCAGACTTGTGTGGGGCCTATAGTTTCTTTGTTTGACCAATTTCTTCCATTTGGAATGACTGTTTACCCAATACCTGCATTACCATTGTATCTAGGAAGTAACTTACTTGCTTTTAATTTTACAGGCCCCTAGGGGGAATGGACTGGCCTTGTCTCAGATGAGACTTTGGACTGTAGACTTTTGAGTTAATATTGAAATGAGTTGAGAGTTTAGGGGACTGTTGGGAGGGCATGATTGGTTTTGAAACGTGAGGACATGAGATTTGGAGGTGTCAGGGGTGGAATAATATGCATTGGCTCTCTCCCCACTCAAAATTCACCTTGAATTGCAACTCCCACAGTTCCTATGTGTCATGAAATGAACCTGGTGGGAGGTAATTGAATGGTGGAGTCAGGTCCTTTTCATACTATTCTCATGATAATGAATAAATCTCATGTATTTGATGGTTTTATGGAACAGAACAGAGTCCTCAGAAATAATACCACACATCTACAACCATCTGATCTTTGGCAAACCTGAGAGAAACAAGAAATGGGGAAAGGATTCCCTATTTAATAAATGGTGCTGGGAAAATTGGCTAGCCATAAGTAGAAAGCTGAAACTGGATCCTTTCCTTACTCCTTATACGAAAATTAATTCAAGATGGATTAGAGACTTAAATGTTAGACCTAATACCATAAAAATCCTAGAGGAAAACCTAGGTAGTACCATTCAGGACATAGGCATGGGCAAAGATTTCATGTCTAAAACACCAAAAGCAACGGCAGCAAAAGCCAAAATTGACAAATGGGATCTCATTAAACTAAAGAGCTTCTGCACAGCAAAAGACACTACCATCAGAGTGAACAGGCAACCTACAGAATGGGAGAAAATTTTTGCAATCTACTCATCTGACAAAGGGCTAATATCCAGAACCTACAAAGAACTCAAACAAATTTACAAGAAAAAAACAAACAACCCCATCAAAAAGTGGGCAAAGGACATGAACAGACATTTCTCAAAAGAAGACATTCATACAGCCAACAGACACATGAAAAAATGCTCATCATCACTGGCCATCAGAGAAATGCAAATCAAAACCACAATGAGATACCATCTCACACCAGTTAGAATGGCAATCATTAAAAAGTCAGGAAACAACAGGTGCTGGAGAGGATGTGGAGAAATAGGAACACTTTTACACTGTTGGTGGGATTGTAAACTAGTTCAACCATTATGGAAAACAGTATGGCGATTCCTCAAGGATCTAGAACTAGATGTACCATATGACCCAGCCATCCCATTACTGGGTATATACGCAAAGGATTATAAATTATGCTGCTATAAAGACACATGCACACGTATGTTTATTGCAGCACTATTCACAATAGCAAAGACTTGGAATCAACCCAAATGTCCATCAGTGACAGATTGGATTAAGAAAATGTGGCACATATACACCATGGAATACTATGCAGCCATAAAAAAGGATGAGTTTGAGTCCTTTGTAGGGACTTGGATGCAGCTGGAATCCATCATTCTTAGCAAACTATCACAAGAACAGAAAACCAAACACCGCATGTTCTCACTCATAGGTGGGAACTGAACAATGAGATCACTCGGACTCAGGAAGGGGAACATCACACACCGGGGCCTATCATGGGGAGGGGGAAGGGGGGAGGGATTGCATTGGGAGTTATACCTGATGTAAATGACGAGTTGATGGGTGCAGCACAGCAACATGGCACAAATATACATATGAAACAAACCTGCACGTTATGCACATGTACCCTACAACTTAAAGTATAATAATAATAAATAAATTAAAAAAAAAAATGGGAGTTTCTGTGCACAAGCACTCTCTCTTTGCCTCCTGACAACCATGTAAGACATGACTTGCTCCTCCTTGCCTTCTGCCATGATTGTGAGGCCTCCTCAGCCATGTGGAAATGTAAGTCCATTTACCTCTATTTCTTCCCAGTATTGGGCATGTATTTATCAGCAGCTTGAAAACAGACTAATATATCAGCAATCTCAGCTCTAACTAACAGCCTCAGATGTAGAGATTTCTGATTAGTCTTCTTTGGGGGCTCCTTCTCAACCAGGCTCTGAATAATTAACCTCATTCTTAAATTTTCAACACAAACTTTAATTATCTCCAACTTGGCTTGATAGTTTAAGCTCATCTGAGAATTTTCCCCACTGCTCGTAGTTATACTTGTCCATTTGAATGGAAATTAATCCCCTATATTCATTCTTACTAGCTCCAGTAACTCTGTTTGCCCCCATTTCTACATGGGTATTTGTCAGAAACTCCTTATGTATTTTAACTAAAATGCAATGAATTCTGCAAAGCATTCTAGATAACATTATTAAAAAATTGAGTTGCCAACGTGATCTCTCAAAGAAGCATGCATTTTGAACTCTCTCTTTGCTAAGGTACAGATCACTCCACACACCATTACTAAGCTCAGCTACCATTCTGAATTACCTGCATAAAAATGACTATCTTTTAAGAAGTTATTCCATAAGAATCATCATGGCCTAAATGTTTATATCCAATATATTTGTGTAATTTTTCATTGACCTAAAAATGTCACTTTATAAATGAATATTTTAATGTAATGAACATTTGCATGCACTTCTTTTTTAGAGGTCAATGTCTTATCTTTCTTTAGACTATCCTGAAATAAGCAATATAGCTCATGGAATTTCCTATGTTAGCAGATTGCAAGTTTTCCACATGTTCTAGACCCCAAGTGATACACTGGTATATTTGGAAAGGTATATTTCTAGTAGCAAAAAAATGAAAATGCAGACATACCTAGTTCTGGGAATAAAAATACTGGAGCCACAAGGGAAAATGTGATGTTTTTCTTGGAGATAGTACAGGCTTAAAATAACTTTAACCCATGTTGGAGGATAATCATATGAACAGATTCTTGGCCTAATTAAAATTATTTCTCCCAAAAGTTATATAACATAGGTTTCAGTTATTCAAGTCATCAGATACTTGGTGGTTTGTCAATGATAAATAAACTTTAGCTATATAATTAAGTCCTTAAAAAGAACAAAATAATTTGTGTGTGTTTGCTCTCATTCCTCATTCAAGTTGATTATTTCCTTGTCATCTGAACTATTTGGCATTTTGCAAACAGTTTTCCCAAAGCTTGGTGTCTGAAGAAGGTGTAGATTTTCCAAGGTGAAGTGTAGAATAAATGTGAGCTAATTTATTGATGCTGGCAATCAGGAATTAAATAATTAGTTGTTACTGACTTACTACACTGCTAGACATGCCACAGAGGAATTCAGCTCTATATAGATTCTTAAATGAAATAATTTGATCATTTTGATGACTCAAAATGCAGTCAAGTTTCTTAGTCATATGTCATGTTATTAACTTATGTAAGCATTTACACAAATTAGTATTTAGTTTTAAAAGTATTTTTGAATATATGGAGTTTGATGGATCTGTTTCAGAACCAACCTTTACTTTCATGGGTTTATTTTTATTCTATTGTCATTTCTTCATTTGAACACAGTTTATTGGTGCTCTTTAGTCTTCACCTCTTTAATGCTAGTGCTTTCTTCTGTTAAATCCCATGGGCAAGAGGACCACCGGTATTGACCTTCAGAGGAGCCTGTGAACTCTGGCTGAGGTCCCACAGGGTTTGGCTTGGAAATGACCATGTATCAGTCAGCTGTTTCCATAATAATGCTACATAACAAGCTAGCATCTAATGCAGTACATACGAATACACATTTATTCTTATGCTCATTTTTTCTGGGGGTCATCTGTTGTGGTTTTACTCCATCTGTTATATTGAGGTCCAAACTTGGAGGCAGAGGACAGAGCACCCGGTGGGAAACAAACTGCTTTGCAGAAGTAACACAAGCTGTCTTTCAGATTTAAGCCTGTAAGTGTCATTTCTGTCTACATTTGGTTTGTCAGACCATGCAGCAGTGAAGTATACTCTCATGGAGCTTGAGGGAGACTATACTAGTTTTTTATTGCTGTGTAATAAATTACCACAAACTTAGCAGTCTAAAACCATACCATTTATTATCTCAGCTCCATGAGCCAGAAATGCAAGGGAGCTTAGCTGGTATCTCAGCTTCTGGTATTACCAGAATGGAATTTATGAATTATCTGGAACTTCTCGTCTCACCTGGAGTTGGAGGTTCTCTGCCAAGATCAATAATTATTGGCAGAATTATTTTTCTTCTCACAGTCCTCACATGAGTTCATCCATCTTTTTTTCATTTAAGAAAGGATCTCACTGTGTCACCCATACTGGAGTGCAGTGGTGTGATCATGGCTCAGTGCAGCCTAGACCTCCCTGTGCTCAGGTGATCCTCCCATCTCAGCCTCCCATGTAGCTGGGACTACAGGTGTCCACCACCATGCCAGGCTAATGATTTTTTTTTTCTTTTATTTTTTTTCTTTTTGCATTTTTTTTGTAGAAATGGGTTTTTTTTTTCCATGTTGCCCAGGCTGGTCTTAGACTCCTTGGATCAAATAATCCTCAGCCCCTCAAAGTGGTGAGATTACAAACATGAGTCACCACAACAGACCAGGTTCTTTCAGCTTTAAAGCAGCAATGGTGGGTCAAGTACTTCCCACACTTCAAATCTCTCAGATATTATCCTCATTCTTTTTTACTTCTAAAGCTCATGTTATTACATGAATCCATCAGGTAATTCAGGATAATCTCCAATTAAGTAGGAATCTTCTTAAGTGAGCTTAAATAATCTTATTCAGTCAGAAGGTAAGTTCAACTCATTCAGCTGGTTATTCCACTTATAACTGGGAAGGTACATTCAACTGATTACTAACCTTAATTCCATCTGCAGAGTCCCTTTTACTATGTGACCTACTTGTATCCACAGAAACATCACCAGGAGGTGAAACAAAGTCATGATGATGAAAATTCTTCCTACTCCAGAAGCAGAAACAAATATTTGCTGAACAATCTCCTAGCCCTACTGTGACCTAAAACACCACCATGACCTCACCAGTCCATGTTACCAACTTTGGGAAATGAGGTTATTTCAACTTTTTAAAATATCTTATTGGTTAGCACCCTGGGAAACATAGTGAGACCCTGTCTCTGCAAAAATATTCAAAAGTTAGCCAGGTGTGGTGGCATACGCCCATAGTCCTAGCTGTTCAGGAGATGTAGAGGGGAGGATCACTTGCGCATAGGAGTTTGAGACTTCAGTTACCTATGATCATACAACTGCACTGTGTCTTGGGTGACAGAGAGAGACTCTGTCTCTACAAAATAAAATACAATATACAAAATGAAATATTTCATTGGTTAGAATGTAGTCATACCACCAAGCCAAAGATGAGCCTGGGAAATGCAGTCTTTAGCAGACTAGCTACTTGCTCAGATATATAAAAAAAATTATAATCATGAAAGAAATGCAGAATAGATGTTGGCTTAACACTGCAGGCAGTAAAGGCTGCCGGTGTTAAGCTAATATCTGTTGTAATGACTTACTTACATTCTGGTATGTCATCAGCCTTGTTTATATTAGATCATTTTATTCTTATATGATAGCCATGAGGGAGTGACAGTTTTCTCAATTAACAACTGAGAAAAACCTGTGACACGTGAGGGTATTAGCGCTCAGTGGGTGGCTAAAGTAGCGAAGAAATTCCAGGCAGAAGGTGGAAGTGGAGATGAGGAAGACAGGGTGAAATATTATTCTACAGTTTAGCAATTGCAATTCCTTTAGTGTTCTTGTGACTATGTCTGTGCATGTGTCTGAATTTGTGTGTGTTTATGTATCAGTGTATACGAGTATGCTTTTGTATGTATTAATTATGAGAGCTGAAAATGAGAGCTATGGTTCAAGAGACTAGCAACGTAAGGTTTTCAGAAGGGGCTAAAATGTTTCTCAGAAATTAAACTTGGGAGCTCTTTCTATGTTGCATCTTTGGTGCCTACAGAACCTATATGAAACATCTGGGTGAAAGGTGATATGCATAAAAGGCATGGTGGCTTACCCCTGTAATCCCAGCATATTTGGATGTCAAGGTGGGAGGGTGGCTTGAGCCCATGAGTTTCAGACCAGCAATGCAGTAAGATCTTGTCTCAACAAAAAATTTTTTTAAAAAAATTATATAGCTGGGTACAGTGGTGCATGCCTGTAATTCCAACTACTTGAGAGGCTGAGGAGGAAGGATCAGTTGAGCCTATGAATTTAAGGCTTTAGTGAGCCATCATAATGCCACTGCACTCCAGCTTGGGCAACAAAGTGAAACTCTTTAAAAAAAAAAGGTATGGTTAATTAAAACAAGTCATTCAATATATCACTGCCTGGACAAGGGATACCCAAAACTATCTTATCTGAAAGCAAAAATAAATACTTTCTTTTGTATGTTATGTAAAACTGCAGAAATACTTCCTCATGTTTCTGCAATTTGTGCTCCTGTAATTCAAAGAGGAAAAGTAAAGAACATGCAAGGAGTTTTCTTTCCAGAATTGAAAGAATTCGTTTTGCAAAGCGCTCATGTCTCTTCTGGGATGAATAAGGATGATAGAACCCTTCTGCAGAGGGGCTTAGCCCTGTTTCTCCCCTTTTTTTGCCACCTTCATTTGCTTGGAATGTTTTTGGAAGTGCCTCCAGCATCATGTCACAAGGCAAAAGTTAGTCACATTAGGACTATAAATGAATTGGAGGAGTAGCAGATGTAATAAACTGGTTGCTGTCTTGAGATATGACATCTGTACCAACCAATATATCTCAGAGGAAAGATGGCTGTTCCTCCTTTCTCCTTATTTACTCTGAGGCACTGTATAAAATGCTCTACCATCAAATAAGTGATGGTAGAACAGAAAGTAGAAGTGCTATAAATTTCATGCTTGGCAGCTTGCACTAGATGTATTTCAGTGTAATAAATCGACCTAGAACTCTTTTCTAGAATGACCCTTGTTGAAGCCCCTATTTAGAAGCTGTGTTCACTTCTGAATGAGGTGATGAGAAGCTTGGAATAGGATTAGATAATGGATTTATGTGCAGGATAATAAGATGTGTAGGGCCTGTGGGGTTTGCTGTGAGTGCAGGAGCTGGGTCAGTTCAGTTTCTTGCCAGCAATTTTAAATTGAGAACTTCAGAAGCAGAGTCACATATATGGGAGAGTGCAAACCGAAACAGTGTGATTCTGCAAAGATATGGCTTCATTTCTAGTTCCTTGGGTGCTAAGTTCTTTCTGGTTTCCTTTCTCTGGATTTCCTGAAGTTTCCGTGGACTCTCATAATAACATGCTCTTCTTGCCCAACGTGGATTTCCTCAAGAGGATATCGGATTTTACAAGAAAATCAAAAACAAAAACAACATTCATTCTTTACACAAAAGTTAGTTAATATGCACTGACTGTTTACTAGGTACCAGGCAGTATTCTAAAAGTTTTATGGATATTGACTCTGTTATTTCTCAAAGGGCATTATTGGGTATTTTAGCTACATTTTAAAATGTATAAACTTAGGCCAGGAAAGGCATATTCTTCAGTGAGACTCGGATACCACAACCTTAGCCTCTATATTATGCCACCAGTCAGAGAGATTCATGGGAAAGGGTTAAGTTATATATTATACTGAAGGAAGTGTGAATTCTATACCTGGTATATTTTATGTATTAGTTGGTTTATTTATAATATAAGGATCTCCACTTTCCTGAAACACCCACTGGACTGCTAGTACATTAAAATATAAGTGGACCCCAAGCCAAGGATTTCAGTTAATTCAACTGTTTACTGCTGTTTGATATTCCTGAAGAGAGGGTGGATCTAGAGCAAAAAAAAAGAGAAAGCTGTGAGTATGAGGAAACAATGATGATGACAACAGCTACAACAATAGTGTAAGGAACAGTATAAAGTGACCAAGGAAAATTGCTCAATAGACTGTAACTGGACAGGAGTGATTTTGAATGAGTTAAGTGAAGAAGAAGAGTAAAAGGTGAGAGGAGAACTCAATCCTGTGAGTACCAGGGGCCAAAGCCTCAATCACATTCTTACCTCCATACTTCTCCAAGTCTTCCTTCCCTGGGCAAGATCTGCCTCACTCTCTGGTCTCACACTGAGGCAGAGGACATAGTCTTTGAAGCTTCACAAACCTACATTTAAAACTCCATGTCTGGGCTGGATGCAGTGGCACACACCTGTAATCTAGCATTTTGGAAGGCCAAAGAGAGGGCATCACTCGAGGCCAGGAGTTCAAGCCTGCAGTGAGCTAGGATTGCAGCACTGCACTATAGCCTGGGTAACAAAGCAAGACCCTGTTTCTCAAAATATATATGAAAAAATTAAAAATTCTATGGCTGGCAGTTTTGTGATTTTGTTCTCAGTTTCTCTTTGGTAATAAGGATGTATGGACATTGGTTACCTCGGAGCATCATACTGTAATATAATGAATACATGCACATATATAAAAGTGTTTGCAGTATCTATAATGTATGCCTAGTACTAATTTTTCAACATTCATTGGTAATCCACCTATACAGGTGTCACGGAATACTTGGAGTGTTGTTTTACCAGCCAGAAGCATATGGGGCTGATGGGATCTTCTGCTTGGGTATTGCTTGCATGCACTGGGCTTATTCCACCAACTCAGCCAGGCAGGTTGCACTTGGCTCATGCTACCAGCCCAGATCCCATGCATGCCAAGTGTGAGCCAAGCACAGAGTGATGAAGGGCCTGTGGGTGAAAGAGCACAGGGTCCAGCTATTGCACACAGCCAGGCATGCTGGCTCAGACTTGGAAAGGGGTAGGGCTCTCAAGTGTTTCCAGCTCACATTGCTCAATGGAGTGCACAGTCCTGGCCATGCTTACTCCACTGTAGACAGCTTCATGGCAGTGGCAACTCCAGACAGGACACTGTTGCCATTACAAGTACCCTTAGCCCATGCTGAGATGTTCTTTTCATCCATATAATGCATATTTTATTTTATTCCATGCAACAGCTGTTTATACAGTGTTCACTATTTTTGAGTCTCTAGTCCTTTGTGCTGTCTCTCTCTCTGGACTTCTACTGGACTTAGAACATGGAATTTCCTTAGCTAACTCATTTTCAGGTTTTCTATCTGTCTCCTCAAATATTCTCCATATTATTATGTTTTATTTTATTTATTTGTTATTTGTTTGTTTGTGTGTTTTTGAGACAGTGTCTCACTCTGTCACCCAAGCTGGAATGCAGTAGTGCAATCATAGCTTACTGCAACCCTGAACTCCTGGGCTCAAGTGATCCTCCTACTTCAGTATCCCTGGTAGCTGGGACTGCAGGTCTACACCACCACCTCCAGCTAACTTTTCTGATTTTCAACAGAGAAAAGATCTCACTATGTTGCCCAGAGTTGTCTTGAACTCCTGAGCTCAGCAATTCGCCCACCTTGGCCTCCCAGAGTGTTAGGATTAAAGGTATGAGAAACAGCCCCTGGCCATTTATTTCTGTCTCAGCAGACTTCTTTGCAAGTCTTACCTATTGTGCTGGGCTGTCAAACTCTTGAACTCATCCACTGTCCTCTCTTTATGAACTTTTTCCATCTGAAATTTTCTTTTGTAACATCAACCCCTTCCTCTCCAACGTCCCTTCCCACCCCGTGTCCCTCTTCTCAGGAAGATTTCCTTCAAATCTCCTTCCATGATACACTAATGCTTCATTACATTCTTAGTCACACTCGAGTTTTTGGCACATCTTCACACAATAGTGCATGCCATTGATTTGACTTCTACCTTTCCAGCTTGCCCTTCAACCACTGAACATGCCCTCTCAAACAGTTTTCCATTTGGAGCTCTTTTTTCCAAATTCTCTAGTAGTCTTCCAGTTACCTACTTAACTGGCCTCTATTCATGTTCCTTCTAATGGAATGCTCAGTGCTATTTGACACTGCTAACCCATGTTTCTTTCTTCCATCTCCCCATTTTAAAAAAGTTTTAGATTCAGTGGGCACATGTGGAGGTTTGTTACATGGGGATATTTTGTGGTGTTGGGGTTTAGACTTATAGTGAACTTATCATCCAAATAGTGAAAGCACCCAATAGGTTATTTTTATCCCTTGTCCCCTTTTTGGAGTCCCCATTGTCAATTGTGCCATTTTAATGTCCATGTGTACCCATAGTTTAGCTCCACTTTTTTGTTTCTGTTCTTTGAGATGGTGTTTTGCTCTATTTCCCTACCTGGAATGCAATGGCGTGATCTTGGTTCACCTCTGTCTCCACCTCCTGAGTGCAAGCGACTCTCCTGCTTTAGCCTCCCAAGTAGCTGCAGGAATGTGAAACCATGCCCAGCTAATTTCTGAATTTTTAGTAGAGACAGGGTTTCACCATGTTGTCCAGGCTTATCTTGAAATCTTGACCTCAAGTAATCCACCCAGTTTGGCCTTCCAAAGTGCAAGTGATTACAGGCATGAGCTACCACACTTGGCCAGGTAGTTCCCACTTCTAAGTAAGAACAAGTGGCATTTGACTTTCTATTTCTTCATTAATGCACTTAGAATAATGACCTCCATCCACATCCATGTTGCTGAAAAGGACATGATTCATTCCTTTTTTATGGCTGCACAGTATTCCATGGTGTGTATGTACCACTTTTTCCTTATCCAACCCACCACTGAAGATGCTTAGGTTAATTCCATGACTTTGATAATGTCAATAGTGTTGCAGTAAACATGTGCACACAGGTGTCTTTTGTATAAAATGATTTGTCTTCCTTTGGGCAGATACTCAGTAGCTGGTCAGTCTTTCTTGTTGGGTCTAGAACACTACACATTCTAAGATATCTTCTCATCTCATGAGATCATTCATTTTCCTTTGCGGAATTATCTGTTTCCCCACTATTTTTCCATTATCTCATCTCTGCTGCCTTTTTATTAAATATAGGGATTGTTCCTTTCCTGTTCCTGCTGCCTTTATATTAAGTTTAGGGATTTCTCCTTTGACATTTGTCTTCCCTGAGTGATACTGTCTCCTGATTGTAACTGTTTTCGTAAAAATGACTTCCAATTCCTTTCTCTCCACTTGCTTCCACCTTTACCTAAAGTTTCCCTCAGTATTATAAATTCCTTGCTAGACAATTTA